>NC_084845.1:4988341-5340841 GCF_033115175.1 Lepus europaeus
TAACTGTAACTGAGGCATCCGTCCTTCCCTTTCATACCTTGGCTGACACAGGCCGGCTGCTGGTGTTGTGAATTAGCTGTGATTCGTAAATAATTGGGAACTTCAGTCGCCTCCTGAGAGGAAATGCCTTGGAATGGCAGACCTCACATCCAATAAGGAGAGAGTATTCAGCCATCAGCTGGGGGCAGCTGAGCTCCATGGTCAGGAAGCCTCCACCTGGCTGACTCTCTGGATCTCCCAGATGGACCATCATTGGAACACAGTCTGAGGATCTGCTCGATTGTTAATTAACTGGACTCATTATTTTTTCTAACCTCCACCTGCAGCAGCCCCGGCCCTTTAAAAGCCCTTTCCGCTGGCTCCTTGGAAGGAAAAAGCACACTTAGGATCCAGAGATCATTCTTTCTCAACCCTTTCCTCTTATCAACTGTGGTATCTGGTGAATTGAATGTCCAGTGGAGAGCAGCAAGGGCCTGAATATTCTGTCCAGTAACAACCATGATACAAAAGGCAGCAAGCCACATATTTATCATGGTAAAGGTCACATTTCACCATCTAAAATCAAGCACGGATGATCTCTGCTACAGAAAGCTGTTTGTGGTAGACTTTCTCAGCAGAGATGAAAGGAGCAGATGTGGCCAGGGGGAAGAGGATGTGGGGATAAAGCTGGGCTGGAATTATGTCAGGTTAACATTCAAGGCTCTGTCAAATCACAGAGAAGCAGTAATGGAGGACGCAGTCCAGGGAATTAGGTGGCTCAGAATGCTGTAGTTTGAGTGTTCAGTATAGAGGTTTCTACAGCATGCTATGGATGACCTTGTTGTCTATTATGAAGGCTCATGAAGCTGAAGTTGTAGGGCTGCACTACAGCTGTGGAAACCTGGGGGATTGGGTAAATTAAATTCCAGCCTGGCCTTCTTGCCCTAATCTGCAGAGAGTTGTTCCATCAGCAGGGAGGTAAACGCAGAACCAGTTCTTCCACTGAAGCTGTGCAAAACCAAGAAGCCCTGAAAGCCTGTGTAGTGGCCAGCCAGCTGGGGAATTTGGTTCAAGATGGTCAATGACCTCCTTGCCAATTGTGTAATGTCCATGGGCATAGTTATTGGCTTCATCTTCCTTGCCAGTGATGAGCTGCTTGGGGTGGAAGTGTTGGTGGTAGGTGCCAGTTTGAACTTCATCAATGACTATGAATTCCAGGTCTACAAACATTTCCCTGGGCACATGCATGCCAACACCAGTCTCACTGAAGAAGGTGTTGAGTCAACCTCTCCCTCAATGGTCTTGTTACTTGGCATCTGGCCATCGTGTTGAATGCCATGTTCCAGGCAGTTCACAGTAGGAATTGGTGATCTGGACACTAGCCTTACTGACTTGGATGGAGATACACACCATGGCTACAAGTTAGCAGGCAAAGTCAAAGGCAACAGGAGAAGACCATGAGTCCTGGTTACTGTCACCAAGCTAAAAGTCAAGGTAAGTAACACATTCTTTGCTTCTTTTAAATGAAAATTAGTTCTTATTTCTCTGCAAATAAGAGGTTCCTCTTTTCTCCCTTCTGCAATGACTTCATGGGTTTTTTTTCCTTGGCTGTCATATAACAGTACTGCAGTTTATTCTCATGTGATCAGATTTTCCATTGGGAGGTTCTTCAGCCTGGCCTCATTGCTTTTATTATTGGTTAGAATACACACAAAACATAGCATTCATCATGCCAGAAAGTACAAGTCAGTAACATTTGCTGCATTCACAATATCATCCAACCATCACCACTAGGAACAGAATACTTCTGTCACCCCACAAGGAAACCCACTGTCTATTCAGCATCCATTCTGCCTTTACTACCCACACCCTCGACCCCCACCATAGACCCTGGATATGAGGTGTACTAAAAGAAGGGTGAAAGAGCTGTTGAGTGCTCAGCTAAGATTTTGACTGCTATCCTCTGCCAAATGTTCAGTTTCAGGGATTTGGGGAACATTCTGTATGAGTGAGATACTTGAAAGTGTGAACTTCCAACTCCCCCATCCCCACCCCTGACTTCGGGGAGGGGTGGGAGCTGCAGATTGGGGTTAGTGATCAATAGCCAATGATTCAGTCAGGCATGGTTACCTAATGAAGCCCTCCTAAATACTAGCTTAATTTGAAGTTACAGGTCACCCAAACAGGAGCTGTGGAAGCCAAAGGGACAAGGAATAAAAGTGGCTTCCCCGGGTTTTGGGTCTTTGCTTCTAAAGGCTCTGTGTCCCATGAAATTTGATGAAACAGGTCTGCTATGCTCTTCTCTTGTGAACCTGTCTTATATTAAAGGAGTGTCAGCCGTGACCCTCACGAAGGGTAAGGAATGGTTTCACACCCTTCCTCCCGCACAGTCCCACATTCCCGAGCTCATGCATGACTTTTATCCAGAACGCTGAGCTTTCACTTTTCCTTCCCTCCAGTGTCAACCCCGAGGTACACAGAGGACTTAGAACTGCATAGCCTCTGGTAGGAACACAGAAACAGGCGAGAAATGGAAGACATCAGTTTTGTTGGTAGAGAAAGTTACCTCGGGTGTTTTAAGCAAGCTCTCCAAGTGGGCTGTAAGAGCCCGAGTTACATGTGACATAGGAGCAAAGAGATCTTACAGGAAATTGAGAAGAAATGGATCTTCATGGGTGGATTCTTGCAAGACTAGACTCTGGGGGAGGGGGGTGTCTGAGGAATTAGGATGCAACATCAGATGCTCTATGCCTGCAATGGGAAGGCTCAGCCACATATGGTGATTTGTAACTACCAAATCCCATCACATGCAGCATCCCCTAAGAAACACATCGTGCAGGCCAGGAGCCATCTCAAAGGAACAGTGCCCAAGTTGACGCTTGGAAACTCTTCGAAACTAACCAGCAGCCCTCCAGTACTTCTCACGCCATCTACTGACTGGTAGGACACATTACAGGCCACCACCCTTTAGTTCCCATGACCAGCCTACCTCATACTGGGAGAACTGTCCCAGGTTCTGATTCCTTTTTACTGGCCGCCCCATGAGGGCTCTCCTTTTTGGGAGAGTCAGGCTCAAAAGCTGAGATCCTCAGAGGTTGGGGGCCTGGGGCCCTATGCAAAGGGCAATCAAAAGGGTAATCCTTGGAGAGCCCAGGGTTGAACAGTCAAGCACCATCACTCAATGTTCTACCTTTGTTGTTGTTGTTGTTGTTTTAATTTTTGACAGGCAGAATGGATAGTAGAGGGAGACAGAGAGAAAGGTCTTCCTTTGCCGTTGGTTCTCCCTCCA
Organism: Lepus europaeus; assembly: GCF_033115175.1. Lineage (NCBI taxonomy): Eukaryota > Metazoa > Chordata > Mammalia > Lagomorpha > Leporidae > Lepus > Lepus europaeus. The sequence continues at coordinate 4,991,610 of NC_084845.1, forward strand.
ATGGCCGCCGTGGCCGGCGCACCGCGCTGTTCCGATGGCAGGAGCCAGGTGCTTATCCTGGTCTCCCATGGGGTGCAGGGCCCAAGCACTTGGGCCATCCTCCACTGCACTCCCTCGCCACAGCAGAGAGCTGGCCTGGAAGAGGGGCGACCGGGACAGGACCGGTGCCCCGACCGGGACTAGAACCCGGTGTGCCGGCGCCGCAAGGCGGAGGATTAGCCTGTTAAGCCACGGCGCCGGCCTTACCTTTGTTGTTATGTGTCATGTCACTCTGACACAGAAAGACAAAGAATAGGGTGCTGCTACTCAGTTCTCACTGTCTGCTCTAAGCAAATTGCAGATATTTATTAACCTAAAAATACATTGGGTTTTTGTCACCCAAGTTAATAAAGGTCTGTACTGTTTCCGTATCACTCACTTGCAAAGTAGATTTTAAAATGCATTTTCATCCTTTTCCTTCCTGGAGAAACTCAGAGAAGGCTGATCTCCATGTGATCCTCAACTGGGTTTTCACCCCTGGGCCTTTGCTGTGATCTGATGGAGCATAAATGCTCCATGAGACAGGATTCTTCTCCCTGCACCCACAGCTTCACCTCTCACTCGGGAGCAGATGCTTCAGAGGCTTCTGCATTGCTCTTCAGTTCAGCATCATCACAAATCTTCGCCCAGAGCCCTGACACAGGAAGGTGGCTTGTGAACACCTTCATCACTCTTCTCTTGCAGGAATCCCGTGTGCTCTTTTTTAAGTTTGCTTGTTTTTAAGATTTTTGAAAAACTTATTTGAAAGGCAGAGTTTCAGAAAGAGAGGGAGGAGACACAGATCTCCCATCAGCTCGTTCACTCCCCAAATGGCTGCAATGGCTGGGACTGGGTCAGGATGAAGCCAGGAGCCAGAAGCTCCTTCTGGGTCTCCCATGTGGGTTCAGGGACCCAAGCACTTGGGCCATCCTCCACTGCTTTCCCAGGAGCATTAGCAGGGAGCTGGATTGGAAGTGGAGCAGTCGGGACTTGAACTGGCACCCATATGGGATTCTAGTATTGCAGGCAGAGGCTTAACCCACTATGTCACAATGCTGGCCCTGTTAATACTTTCCTTTCCAGGACCACTGAAATACTAGAATTCTTGGTGCCTCCCACGACACCTACAGAGATTGCAAGCTCTGGACAGAAGCTCTCTTCCTCCTCACTCTGGCCCCTTTCCCTGCCTTTCATTCTGAAGAAGAATGACAGTCCATTTTTCCTGAGTCTGGCCTCAGGTATCTATTCACAGTGCTATTATTGATGTACTACAGTAAGAACATGCACATAGCAGCTCACGCTGGTGGCAAGGCCTAAAGTTCTCTTACGACTCTGATTTCCCCAAACAGTGACAAAAATTCTTCTTCTCTAGAAGACAGACAGGAGAAATTGCAGTCTACACTGGAGGTAGAGAACAGAAAACTGTGCTATGTGGAATCTGGCTTGAGTTCAGTCAGGGCTCCAAGTATCCTCAGGAAAAAAGAAACACTTGCGCGAGGCACACTGTGGCTGGCACTGCTGTGTGGACCATGACAGTGTGCATCCAGGACAAGAGTTCCAGGCCAACATCACAGTGAGATGGAACCATATGGTAGGTTCTTGGGAGCAGGTGAGAGATAACAGGGAAGACCTAAGTCCTGTCCTGATGTTTGCCATCCAGGCGGCCCCACCATGCATCCAGAACCAACTCAACCCTTCCAGTCTTCTCTGGGTCTTCATCCTCTCATTGTATCAGATGCATGCTTTGGCACGACTCTATTTATTATATTTTACCGAGGTATCAGATGGGTCTTGTATTACTTAGAGAACTGAGCCCTAACCCCAATCTATAGCCCTGACCATGTAGGGTTTTCCCACCAACGTTGGCTAATTACACATTTCTGCCCTCAGGATCTGCTATGCCTCCATCCATGCTTCCCTGTGAAGTATGTCTTCTCTTAAAATTAACACAGACATACAACTCAGCCCTCCTGGTATCCCCAAAAGAAACCGTGTTCACAGAAGAGCCCTAGGGAGCCATTTGGTCTTCATTAGTGACTCTGTACAGCTGAGGCCCAGGGAGAGCAATGCCGTCCAGCTCCAAGGGGAGCGATTTAATGACCTCATTGTAATTATGGTTCTATCAAGTCCCTCATAGGCTGCTGTCTGCCAGTAAGGGCTTGTAGCTCTTCCCCTCTACTCCTGTAGTTCCTACTCTTCTCTCTCCTGATCCATCTCTCCCCCAAGCATCTTAAATTCTCAATGTTTACATATCAAATCTGCTGTCTCAGATCTGTTCCCCAATATGGACACTTAAACCCATCTGGATTTGGAATATGAGCCTTTTCACTAACATAATACAACTTAACAGAAACGTTCATTGTATATGGCAATACAGTATTATTTTTAAGCCACTTCACTGAAATATGAATTATGTTAAAATATTTATCCAATGTATACAACTTTTATTTTTTTAAAGATTTATTTATTTATTTGAAAGGCAGAGTTAGAGAGAGGCAGATGGGGGTGGGGGAGAAAGAAAGAGAGAGAGAGAAAGAGGGCTTCCATCCACTGGTTCACTCCCCAATTGGCTGCAATGGCCAGAGCTGGGCTGATCCAAAGCCAGGAGCCAGGAGCTTCTTCCGGGTCTCCCACATGGGTGCAGGGGCCTAAGGACTTGGGCCACTTTCCACTGCTTTCCCAGGCCATCAGCAGGGAGCTGGATGGGAAGTGGAGCAGCCAGAAACTGAACTGGCAACTATATGGGACGCCGGCATGCAGGCAGCAGCATTACGTGCTACACCATAGTGCTGGCCCCCAATGTATACAACTTGATGTGTTTGGAGATGAGTACCGTCCATGAAACTATTATTACAATCAATGCCATACGCTTATCCACCCCCTCCAAAAGTTAGCTACCACGCTCTTGTTTAAAAAAAAAAAAAGTTCTTGGTGTGGGGAACTGCAGGCTGGCCACCTGTGAGAACCTCCTCATCTACATAGTTTGCAGCAGTCAACTACAAGGCCTATGAAAACAACCAGGTGAAACAGATGAAACAGAATGGACTCTGCATAAACAACTAGGAAGAACCAGGTGGAATAGATGAACTTTCGACCTGAGGCTATAAGCGCCCTTTCATCTGATTGGACGATATCAGCATAAAGGGACATTGGATCTGGGCAGGGGGGCGCGGCCGCCGCGGCCCCTCCTCTTTTCTCTCCCCACTTTCCTTTTGCCCCCACAAGTAAAAGTTCCTTGAGAACCGATGAACAGTGACCGTGTCGTGACTGCGTTGGACCCTTGCTGGCAAGGGTCCGACATCTTGGGGCCTGCACTGTGGTGTAGTGGGTAAAGCTGCTGTCTGCAGTGCCAGCACCAACTTGAGTCCTGGCTGCTCCACTTCCGATCCAGCTCTCTGCTATGGCCTGGGAAAACAGTAGAGGATGGCCTGAGTCCTTGGGCCCCTGCACCCATGTGGGAGACCCGGAAGAAGCTCCTGGCTCCTGGCTTCGGATCGGCGCAGCTCCAGCAGTTGCAGCCATTTAGGGAGTAAACCAGCGGACAGAAGACCTCTCTCTCTCTCTGCCTTTCAAATAAATAAATAATCTTAAAAAGTTCTCTAAAGGATGAGCTAACTTGCTGGTATCATTCCTTACAATCTTAAACCTGATGGAGCTTGTGTTGAGAAATACAGTTTATGCTTTTTATTTTATCTTTTTACTCCATTTCCGCAAGAACTTTTGGACAGTCCCCTCAGTCATCACTTGACTTCTTGAAGGATAATCTTTGGGGGGAGTAGCCTTGAAAATAATTGCTATGCAGCCATTAAGTACTCATGTGGTGCTGTGTTCTCAAAGTTTCCCCTTGATGAGCTTGCCGAACCACATTCACTCCCATTAGTCTGAGATAGGCCTTCTGGGTTTGATTTGGCAACAGGGAAGACAGCACAATTTGCATTTATGGGGAGGCCTCTGCAGCTAGACGAATAATTACCATTTTATCCTACCTTCCATAAGGCCTAAGCAAAATTGATGTTTTATCTTAAAGATTGATTACTTTTTAAGAAAATAGATAATTGTGTTTACAATGACTGTGATCAAAACTAAGCTTTCAGACCTGACATCATGTTGTAAAACTTAAGATTTAGGGCCGGCGCCGTGGCTCAACAGGCTAATCCTCCGCCTAGTGGCGCCGGCACACCGGGTTCTAGCCCCGGTCAGGGTGCCGGATTCTATCCCGGTTGCCCCTCTTCCAGGCCAGCTCTCTGCTATGGCCAGGGAGTGCAGTGGAGGATGGCCCAAGTCCTTGGGCCCTGCACCCCATGGGAGACCAGGAGAAGCACCTGGCTCCTGCCTTTGGATCAGCGCAGTGCGCCGGCAGCAGCACGCCGGCCGCGGCGGCCATTGGAGGGAGAACCAACAGCAAAGGAAGACCTGTCTCTCTGTCTCTTTCACTGTCCACTCTGCCTGTAAAAAATAAAAAACTTAAGATTTAGTCAAATTATACTAAGTTCGCTAGAATTGACTAAGTTCTATAGAGGCCAGTATGGAGCAGTGCTGTGGCATAGTGAGCTAGGCCTCTGCCTGCAGCACTGACATCCCATATGGGCACCAGTTCAAGTCCTGGTTTCTCCTTTTCCAATCCAGCTCTCTGCTGTGGCCTGGGAAAGCAGTGGAAGATGGCCCAAGTCCTTGGGCCCCTGTACCCGAGTGGGAGACCCGGAAGAAGCTCCTGGCTCCTGGCTTTGGATCGGCGCAGCTCCAGCCAGTGCGGCCATTTGGGGAGTAAAACAGCAGACAGAAGTCTCTATCTCTGTCTCTGCCTCTCTCTCTCTAACTCTGCCTTTCAAATAAAATAGATAAACCTTTAAAAAGAAAAAAGAAGTATCAAGTTTCATGCCATACAAATTCAGCGTCCATATATAAAGTTTTGGAAGACGGAGTCCCAGGTGTTGTTTTCTATGGCTATTTTCACACTACAGAGATACAGTTGAGTTACTGTGACAAAGACTGTATTGGCCACAAAGCTGAAGGTTTTTACTGTTTGGTTATTTACAGGAAGTTTGGCAATTCCCTTGTCTAGATTGCTCTATGCCAGATGTGGGAAATTCGCAAACAGCAAATCTTAATTAGGCTCTTTTGTCAAAAATAGTTTATTCCTCCAAACTTGTTCAATTGTTCAAGTACTTTTGAGTCTCTTTTTATTTTCTTTAAAGTTTTTGTTTTAATTTATTTTACTTGAGAGTCACAGTTACACAGAGAGAGAAGGAGAGGCAGAGAGAGAGAGAGAGAGAGAGAGAGAGAGAGGAGAAGAGAGAGAGAGAGAGAGGTATTCCATCCGCTGGTTCACTCCAATGGCCCCAATAGCCAGAGCTGGGCTGATCCAAGCCAGGAGCCAGGAGCCTCTTCGGGGTCTCCCACGTGCGTGCAGGGGCCCAAGCTTCCACTGCTTTCCCACTCACATTAGCAGGAAGCTGGATGGACGTGGAGCAGCCAGGACTCGAACCGGTGTCCGTATGTGATGCTGACGCTGCAGAATGGCGGCTTACTTCCCCACAGCGCAGGCCCCATCAGTACAATTCTTGGGTCATTTTATAACAGCTGAGTCAGTGGGATGTTGGAGTGAGATGTCGCAGGTTCAAAGCCCGGCGCCGCCACCACCATCCACGCACGAGGACTTGGGCAAACTCCTCAGCTCGCCTGCGGTTCGGCGGCCCCATCTGTGTCCCCCACTGGTCCTTTAGCGATGTCGGAAGGCCTGAGGGTCAGACGCGCTAGCTCACGGGTTCCACTACCGCAGCTCTCACCAGCGGCCCTGACGCCCAACCGCACGGCTGCTTCCGAAGCGCGAGTTTGCAGCTTTGATTCGGCAGCTTGAAGTCAAGGGTTTTTTTTCCTTTTTGTGGCGTTTTTGGGATTTCAAGAAGCCTCACGGGCCTTTGAAAATTCCTACTTTTAAGCACTTAACAGGTTCCAAGCCCAGCGTCCCAGGCAGCCCGACACCGGCCGGCTCAGGCTCCGCGTGGGGGCCCGGACGGCAGCACCCACGCCCCTCCCCCGCTTCGGGGGGCCAGCAGGGGTGGGTGAGGACGTCTGGAAGGGGGGTTCTGGGATACCCGGGCCCGCCCCGTCCCAGCGCCTGCCGCTCCCCCTCCCCACTCAGGGTGGTCCCGCGCCGCAGGGGGCCGTGGGCGGGGGCTGCGCGGAGGCCCAGGGACGCCCCCTGCGCAGAGGGAGGGGAGGGAGCTTGCGGCCGGCGTCAGACGGGTGAACGCGGGCGTCCACGGCCGGCCACGGGGCGGATGTCCCCAGACGGGCCGGGGGCTCCCCAGGGGGCAAGGCCAACCGCCCTCCCGGCATAGCCGAAGGCCCTTCCTGCCGCTCGCACGACGGTGTTGGGGATCAGCCCGCCCGCCGGCGGAACCACCGCCGGACCGGCCCGAACCCGCTCACCGGTCGGGTGGCCAGATGACGTCATACGCTACGACCGCACACGCGCAGAAGCGATCTTCGAGCCTCGCCGAGAGGCAGGCGTCGCCTCCGCCCATCCTGGACCCTTACTGGCTAGAAACGCTGCTCGTCACGGCCGTCGTTAGCGGCGACGTAGGCGGGGACAACCTTGGTCGCTAAGATACTCCGTACTTCCGCTTCCTTTCCCTCCCAGCCCCCGCTCCTCCGCTCCGGCAAGACCAATCTCGTTCATCCGCCCAATGGCAAATGGGCAGTGGGCGGGACTTCACTCGTTCGGACCAAAGAAACACGGGCTCGGCCCCGCGGAGCGCGCCCAATGACGGTGGGGCAGCCCCTGTGGAGCGGCTAGGGCGGCCCCACGCCCGCCTTTCCTCCTCCTCCCAGCACAGCCCCGCCCTACCCCGGTTTCAGCACAGCGCTGGCCGCAGTCTGACAGGAACGGGACGGAGCCAAAATGGCGGCGGCCGACGGCGACGACTCGCTCTACCCCATCGCGGTGCTCATAGACGAGCTCCGCAACGAGGACGTTCAGGTCCGGAGGCCCCAGGGGACGCGGGGAAGCCGGGAAAGGGGACACCGGGGCTACGGGCGGCCCTCGCGGAAAGGGCTCAGCGTTCGCTGGGAGTGGCGGAAGGGGGCGGCGGCCAATCAGCGTGCAGCTCTCATCTCTCCAGGTCCCGGGGCCCGATGAGACGGCGCCCTGGGTTGGGCGTCCACCTAGCGGAGGGGCGGGGGCCGGGGCGAACCTCGAGGGTCCCGGGCCTGCGGGTGCGCGCGCGGCGGCCCTGGCCCGGACAGCCACGGCCCGGGTGCGGGTGTGCAGGCTGCTTGCGGGAAGAGGAGTTTTGGCGGAGAGGGCTCCGTGATTGGCAGCGGCCTCCGAGTGGCCTTTGGGGATGGGGTGGGCGCGTGACTTGCTCGGAGTGGGGGAGGGGCCGCCTGGGTTTTTTTTTTTTTTTTTTTCTTTCCTTTCTGGGTTTCGGCTACCGGACCCCTTGGGACTGAGAAGCGAAGGCTGCCGTCCCGGTTGCTCCGGCCTGAACCGGGTGGAGTTGTGGACTCCGCCTTGCCCTGCAATCTGGGGCGTGTGCGAAGCGCGCTGACCCCGCTGTCGCGTGAGCCGGGGTCGCCCTGCCACGCGCGGCGTGACCTTGTGCGGGGCGCTCCCCCGCCCTGCGTGGGCCTCCGTCTTCCGTGGAATGCGGGACGGCGATGGTCCTGGCCTCCCTGGCTGTGTGAGGGATTGACGAGTAACGGAGGAAGGTGTCCGGCTGCTGGAACGGGCCCAGTAACTTGTCGGCTGTGATTAAGGCGGCGGTGGCCGCGGTCTCATTTTGTCTGTCGGCCTCAGTTCCCCCCTTGGTAAAGCTGTGCGGGTTTCCTCGCACGAGGAAGCCTGCCGAGCCCGGGCCGAGCTCCGTGGGTTGCAGGTGCTGGTGGCACCGGGCTGTGACTGTAGTCCCGGCCCTTGCACTCCTCACTGGTGGAGATGGGCAAGTGAGGCCATCTCCGCAAGCCTTCGAGTGGGGCTGCTGTCTGGTCCACGTAGTGCTGCTGTAGAATGCGATTGACAGACACCTGCTGTGCCTCGGGGTGGCGCTGGGAGGGTAGCGGTAGTCCGGGTTGCTGTGCGGGAGACAGAACTCAGTGTCCGGTGTTACTAACACGTGTAGGCAGTGTGGAAAGGAAACAGGGGCTGTGATTGTGAATCAGTAGGTATCTGGGGGGAGGCTGGGCGCTGGTGTGCAGCAGTCAACACACAGATAAAAACTTCTGGCTTTGTTGACGCCCTAGTGAGGGAGACAATAAACCCCGTGTTAAGTAAAACTTAACCCCGGACGGGGACACCGTTTCAGAGAGGTCCGGGGAGGCCTTGTCGCGGAGCTGAGGTTTGGCAAACACCGGTGGAGACCAGGAAAGGAGTGGGGTGGGGATGCGTGGTAAGGAGGCCTGCAGGGAGGGTACAGACTGTTTTTGTTAAAAAGATTGATTTGTTTGAAAGGCAGTTAGAGAGCTTTTCCCTCTGCTGGTTCACTCTCCAGAGAGCTGCAGTGGTCAGGGCTGGGCCAGGCAGAAGCTGGGAGCCAAGAACTCCATCCATTCTCCCACGTGGGTGCAGGGACCCAGTATCTGGGCCGTCTTCCTCTGCTTTCCCAGGCCCGTTAGCAGGGAGCCGGCTCGGAAGTGGAGCAGCTGGGACTTCCCTCGGTGCTCACTTGGGCTGCTGGCATCCCAGGCGGTGCCCTGCTGCGCCACTGCGCTGGCCAACTGAAGATGCAGATTTTGAGCGGGAATGGAAGGTGCTTCCAGAAAGAGAGGGGACACACGGTGGCTGTAGTAGTTAACTTTGGGCGATTTTGCTCACCAGAAGACATTTGGTAACGTCTGGAGAGGTTTCTGGCTGTCGTAACTAGAGGGTTGTTTCTGGTGTCTTGTAGGTGGAGATCAGGTATGTAGCTGAACGTCCTACAGTGCCACAGGCAGAAACCTACCCTGTGGAGCTCACCTGCTTGTGCAGGCAGAGAATACAGAGCAGATGGTGATGAGTGCCGCAGAGACAAGTAAAACAAGGTGGGGTGGGGCGGCCTGGCCAGCGTGGTTGTGATCCGGGCTTCAGTGGAGTGCTGAGAGAGCCTGCGGAGGAGGCGAGATTTGAGTGGAGGATGCAGGGAAGTAGCAGGCCCGTGGAAACCTGGGGACGGCATTCCAGGCGGAGGAAATGAGTGCAAAGGTCCCGGGCTGGTTCTGATGCTGGGAAATAAAGTCGAAGAGGAAGTGAAGTGCAGCCTTTGGAAGGACCTTGCCGGCCTCCGTTTAAGCCAGGGACTGGCTAACAGCCGCCTGTGCCCTTTCCTGCTTTTCTGAATACAGTGGTTGCTGTTTGTAAACTGAGATACGCCCATTCAGTTGTCGGTTGTCTGTGGCTGCTTTTTCTGTGCTGAAACCACCCGGTAGAGGAGTTGTTAGCAGATGGCCTGGTTCCCAGAGCCGAAGTACTTTGTGGTCCCCTGTAGGTAAGAACCGGCAACCCCTGACTAAAGCTTCCCGGGTATCAGATTAGAGGTGCTTGCTCTGTCCCAGGTGCTGGACAGACATCGGGCCTCCGTGTTTACGTGCTTGCTGACTTACATGCTGCTCTTAGCGCCCTTCCGAGCAGGCCTTGTGCTTATCTACATCGCACAGGTGAGGAAACCCGAGCTCAGGAACCAGAAGTAACGCTGCTGAAGCCGTGCAGCTGAAAGGAAGTAGCTAGGACCAGAGGGCAGAACAGAACTTGGGGTGGGCCAGCGCCATGCGGGCTGCTTCCAGATGCCGGTGGGTCTGTGTCTTTAGTGAGACAGTTCAGGGCGCTGGAAAGCCTGGAGCCTTGATTCGCTTGTTCAGCAAGTATCCATCCAGCCCCTTCTCTGTGGTGACCATGTGTTAGAGACTGGAAGTACAGCAGGGGGCAGACCTGCAAAGCTGCTCCTCTTGTGGGTTTCCATTCCAGGGAGGGGGACAGAAATAAATCTGTAATGTGATGTCAGCCACAGTCATCGCTAAGAAGGAAAGAGAGGCAGAGACGGGGACCGAGTGAGCGGAGCCTGCTGCACTGGATGGGGAGCTTAGGGAAGGCTGCCCGGAGGACACCTGCGAGCAAGGGCTTGAGTGAAGTGAAGGACGGACAGCGCAGTGGCCGTCCCAGCCAAGGGGACTGTTGCTGCGAAGGCCGTGTGTGGACATGATGAGGCCAGTGTGGCTGAAGCAGAGCGAATGGCCAGGCGGTGGGAAGTGAGGCCTGGGCTGGGAGGCCCGTGGTTCTGGATGGGGGTGAGGGTAGGTCACTGCAAGGCCTTACTAGGGGAAAGTCCGGTGGCCAATTCTGAAGGAGTCCTCGGACCGTGGGGTAGGAGCAGGGCAGGAGCGGCAGGGCTGGTGCTAGCCGTGGGCGGAGCCGGGTCGTGTCGGGGAGGGCAGAGCCGGTTCGGTGTGATGCAGTGGGCGAGGTAGAGTTGAGGGGGACAGGTCTGAGCCCCAGTTGGCTCCCTGAGTGCCCTCCTGTTTGGGGCCCAGCCCCCAGCCTGCATCTGCCTGGTTGTGGAGGTGCAGTGAAGCCGGCTGCCTCAGAGTGGGTGTTCAGTGCTGGTGACCTCCTTCGGTCGTCCCCATGGCTCACGGTTGGATCTGGGAAAAGTGAGGGAGACGGTGGTGGTAGTGGTGGTGCCATGAGTTCAGCCACAGAGTCACTAGATCCCCTAGTCCATTCCTCCCCTGAACCAGTGAGACGCACAGGCCGAACCGTGCTGTCCGGGTTTCTCGGGGCACCGTGCTTCTTGAAATGTGGTCAGCTGTTCAAAGGCCGGGTTTCAGGGTCACTCTCCACGCCTGGGTGTTTTCCTACTTGTAAGACAGGGAGGAGTAATTTAGCAGCTGCTGGAGTGGAGAAGACAGGGTTGGTGCACGTACCATGTTTACAGCTGCACGTACTCTGAGCCGTGGGGAGGTGGTAATGGAGTACAGGAGGCTTCTGACTGGTGTGCGTGGCGTGTTTTACGCTGTTTCTTGGGTGTGTAGGGCAGTGGTTCTCAGCGTGGGGTGATGTTCCCCGGGGGGTTCAGCAGCCTCTCTGCTGTGAGGAGAGCTGCTGACTTCCGTGGGTGAGGTCCTGGATGTGCAGCACCCTGCAGTGTGCAGAGTCCCCAGCGCGAAGTGGCCCAGACGTCGGTCGTGCCGGGACTGAGACCCTGCTGTGGGCTGCGGAGTGTACCGAGCTCTTTGTGTGATTAAATCCTCACAGACGGTGTCTGAGATAGGTACGGATTTATTTCCATCAACATTTTTTTTTAGAAGATGTGTTTGTTTGAGAGGCAGAGTTACAGAGAGGAAAGAGAGGTGTTCTATCTGCTGGTTCACCTCCCAAATGATGGCTGAGAATTTTGTATGGCCCATGGCCCTTGGCAGGAGAAAGGTTGCCCAGTCCTGGTCCCAGACATTGCAGCGTGCCCCTGTCTGCGTCCTAGAGCGTGGACAGACGGATGTTTTCCAAGAGCTTGCAGACAAGGAGGGGCAGAGGACAGTGGTGAGGGACGCAGGGTCACGTCCACGCTCTGCCACACATGCACTGATGACCTGTGTTCCTCCCTCTCTGCCTTAGTCTCCTCGCTGGCAAAACGAATACAAAGAGCTGTCTGCCCCTTAGGTTTACTGGGAGAGAACCTGTGTGAGGTGCCTGAACACAGTGAACACTCCGAGCAGTACTGGGGCTTTAAGACCTTCTAAAATTATCTGTATATCTCTGTGTGTTTTTATTTATTTATTTTTTGATGCGAATTAGATTCTCGTTTAGGAGTAGTTGGTAACGGTCCTATTCCTCCCTCCCGGAGACAAGTTGCCTTGCAGGAGTGGGGACAGACACCTTGATCAATAAGTACGATGCCGGGGAAGCTGTGAGGGCTGCTGCTTGGTTTCCCAGAGGATGGGGAAATTACTTGGGCTTTTCCTGTTTTAATTCACGTTCCTTCTGGTTAAGGAAGCACGAGAAGTGATAATGACTGACATTGGAGCGCTCGCTGTGGCCGGTGGTGTCTGTGTTCCTGGACCGGTCATCCCAGCAGGCCTGAGGCAGGCCTTTGCAGTTCCCGTTTCACAGTGGGGAAGCAGAAGCTGAGATGCCCAGGACTTGTCTGGGGACCTTAGCTGATACCTGGGGAAGGCAGGTTATGTGCTCATTCATTATTCTTAAAGAACCAAGTGCTTCAGAAATAGAGCCTGCGATGGCCACACTGGTGTCCGGCGTTGGTGAATTTCTGTCAGGTGGGTGCTGGCTTTCTCGTGCGGTGCACCTACATCCAGATTCTTCTCATTAGCAATGCGGTCTTTGGAGGCGTGAGGACGGAAGCATGGGCTGGAGGACTTCGTAGGGTGGAGAGACGTCCTCACTGAATGGAGAGCGTGTCGTCAAGCACGCGTTTTAACCCACCCCCCAACTTCAGCTGCAGGTCACGTGAAACAGTAACAGTTGGGAGTGTATTCCTCCAGATACTTTTTTTCTCTGACGTCTGCAAAAAACCCCAAGCACCATGCATTTATTGAGTACTTGCTCTGTGCCAGGCACTGTCCTGTGTTCTTGGGACGAAGCCCTGGTGACGCACATACTCCAGCAGAGAGGGAGAAACAGTAAGCGAAATTGATGCATGACGGCCAATGATGTGAGTCAGGGGTGCACACGGTGATGGTGGAGCAGACCTGAGGTGGGGGGGAGCCCTGGGCCGCCTGGGGAGGAGGCAGCAGGGTGAGGAAACAGCAGGGGCAAAGACCTGGGCTGGGGGACTGGACTCTGTTTTTGGCAGCTGTCAAGGAAACCACTGTGACAGACACCCAGGGAGCAAGGGGTGGTGAGAACGGATCCGTCCCCAGGGACCAGATCACGTCGGGCCTTGGAGGTCAGAGTAAGGCCTTTGGCTCTTATTGTGCCTGGGAGGAAGATGGGCTGTGTGTGCGGTTGTACAGACCGTGTTCCCATCAGAGAAGGCTCTGTGGATCGAGTGGGAGGGGCCTCATAAGCGGAGGGGGTTTCTGCTGGTTCATTGTTCCCGTCAGCAGGCTGTATGCAGAGGGCTCCTGGAGACTCTGGCAAGCCCAGTTCAGGGTGGGGACTGTATGGGTGAGCTGTTGCAAGTGCTTGGTGGGGGACCATTTGGGGGACAGTGAAGGTCACTTAACTAATGCTACTAACACTGATTGTATCAGGAATGTTCCAGAGAACCCCAGGAGTCGTTTAAGCAAGTAAAGTTTCCTGCTGCCCCTTTTCCTTACGAGTTCAGCAGCTCAAGGATGTCCCAGAACTGTATCAGAGCATGCCACTCTGTTGACCTGCTTCCTGTGCTCACAGGACGGCCGCAGCCTCTGCTGTCCTTGTAAGCAGGGCCAGCCTAGGACACAGGTTGTTCTTGCCCTTGTCCGTTTTATCTAGGAGGAAAATCTTTCCTGGAAGCTGCTCAGGTGTCTCTGTCCAGAACCAGGTCAGCTGAGTGAGTGGGGATTAAGTTTGGTTGTAAACGATAGGAAAACTAAGTAACAGGGGCTTAAAAAGCTTGACGTTTATTTCTGACCAATGGCCAAAGGGTCTGACAGCTGCCTGAGCTGCTGAGGCACTCCAGGGGGTGGGGCACCAGGCCCTCACCCTTGTTCTCTGCTTGCATGTCCTCCACTCTCCCCTCTTCGTCACGTGTAACACTTCCATTTGGATTTTACTGGGCAGAGGTTACTCTCCTGGTCACATCCAGATGCAAAGGTGATTTGGGAATGTCTTCTGGGGCCATGGGCACAACTGAAAACACCAGGGTTGTGAGCAGCAGAATGGCACAGTGCAGGGGCTCTTAGCCTGGGCTCCGCTCTGATTCCTGGGCAGCTGCAGGCATTTACGTGGGAAAAGCGGCATCTTTCATTGACACCAGGATTTAGCTTCTTTCTGTTGTGGACTAGTGTCACAGCAGCAGATTATAAACAGTGTCACCAGTGGAAGTCACGGCTGTGTTCATAACTCTTTCAGCTGCTTTTCCTGTCTTCTGGTGTTGTGTATGCTGATATCTGTTTCCAAATTGTGATCCTTAGTAGTCTTGCTAAGAGGGTCCATGACACCTCGCCACGAAAAGAAACAAAGCAAATACGAATCCATGGCATTGGCCGAATTCTGGCTCAGCCACTTAGGTGCTTTTGCTTTTGCCGTGAGACAGGTGACCCTTCGCTTCCCTATCAGGGTCATGAGGATCAAACAAGAGAAAACGTTGAAGCACCACTTGCAACAGGGACTGGAGCATGAGGGCTTTGGAAATAGTTGCTGCCATTGTGACTGAGATAGAAGGGGGAAGACCCTTCTCGATAACCTGAACGAAAAGCCGGATGCCGACAGCAGGGTGAGGTTGCCACTGCCTCTGTTACCGTTCTCTCCCTGGCACTGTACTCATGATACACGGGGTCAGAACCACCCTCGGTGCACCCATTTCATAGATGAGAAGATGGAGACTCAGAAAGGTGCAAAGATTGTTCAGGATCCAACCACTACTATGTAAACAGCTTAGCCTTGTAGCTCCAAAATACCACCTTGTGCATCTTTCTCAGGCATCTCAGTGCCATCTGCCTGAAGAAACAGTGACATTCTTTTTTTTTTTTTTTTTTTAAGATTTATTTATTTACTTGAGAGGCATAGTTAAAACAGAGAGAGAGAGGTCTTTCACCCAGTGGTTCACTCCCCACATGGCTGCAGTGGCTAGAGCTGGGCCAGGCTGAAGTCAGGAACCGGGGTCTTCTTCCAGGTCTCCCACGTGGGTGCAGGAGCCCAAGCACGTGGGCCATCTTCTGCTGCCTTTCCAGGTACGTTAGCAGGGAGCTGGATCAGAAGTAGAGCAGCCAAGACTAGAACCAGCGCCATATGGGATGCCATATCCGCTGCAGGCGGCAGCTTAACCTACTACACCACAGTGCTGGCCCCAGTGACATTCTTATTGAAACCCAAACTAGAATCTCCAAGGGCAACAGTGAAGGAGTGGGCTGGTTCTCGTGGACACCGTTCCTGAGTGACAGTGTGATGTTGAAATTGAGTCAGACTGCCTGGTGCTGGCTGTGGCTCCATTGCTTTCCACCAAATGGCGTCTTGTGTGTATTAACATCCACACCTATGACATGGGGACTCCAGTAACAGTACCTCAGAGTATGGTGCCAAGGGATTATCCATGGCCAGTGCATGGTAAACACTCAATAAATGTTCAGTTGTTGTTGGCATAGTGATTATGGTTGTGATTGTGGCTGTTTGCTGTCACCATCTCTAGCATGGCTCTGGCTCGTGTGTGTTCTTACCCATGGCCCTGCTGAGAGAGCACAGAGATCCAGCTTGGAGAAATCAAAGAGGAAAGAAAGCGGGCAGCTAGGTCAGCCTGCTGTGCAGTACTTGATTGTGAAAACTTCCAGAGAACATTGGAAGACTAATTGAGGGTCAGCCAGATGCAGCCAGCTGGCGGGCCACGTTCACTGACTGCCTGCTTTTGCCAGTGAAGTTTTGTTGGAATAGAGCCAAGCCCGTTGATTTACTTAGAGCCAAGCCCGTTGATTTACTTAGTCTCCTGTGGCTGCCTTTGTGCTGTGAGGGCGTGTTAAGTAGCTGGGACAGCAGCCATATGCAGAGCTGAAAAGATTGCCCAGCTGTTTGTAGAGCCAGCTCTCCTGCCCTCGGGGCTGGTGTGGGGAGCACCCAGGTACTCGCCACCAGACCCACCACGTGGTAGGGTGGTGTAGTTTTTTAATCTCCCAGTAGATCCAGCTTTGTGTTTTATTTTTGGTTCAAAGTAAGCTTACATCTTGAGGTTCTCTTAGACCAGAGATGAGTGTGAGCTTGAGGAGGTTCAGAAAGCCCAGTGATGCTGTGTGAAAATCGTGCTGTGCATGTTTCTGAGGTGAGACCACCACGTTATTCCATCAGATTCCCATGGTTGGCTGTGTCAGAGAACCCGGCTCGCTCAGGGCTCACTCACCTTCCTGTTGGGTGGGGTCCAGGAAAAGAACAGGCCAAGGGCACCTGCTCCTCGTGTCACCCCAGGAAGAGGATTCCCCTGTGTCACCAACAGTCACTTGCTCCTGAGCGGGTCTCCTCCTCCTCTCACACGCGTGATCTCCTCACATCCCTCTACAGCCCTGGGAGCTGGGCGGCGGAGGTGCCGCCATTGGGAGTGTCTCAGGGTCCGCTCTACAGTCAGAGCGGGGTGGACCTCCAGCTGTGACCATGCTCGGGGGCTGTCTTTATGTCTCTGAGCCTCAGTCTCCACTACTATCTGTGCTTTCCTCCCCAGGGTCGAGAGGCTCACTGAGGTCCTAACACGTAAATGCTTAGTTCTGTAGGGCCGCCACAAACAGCACAGGCCCGCTGGCTTGAAGTGGCAGAAATGAGTTGTCTCTCCGTTCTGGAGAACAGAGTCAGAGATCCAGGTGTGGGCAGGGCTGGTTCCTCTGGGGCTTCTGAGGGAGATCCTAACAGAGATCCAGGTGTGGGCAGGGCTGGTTCCTCCGGGGGTCCTGGGGGAGATCTTTTGGGTACTCCCTAACTTCTGGTGGCTCCGAGGGAGATCCTCTCCACGCCGGCAGTTTGAGGTTCATCACGTAGTCTTCCTGTCTGAGTATCTCTCTCTTCTCCATTTCTGTCTCTTAGAGGAACTCTGTTGGATCAGGGGCCAGCTCTCAGGTCGGGGTGATCTCAGGAGAATGTACTGGGGTTAGGACTGGGACATGCCTTTCGGGGCCACCAGTGAACCCACTGTGCTGGGGGCCGTCCTGTTTCAGAGTGAGGTTGTCATAACAGTGTTCGCTCTTTCATCATCAGTGTGAGCGGACAGCCCTGGGTATACATCCTGGATTCCTGCCATCTTGGCTCTGTGACCCTGAGTAGGAACTTTCGCTCCCTGGTCCTGCACGCATCTGTGTGAAGTAGGACTTGGAGTGAGTCTGGCCCTCTTGGGGGACTCGTGAACACTAAATGAGCTTGTGGAGGTGAGCACTTAGGCTGGCGCCTGGCGCAGAGGAAGCGTGCGTAGCTGTGGCTGTTGCTGTGCTGTTCAGGTGTGGTGTCGGGTACGAGACGGTGCAGAGTGCAGAGAAGGGCTGAAAGCAGAGGGAGGAGAGGGAGGTTGGGGAAGCAGGCTGGAATCTGACACAGAGCAGTGCTGGGAAATGCGACTGATTAGGCGCCAGCTCTGGAAGACACTTTCGCTTTTGTTACTGCTGCCCCTTTGGTTGTCATTGTTAAATGATTTCATTCTCGGGCAGAGTCACTTGGTAGGTGTTTTCAAGTTACTGTTAAGTGTCTTTATACATGCTTAGCAAGGCTTTGCGGGGAACTGGATCTGCGGCTGTGGGAACTCCCTTGAATCTGGGATTGCTAACATCTTCCCCCCTTTCTTGTTCTCTTAGCTTCGCCTCAACAGCATCAAGAAACTGTCCACCATCGCGTTGGCCCTCGGGGTTGAAAGGACCCGAAGTGAGCTCCTGCCCTTCCTTACAGGTAATAAAACGTGGACTCCCGGAGTGCACTGGAGTGAGGACTGCTGGGAAGTGGTTCCTGCTAGACAGGAGAGGGGCCTGGCTGTGGATTCAACAAATCTGCCCAGTGTCTGACACTGTGGGATGGGGGCAGGGGTCAGAGGACAAGTGCAGTCCTGCTCGGAGAGAATGATCTGGAATCAGCGAGGCAGGTGTGGGTAAAGGGGTCTGAAGGCAAAGCCAGGTTAGAGTTGCAGTTCCAGCAGTTGGCAGCTAGGGATTTCAGGTGAGGTACTCCACTGTTCCCTAGATTTTCCACCAGAAAAACAGGTTAGTCACCCGTGCTCTGTTGTGTTAGTCTGGTTTTTAAGTGTTGGTAATAATTGCTACACTTATTATGCTGCCTACCATGTGCCAGGCAGTGTGTAAACTTTCTCTGTGATGATTGAGTTTATTTGCGTAGTGCTGAGACTGCCAGTTAATGTCACAGCAGTGCCTTAAGGCAGTAATCTGTCCCCATTTGTAGACAAGGGAATGAGGTGTGGAGAGGTAAAGTGAAATAATTTGCCTGAGGAGACTGTAGGGATATTCATCTAGTCAGACATTATGGCTGTAAGTTGAGTTTGGTTGGTTAAGGACCAGTAGCACAGACTACTTGATTTCAAATCCAGTTTCTATGACTTTATAGGTATGTGACCTTGGACAAAGTATTTCACGTGTACCTGCCACAGATTCTTTGTGGTTAACTTTGGGTGTGATGATATAACTTAATGTGAGGATTTAGTAAGAATCCTACGAAGTACTTCAGGTACCAAGTGCGTGGTCAGTGTGGCTTGTTAGCTACTGGGCCATCACTGAGCACTCTTAAGGTGTAGTAACACACCTAGTATGTCTGAGTGGACCACCATTGACTGCAAGTCCTCTGTTACCACTTTTCTCGTCTCTACTTTCCCAATTACAATCACAGCTGAAGGCTTACTGTGTGTTGTCACTGACAGACCTCTTCTGTATCTAATCATCTTACTGGATCCAGTGATGATCCCGTGGGGTATGGAGGCCAGGATCGTGGCCCCTCCCCTTGTTTGCCGTGTGGGGAAATTGAGGCCTAGGGAGCTGTGTCGACTTTGCCACAGTGGGGCAGCTGGGGACTGAGGGCCATAGGCGTAGGTGTCTGCACACGTGACCCTGAACAGGTTGCCCCAAACCAAATGGCTTCCACTGATGAGCTGCTGGAAGCCGGAAAGCCTTAGCGTGCTGAGACGGGGCATCTTCTGGACGAGAAGGGGTGGTCTGGCAGCATCATAACGTGGCCAAAGGTTGTAGAGATGACAGACTGGAGAAACGTGGGTTTGAAACAAGCCGTGGGTGTGAGAGCAGCCTGCTGGGAAACCTCTGGTAGGCCACTCCACCTGTTTGCCTCGTTCCCTTATCGGCAGTGTACCAGAGAACCTGACTCACAGCTTGGCAGGAAGGTGGAGTGCACCACACGCAGTCTGGTCCATAAAAGTGCTCAGTGTTTGCTGCTGGTGGTGATGTCCTGAGCTGGTGGGGAAGGCAGCCCCGTGCGGGAGATTGGCCTGGGTTCATAGCGAGTGCGGTGATTGTCTGTGTTGAGGAATGTGTAAAGAGCTGTCGGCGAGTTGGGCAATGGTGGATTGGGTCTTGCTGGCCTGGAGCACCAAGTGGAGCAGTTAGATGAACCCCGTCCGTGAGGCAGGGCAGCCATCATAAATAGCAGCTAGAGGGCAGAGTGCATGGATACAGAAAGGAAACCTGGTGCTTGCAGAATTTGTGGGGAGGGGGTGGAATGGACTAGAAAAGGGCAGAGGAAGTCTGCTCGGCGCAGAGTGGAGACCCCGGGGTGGAGGTGCCAGGGGTCAGCCCCAGCCTTGGTGTGCTTTGTTGAAAGGGGAATAAGCATACAGGGTGTGTTAGGAGCATTGTGAAGGGTCAGTGAGCTTGATACGTAGGTGTTATCTTTACTGTATTGCAGAACCACTTACTGTGTTACAGTAGTCCAGGTGGGAAGAACTGGTTTAGGGGTCGGGGGCAGAGTCGTGTGGGAGCCGTGAGATTGAAGAGGAACCAGTGATGCAGAGAGATTGCTTTGAGCTTTTGGAGTCCCGGGTAAAGTCTGTTTTCTCTGCTTTGGGCATCAGGCCAATGGCAAGTATTCAAAATAGCAAGTGCAGGATACACAATGTCTTTCAAAAAGATAATACTGTTTCAGACAGAAAAGACTGAAAGCCCTACTCAGCTCACACCTGCAAAACATTCAGAATCAATTTTATGAGGGGGAAATTACTGTTGTATTGGTTTGCTAGGGATAAAATACTAAAACGATAAAAATGACTAAAACGATAGAAATTGTATTTTCTCACACTTCAGAGGAGGCTGGAATCCCGAGACCGTGTGGGCAGGATCAGGGTGCTGGCAGGGTCGGTTTCCCCCGTGTGTCCCGTGGCCTGTGGATGGCTGTTTTGTTCTCACATGATGGTGTGTCTCTGTGTTCACACCTACTGTCTCTCTGCCTGTGCCAGTCTCCTAGTCTTATGAGGACACTAGGCAGACTTTAAAGGCCTCATCTCCAGCTACAGCCACACTCTAAATTACCAGGATGTTTGAATGTGGGGCAAGAGTCACAATTCAGCCTATAACAAATGTACCGTCCCCACAGTGTAATAATTATGATAATCTGTGGGCAGATTCCACAGCAGATTAAGTCACTTATGTGTCTACATTAAGATTATAGATACAGGGTCGGTGCCATGGCGCAGTAGGTTAATCTTCCACCAGCATCCCATATGGGCACCAATTCTAGTCCCGGCTGCTCCTTTTCTAGTCCAGCTCTCTGCTGGCCTGGGAAAACAGTAGAAGATGGCCCAAGTCCTTGGGCCCCTGCATCTGTGTAGGAGACCCGGAAGAAGCTCCTGGCTTCAGATTGGCGCAGCTCCGGCCATTGTGGCCATTTGGGGAATGAACCAGCGGATGGAAGACCTTTGTCCCTGTCTCTCTCTCTCACTGTCTGTAACTCTACCTTAAAAAAAAAAAAGATTGTAGACGCATCTGTCATTTAAAGACTCGGGTAAATTCTGATGAACGGTGCCTCCGAATTCCCAGATTTGCCCTTGTGGCTTGTTCCAGAGGCCGCCAAGTGCAAGTGTCCTGAGTGTGAGGAGGGTGGTTCGAGAGCTGCCCTTAACTTTGCCATGACGTCTCCACGATCAGAAAGGAAGAGTGTTTCCTGTTTGAAGGTCTGGGTTCATTAGGCTGATTCACAGTACAATTAATTCACTCTTTATAGTAGGCTATAAAGTTGTTTATTTGTTTTGAGAGCCAGAGGAAACAAGCAGCAGCTCCTATCCGTTTGCTCACTCCCAAAATGCCTGCAGAGGTCCCAGGCTGGGGGCCAGGAACTCCGTCTTGGTCTCCCACGTGGGTGGCCAGGAGCTCAGTTCCTTGAAGCCTCACTGCTGATGGCCAGAGTCTGCACTGACAGGCAGCTGGAGTGGAGCATGGAGCCAGGCAGGTAACACAGGCACTCTGCAGAGGATGCTCTCTTCCCAGCGGGCAGCGTGAGACCAGGCCGGCACCACCCCTCAGGCGGTTGAAGTGTGTGTTTATTCCATAGTATATGATGCCTGTCCACTATTCTTTGTATGCTGGCCTGCAGACAGAACAAACCAACGTGTCTGTTCTCAGAGCTTCCGCTCCAGCTGAGAGACCGGCACTGTAATAGGCAGTGAGTGATAAGGCCTGAGAGAAGTGAAGTGCGAGTGATCATCAGCATTGTTAAACTGCGCAGGGCTTGACTTCCTGGGGGGATGACCGTGACAGGGCCCCCCGCTGCATGGGATCCAGGGGGGAGGTGGGTGAGCATTCAGCGTGTTGGGAGAACCGCGGTCAGGTGGCTGCAGGTTGTTAAACTGCACAGGGCTTGACTTCCTGGGGGGATGACCGTGACAGGGCCCCCCGCTGCATGGGATCCAGGGGGGAGGTGGGTGAGCATTCAGCGTGTTGGGAGAACAGCGGTCAGGTGGCTGCAGGTTGCACCCAGCGGTTGAGGGAGAGTGAAGAAGGTAGCACGTGAGTTGAAGAGGCCGTGGTGACCACAGCGTGAGACGCAGAGTCCTGACAGGTGAAATCTGAATTTTGCTCTATCAGGAAGATAGAGGTGAAGGAGTGCCATGACTTGTTTTGTGTCTGAAGAGTGACTCTGGGTCCCAGAGGAGAGCGGATGGACTGAGGGCAGGAGTGGCGGCAGGAAACCCAGTTAGGAAGCTGTCGCTGTCCCCGGCTGAGACATGGTGATGATGAGGGCAGGGGAAGGGTTGTCAGGCCTGGCCCAGGAGGGGCGGTGTGCAGAGCTTGGGGGCAGAGGCTTGGGCCTGTGTAGGCTGGAGGGGTGGCAGGAGGAAGCCCTGCCCCTTCCCTCCCACAGGTCTGATTCAGGAACTTAGCTTGCTCACCTGGTCTGAACTAGAGGAGGCGGAGTTGGAAGAAGAGCTGAGTCCATGAATATTCACGAGGTCTCCAGGAGCGGAGAAAGCAAGGAGGCTGATCCTAACAGAGCCAGGGCCTCTGCGGCTGGGGAGGAGCCACACGGCAAGGTGGCATGCTGAGCTCTCCCCAGAAACATTCCCTGGCCTCTGTCCTGTGAAGTGAGGAAAGCCCTGCTGTGATTTGGGCGGTGAGAAACAGGCCCACGGGAGTGAGGGGCTGCTGCACGAGTGCGCAGCAGAGCGAGTGTGGTTTTTTTTCTTCTTACGATTTATTTTATTTTATTTGAAACGCAGAGTCACAGAGAGAGAGACCTTCCACCCACTGGTTTACTCCCCAAATGGATGCAATGGCTCAGGCTGCACCAGGCCAAAGCCAGGAGCCAGGAGCTTCATCCAGGTCTCCTACATGGGCACTTGGGCCATCCTCCACTGCTTTCCTAGACATATTAGCAGGGATCTGGATCAGAAGTGGAGCAGCCAGGACTCCAACTGGCACCCATATGGGATGTCAGCATTGTAGGCAGCAGCTTAATGTGCTATACCACAACGCCAGCCCCTAGAACAAGATTTGAACCAACCTCAATTTGAAAACCTACCTCATAAGTGAGAGGGTTGTGATAAGGAAGTGACCCAGGAATTGACAACACAAACACACCTGCCCTACCCCCATATACCCTTTTAGCCAGAGCATGGTGACATAGCCATGCCAGCTGCAGTGGGAAATGTAGCTCGCAGATACTAGGGATGTTGGCTACGAAGGTCAGGCAGTCTCCCCCACTCGGGGAGGATAGGCCAGGGCTTGAGGAGAGAGGCCTTCAGGCTCAGGCATTAGGACAAAGCAGCTTTGCCTTCACGTGATCAATCATTGTTTGGGAAAATGTGAACAGAGCTCCAACTGCAGGAGCTTGGGCACAGAGAGGAGCCAGGTCTGTCAGGTGATCATCCCCTGTGATAAGAGCTCTGGTCGGGGTGGCCGAGCGGGAGGGGAGAAGAGCTGACTTGGTCTGAGAACCGCTAGTTACCCAGGTCTGGAAAGACGCTGAAGAGTGTCTTGGGCAGAAGAGAAAGATGTTCCCGACCGAGGGAACGGCACTGAGGGTGAAAGCTAGCAGAACAGCTCCTTCTCCATGCTCCGCGCTTCGTGCACGCCGTCTCATTTGCTGCCTACTGGGACACATCACCAGTGTCAGGGACAGAAGAAGCTGGGTGGGGAGTGGTGGTGTCACTCGCCCAGCGCCCACACCTGGCGAGGGGCAGAGGTGGGACTTGGGGCTCAGTCATCTGACTGAGCACGTGTGTTGGTCTCTGTGCTGCCCAGGTGGAAGGTGGGGAGGTCGCGGGAGCTGACAGCGTGAGGAAGCTGAGTGGAGGGCACCTCTCTGAACTGGGTTGCCGAGGGGCTGGAGTCAGCATGGCGTGGCGCTGTAACCAAGTCTCTTTGTCCCACAGACACCATCTACGATGAGGATGAGGTCCTCTTGGCTCTGGCAGAGCAGCTGGGAACCTTCACCACGCTGGTGGGAGGCCCTGAGTACGTGCACTGCCTCCTGGTGAGTCTTGAACGCAGAGAACGCCTCTCGTGCTCCCTCTCGTTGGGGTCAGACCTGTAGTCCTGCAGTCCAGGGCAGGGGCAGGAGGGTGTAGAAGAGGCTGAGGGTTCCCCCCATCACTTTAATCCAGCAGGCTGTTAGTGACACCTGATGCCCTGGTGCTAGAATACCACGTGTAGGGCTTTGGGTTCACGGGTAGGCTGGGTTCTGCCAGTTATTTGCTGTGCACTGTCCTCTTCCAAAGTGCTGTCCCTCCCACGTGTGGTTGGGTTACAGAGCCGTAGCCTAGTGCTGGACACACTGTGTACTGACAGGCGTTATGTGATGTCACGTCCGCCCTGTGGGCTGGGGCGTGCCCTCGTTAATGAGCCACCTGGAGGGTGTGAGGGCGTGCATCTCATT
Organism: Lepus europaeus; assembly: GCF_033115175.1. NCBI lineage: Eukaryota > Metazoa > Chordata > Mammalia > Lagomorpha > Leporidae > Lepus > Lepus europaeus. The sequence continues at coordinate 5,015,536 of NC_084845.1, forward strand.
GAGGTTACATCACTAGTGAGTGGCAGAGCAGGGACTTCAGGTCTGTCCCTTTGCCTTCCCCCCGGTCCCCACCCCACTGCCTGCCTCGTGTCCCTGTGCTGGGTGATGGCGGGGGACACACAGGTGGTGTGTACCTGCTGCTGGGGGATGAGGGAGAATGCCCGTGTCCAGCAGGGAACTACTCTGTTTCCAGTGGTGCCGAGAGCCAAGGCCATGGCGGCAGCCTGTGTCCCCAGGAGGTCTGCTCTTGTCTGCCGCACCTTCGTACTCGGGCATGCACTGGTGTCGCATCAGCAGCCTTTCCTCCTTTGGGGTGTATAAAATAGCAGCGCTGCTTGTAGTTGCTGCAGTGTTAGTTTGAGGCCGTGTTAGTGTGAGCAGCATTAAGTGTGAAGAAACTTGGTAATGACCATTAAATTCTAGTATTCTGTGCATGTGTGTATAATCTCTGTACATACAAAATTCTTGTAAATGAGATCGTTTCATTCGTTGTCCAGAGCAGGGACATGAGGTCTGGGGTCAGCCGGAATGGGGCCCTTTAACTCCATGCACTGTGCAGCCCCTGGCCCTGTCAGCGTGTCTGAGGAGAGAACACGTCGCTTTCAGCGCTGCTCAGAGGACTCAGGAGCGGGCTAGGGCTCCCACGAGGAGCTCGGACCTGCAGACAGTAGGAGCTCAGACTTGCTCTGGAGCTTGGGGCTAGAGCCCGGGGATCCCTCGCCTACCTGTCAGTGTTGCCCCAGACGTTCTCGGTGGGGAAAACCCAAGTTAACCCACTCTTCCTTTTGGGAAGCAGTCTCCTGTGAGCTCTGGGACTGATACCCGTGACATTCACTTCAGCCAGCAGACCGCGTCGAGGCTCTTTGTGAGCTGGGCAGTGTGGGAACCCAGAGGCAAGTCAGACCAGAATAACGGCCCCCTTCCAAGTGCCTTGTGCACAGTGGTGTGTGCTGGTCTTAGCCCCATTCCTTGGGTGAGGACTCTGAGGCACAGGCTGGCTTAAGTGGACTGTGCGAGCTGGGAGGAGCTGTGTCCAGACCCGCCCGTGATTCGTAACTGCTCCGCCTGCCCTCGAAGAGTTCTCGGTTGCTCCACGGGCTGATGAGAGCTGTGAGTAAGGGAAGAGAACCCTTAGGACCAGAGGCCCAGGCTGGTCGAGATGGGAGGGGAAGCTGTCAAGGGTGCTTCCTGGAGGAGGTGGCAGTTAACCTGGATGTTGACAGGTCATGAGCAGTGGGAAGTGGACAGGTCATGGGCAGTGGGAAGTGGACAGGTCATGAGCAGTGGGAAGTGGACAGGTCATGGGCAGTGGAAAATGGCTGTCGTGCAGTTTGTTCCTTCTACAGACATGAAGCAAGGGCTGTAGGCTGGAGGAGCCCAGAGGTGTCAGACCTGCTCCTGGCCCTCATTCTCTGCAGCAAGGAAATGGAGTCAGTTGTATAGGAACCTGTGTAGCTCAAGGATTGCTCCTGGGTCAGAGGCTGACCTGAGTAATGAACTCTCTGACTCCCCTCTCAGAGATCTCCCCTTTCCAGAGAGTCCCACCTTGCCCGCTCCCTTGTGTGGTCGCCAGTTGAAAACACCTGCTGTCCTGACTTCACAGAGAGGCCTCACAGTCCTGGGCCCTGCCCTCGGAGAGTCCATCCCAGGCTGGGTGTCCTGGTGACCCTGCTGTGGGTGGTCCAGGGACCACACTTTGAGGACCACTCCCTGCCTTCCGTGTGCCTGCCCAGGTGGCAGGGAAGCAGAGGCGAAGTCCCTTCGGCAGCCCCGGGACACCACACCCACTCTCCCCTGAGCCCCTCCTGCACTTGAAACCCTTGGTAGTGAGGTCCTCTGACAGAGGCCACATATCGTGGCCCACTGCTCACAGAGTACTGTTTTTCTCTTGGATAATTTTTTTTTAAAGATGTATGTATATCCTTGAAGGGCAGAGTTACACAGAGACGGGGGGAGGGGGGGATCCTTCCGTCTGCTGGTTCACTCCCCAGATGGCCACAATGGCTGGAGCTGTGCTGATCCAAAGCCAGGAGCTTCTTCTGGGTCTCTCACGCCGGTGCACGAGCCCAAGGACTCTTGCTTGGGCCATCTTCTGCTTTCCCAGGCCATAGCAGAGAGCTGGATCAGAAGTGGAGCAGCTGGGACTTGAACTGGCACCTATATGGGACACCAGCACTGCAGGCAGCAACTTTACCTGCTACTCCACAGTGTCGGCCCCCTCTTGGATAAATTATTTCCACCCTTTAAAAACTGAGTTTTGGGGCCGGTGCTGTGGCGCAGCGGGTTAAAGCCCCAGCCTGCAGCACTTGCATTCCATTTGGGCACTGGTTTGAGTGCCAGCTGCTCCTCTTCCAATCTAGCTCTCTGCTATGACCTAGGAAGATGGCCCAAGTCCTTGGACCCCTGCACCTGTGTGGGAGACTCGGAAGAAGCTCCTGGCTTCTGGCTTTGGATCAGCTCAGCTCCTGCCATTGCGGTCATTTGGGGAGTGAACCAGCAGAATGGAAGACCTCTCTCTGTAACTCTGTCTTTCAAATAAATAAAATTTTTTTAAAAATGGGTTTTAAAAAAATTCTTTAAATTTTTTTATCATGTCAAAATTTAGCTAAAATCTATCATTTTAACCAGTTTTAAGTGTATAATCCTGCGGTGTTAAATACATTCACATTGTTGTGTGCTATCACCACCATGCGTCTCCAGAACTCTTCTCTCTGTTCCAGCTGAAACTGCACACCCATTAAACACTGGCTCCCCATCTCCTCCCCCTCTCCCTAGGCCCTGCTCACCTCCGTTGCATTCTGTCTCTGTCGGTTTGAATACTAGGTACCTCCTGTAAGTAGTCATAGAATAATTGTCCTTTGTGGCTACTTTTTGGTAAGATTTATTTGAAAGAGAGATCTTCTACCCACTGACTTACTCTCCAGATGACTGCATCACTGGGGCTGGGCCAGGCTGAAGCCAGGAGGCTGGAACTCCTGCTGGGTCTCTGATGTGAGTGCAGGGGCCCAAGTTCTCGGGCCGTCCTCCTCTGCCATCCCAGATGCGTTAGCAGAGAGCTGGATTGGAAGCGGGGCAGCCAAGACTCTGACATGGGATGCTGGTGGCAGCTTAGCTGCTAGGCCACAGTACCAGCTCCCTGATTTATTTACCGTAGCATCTTTAGTCTCCACCCATGCTGTTGCATGTGTTAAAGGAAGCTATTCGCATATTGCACTGGGCTTATTTTGCTTTTTACAGCTGCTCCACCGTGATGACTGTTGATGGAACTGGGAAGCAGCTGTCCTCCCTGGACCAAATGTCCTGCTGTGCACCACTAGCCCTGCTTCTGTCTGTTGTCACCACTCTGTCGCCTTTGCTCACTGCTTTACTGTTACCTGGCGAGGCACTGGAGGCATTCCCCTTGTGCCTTCTTTCTGCCTTAAATACCTCTCCAGCCAAGCTGGATTTCAGACCAGAGCCCTGCACAACTGTAGTTGGACATTTTAGCATAAATTGAGTCTCCATTAGGTCAGGAATTGCTGCATTCCTGCCCTATGCTAGGAGCCCTGCTGGGCTTTTGGGCAAAGTGGGCAGCCAGTCAGATTCCCACCCCCCACCAGAATCTCCAGTAACACACCAGTGAGCAGTTACCCAGGGCCCCTGAGTCACATGAGATCTTGATGCGGTCGGCAGAACTGGGTTAGAGGCTGGACTGCAGAGCCTCTGAGCCAAGTGAGTGGGTTTAGGTCCTGGCTTGAAGTTGTTGCTGGCTTGGGCAAAGTGCTCGGCCTGTCTCTGCCTCACTGTCCTCCTCTCTGAAGTGAGGACGCTAAAGGGCCCTGCTTCCTGAGATCCTGTGAGCTGGGCCAGCCCGGGGCTGTGACACGGCGGCCCTGCTTTGAGCGCGGGGTGGAGGTGCCTGTCAGTGTCAGTGATGAGTCGTGCACTTAGAGAAGCCAAGGGTAGGCAGGCCTCTCCTGAGGAAGCGGCACACGTACTCAGGTTTATGAGGACTGCTGAGAGCCTTCACAGAAGGCTGGGTGAAGGCTGGTACAGGGTGACTGGGGATCTGCAGGGAGATGCGCCAGGAGGGAGCATGGGCTGGGAGTCGGGGACCACGTGTGGTGAGGAGCAAGCGTATGACGGTCTCCTTCTCCTCACAGCCACCCCTGGAGTCGCTGGCCACGGTGGAGGAGACGGTGGTGCGAGACAAGGCGGTTGAGTCCCTGCGGGCCATCTCACACGAGCACTCACCCTCCGACCTGGAGGCCCATTTCGTGCCACTGGTGAAGAGGCTGGCGGGCGGCGACTGGTTCACCTCCCGCACCTCCGCCTGTGGCCTCTTCTCTGTCTGCTACCCCCGCGTGTCCAGTGCCGTCAAGGCGGAACTTCGACAGTGAGTCCTGCTCTCGCCCCATGGCAGCCCTGCCCCTCCCACCGCCGAGCTTGGCTCCCTTCCCTAAAGCCTCAGCCCCTTTAGGTCCACCCTGGCTCACTTGCCCAGAGTGCTCCCAGCTCCCACTCCACATCACCGGTCCCCAGAGAGGTGTGCTCTTGGGGGTGTGGCATCAATCCTGGCTGTGTTTCAGTGGGAGTGCCTTCTTCCCATTTTAATAAAATGAGCACATGAAGTGCTTTGGACGGAATCTGGCACACAAAACGCTTAACCAGTGATATCTGGTGTTACCTTGGGCCAACCCCAGGTCAGAGCCCTTGGCACATGTGCCATCTCCATGTCAGGCCTACCTGGGTCTCTGCCAGGATCTTGAGCCTCAGGCCCAGGCCCTGAACTGTCACTCACTCCAAAGTTTTGGTTTCCAGTGGGGCCTGTGTGCTGCGTTACCTCCCTTAACCCATGCGTGTCCAGCTGAAGCAGCTGCGTTTAAGGATAGCCTCTGGGTTTGACTTAGCCCAGTACTTCCGGGTTGGCGGTTTCTTCTGATTGTTACCTGGTAGCATTATTATGTGCTGGAAGGCTGCTGGGCGTCTCACACATGCTACCTGATTTAACCTGGCGGCTCAGTGGGGTAGGTGCTGCTGCTCTCAGCTCCACCCAGCAAAGCCAGGACCCAAGAGGCACCTTGCCACTCTGCTGCCTGCTGCCTTGGAATTCCCAGGGTTTCCCCCTCCTGAGTTCTGCCCACAATCCCAGGTATTTCCGGAACCTGTGCTCAGACGACACCCCCATGGTGCGGCGGGCCGCAGCCTCCAAGCTGGGGGAGTTCGCCAAGGTGCTGGAGCTGGACAATGTCAAGAGTGAGATCATCCCCATGTTCTCCAACCTGGCCTCTGACGAGCAGGTGAGCTCTGCTCCCTTTCCCTCCCCTCTGTCCCTCCCCTCTGGCCGACCGTGCACTCAGAGGGACTCCCAGGGCTCAGCAGGGCCTCTGCTGCCCTCCCTGTGCCCTGACCTCCTCCCCAGGACTCGGTGCGGCTGTTGGCGGTGGAGGCGTGCGTGAACATCGCCCAGCTCCTGCCCCAAGAGGACCTGGAGGCCTTGGTGATGCCCACCCTGCGCCAGGCTGCAGAGGACAAGTCCTGGCGTGTCCGCTACATGGTGGCAGACAAGTTCACAGAGGTAAGTGAGGGGCCGTGGACATTGTCCCCAGGTGGGTACCCCGAGGCCCTTAGCGGGCCAGGGGCAGGGCTGGGTAAAGGAGCTGCGCCAGTGGAGTCATCAAGTGTTGAAGCAGTGACATCTCTGTGGTCACCCAGTTGGATCTCATTGCATTTGCCAGCCCTGGGTAATTTATGTGACAGCTTAAATTCTGGCGTGGAAAATCCTGGAGCTATGTTCAGACCCAGGGAAGGCCACCAGAGCAGAGAAGGGAAGGGTAGCCTGTGGAGAGGGTTCATGCCCTAGTAGAGCTTTTTCCCTCTCATTTCTTTTTACAGTTTTATTTATTTATTTGAGTGTCAGAGTTACAGAGAGAGAGGGAGAGACAGAGAAGAGAGAGATCTTCATCTGCTAGTTCACTCCGCAAATAGCCTCAGTGACCAGGGCTGGGCCAGGCTGAAGCCAGGCGCTTCATCTGGGTCTCCTGCTTGGATGCAGGGGCCCAAACACTAGGGCTGTCTTACGCTGCTTTTCCAGACACACTAGGAGGGAGCTGGATCAGAAGTAGAACAGCCAGGACTCTAGCCAGTGCCCATATGGGATGCCAGCACTGCAGATGGTGGCTTAACCTGCTATACCACAACACCGACCTCACTTTTCCTCCTCTTACAAAAGAGAGTCTCTGACTCTCCCAGGGCGGTGCTCAAACATGTTTGGGGAGCAGCAGCTCTTCTTTGAGCTCTGAGGGGTGCAGTGAATTCACCACATTCCTGGCCTTCAAGGGCAGGTGTTATACAGGGGAAGGTCAACTCAGAGGGAACTTTATTAGTAAAGTGGGGGGCCAGTTCCGTGGTGCAGCGGGTAAAGCTGCCACCTGCAGTGCTGGCATCCCATATGGGCGCTGGTTCGAGTCCTGGCTGCTTCACTTCTGATCCAGCTCCCTGCTATGGCCTGGGAAAGCAGTAGAAGATGGCCCAAGTGCTTGGGCCCCTGCACCCTCACGGCAGACCCAGAAGAAGCTCCTGGCTTCGGATCAACGCAGCTCTGGCCGTGCGGTCAGTTGGGGAGTGAACCAATGGATGGTGGAAAACCTCTCTCTCTTTCTCGCTGCCTCTCCTCCTCTCTGTAACTCTGACTTTCAAATAAATAAATAAATAATCTCTAAAAAAAAAATGGTAAAGTGGCATAGGTGTAGGGCCCAGGATGTTGAGATGAGGTGGTGCTCCGCCTGGCTGTGGGAGATGAGTGGGTGAGAACTGGGGCAGGAACTGTGTTCACCAGGTCTGAGGGGTCCACAAGGGCGGGGACTTTGGGCCGTTGAAACAGTGAGTGGCACATAGTAGATGGCGTTTGTTCTGTGATTGAAAGGCACTCTGTGCCCAGGGCAGCGGAGCCCCTTCAAGGTTTTTATTCCCTTCTTAGTAACGAAACGTCTTGCTTGTGACTGTTTTAAAATCAGCTTTGCAGCAGAACCTGGGTACTTTCCTTGCTTCTTTCCCTGACACTGGCAGGGTCTAATGTGCCTCTTCCCCTCGGTCTTCATTGTTTTAATTAAAAACTACTATAGTTTGAGCTCCCCTTGTCCAAAATGCCTGAGGTCAGAGTATTTTACATTTCAGATTTTTTTTCAGGTTTTGGTATATTTATATATACATAATGAGGTATCTTGTGGAAGGGACCCCAGTGTCTAAGTACTAAATCCAATTATGTTTCACATGTGTGTTATATACATAGCCTGAAGGTAATTTTACACAATATTCTTAGTACACCTGCATTTTGACTGCAACCTGTCAAAGTCAGGTGTGGAATTTTCCACTTGTATCACATTGTGCTCAAAGAGCTTTGAATTTTGGAACATTCTGGATTTTGGGATTAGAGTTATTCAACTTAACTTGTGCTTCTGGTAACCGATCTTAGAAAAATAGAAACAAATATAAATCAAAAAGTAAGGGGGTAGGAATTGTGGCTCAGCAGGTTAAGCCACTGCTTGAGATGCCTGCTTCCATAACAGAGGACCTAGTTCAACTCCTGGCTACTCTGTGCTTCTGATCTAGCTTCCCTCTAATGCACCTGGCAGATGATAGCCCAAGACTTGGGTCCCTGCCAACATGTGGAGACTTGGATGGAGTTCCTGGCTCCTGGCTTTGTCCTGTCCAAACCCCAGCTCTTGGAGACATCTGGATGAGCCAGTAGATGAAAGAACTTTCTTTCTCCCTCTCTCTGTGTGTCCGTTACTCTGCTTCTCAAATAAATCTTAAAAAAAAAAGAATCCACAGTATCATTAGAACTTTTTTTTAATCCACTAACAGAAAACCCAGCCCACAACAGCTTGAACAATGAGATCTGTTGTTATTTGTAAGGCAGACTACCCTGAGGTAGGCGCAGCTCTCATTTTGCTTCAGAGGAAGCTGAGACGCAGACCGTTGCCTGGGGTCACACCACAGCACTGCGTTAGCTCCCAGGGGTGACCCCAGGGCCCCTCCCCTGCTCTCTGATCCCCATGCCTTTACACTTCTCGGGGGTGGCCCCAGGACCCCTCCCCTGCTCTCTGATCCCCATGCCTTTACACTGACTTGACCTCTCACACTCCCCATCTCCCTTCTCCCTGTGCAGCTCCAGAAAGCAGTGGGGCCTGAGATCACCAAGACAGACCTGGTCCCTGCCTTCCAGAACTTGATGAAGGACTGTGAGGCCGAGGTGAGGGCCGCAGCCTCCCACAAGGTCAAAGGTTGGTGCTGGCGACCAGAACACAGCAAGTCGGGTGGGTATCTGAGGGACTGCATGTGGGACCAGGCCATTGGGTCTCATCCCACCCTCCCCCTTCTCCCCACCCAGAGTTCTGTGAAAATCTCTCCACCGACTGTCGGGAGAATGTGATCATGACCCAGATTTTGCCCTGCATCAAGGTAACGGGGAGTTGGGGACGAGTGGAGCAGGTCTGAGCCTACCAAGAAGAGGGGGTGGCATCGGGGGGTTTGGGGACATCCAGAAGCAAACTGGGTTCCAGCCTTTGAGACCAGGCAGTCCTTGGTTTGAAGCCACTGAGGTCTTGATTGCAGGCAAAATCTGAGGCTTGGGGTTGACTTGGAGGTCTCGGAGTCCCCTTACCCATAGAACTCTCGGATTGGGGTGAGGGCTGCTAGCAGCAGGAACCATCGAACTCTGAGTCAGTGGGACATTTGAGGAACTAAGTGTCCCCCAGAGTCAGCTCACCCTGCTCTGAGAGACAGGGCAAGAGCAAGCTGTTGTCTGAGGCTTCCTACAAGTTGATGTGCATTTGGCGTGTGGTGCTTCAGAGATCGCCCTGACCCCTTCTTCCTTCCAGGAGCTGGTGTCAGACGCCAACCAGCATGTCAAGTCAGCCCTGGCCTCGGTCATCATGGGCCTCTCGCCCATCCTGGGCAAGGACAACACCATCGAGCACCTCCTGCCCCTCTTCCTGGCCCAGCTGAAGGATGAGGTAAGGGCGCAGGCGGGACCTCAGCTCCAGCTGCGTACTCAGGTCAGCTGGGATTCTCCCAGAATCGCAACAGACACCCAGAGCTTTGCTCAGCTGATGAGTGTACAACTGTTTACCCAGGGGTCACTCGCTTGTCAGCATTATTTTGTGTCCTCAGCTCTGTGCTGCTCCTTATCTTGGGCATTAGGAATATGAGAAAAAGAATGCAATATTCTTACTATGTATTTAAAAAAAGAATAAAAATCTGAAGAAAAGAATCCTCAGAGACTAGCAGTGGAGCATGCCGATGGGTGGCTCCAGGGTTCCCTGAAGGCGCTGTAGGTGCTGTGAGGACCACAAGGCTGTACTCGAGGTCTCAGAATTCAGTGTCCTAAATAAAATAGAAGCTGCTCTTCACAGCAGTCCAGGTGGCCCTACACTAGTGGATTAACCCTGGCAACCTCAACTCCCTGTGTCTGCGGTGACTGCCTTAGTGTTTTACTGTCCCCCAGGCTCCAGGAAAAGCAAAGGCACCACACAGCGGCAGGCCCATCACGGCAGCTTACGCCCCACATACCCCGTGGGCCAGAGTCGGTCGCGTGACCACACCTAGCTGTTCAGTTGGCCTGGACTACAGAGCATGAGAGGGTGCTGAGTGGTGACTGGGGAGTTTGGACTTGAATTTAGGCAAGAAGAGAGGCTAGAACGGATCAGTGTTAGAAAGGACCACTGAGACTAAGGAGAGGTTGAAGTGAGGCTGCCGTAGCATTCTGGGTGGAGGAGGAATGCTGCCGACTAGCTTATTTGACTTCCCTGTTTTTATTTTTTATTTACGAGAGAGCTGTCATGTCCACAGGCTCACTCCCCAGTGCTTGCAGTAGCCAGGATTGGGCCTGACCAGAGTCAGGAATTCAGTACAGATCTCCCAGATGGGTGGCAGGAACCCAGTTAGTTAAGCTATCACCCCAGCCTTGCAGGGTCCACTTTAGCAGGAAGTTGGAGTCTGGAGCCAAAGATGAGCATCAGGCTCAGGCACTTTGATCCAGGATGTGGGGGGGGGGCTTTAATCACGTGCCTGTCCCTACGGACCATCTTCACCTCTGATGGAACACGTTGATGAGATTGCCCAGTTGTAGCCTTGGACACATACACTGTTGCAGTCACTCACACAGAACCCTCCTGTCCTAGTGCCCTGAAGTACGACTGAACATCATCTCCAACCTGGACTGCGTGAACGAGGTGATCGGCATCCGGCAGCTGTCCCAGTCCCTGCTCCCTGCCATCGTGGAGCTGGCTGAGGATGCCAAGTGGCGGGTGCGGCTGGCCATCATTGAGTACATGCCCCTGCTAGCTGGGCAGCTGGTGAGTACGCAGGCCTGGGCCACGTGGCGCTGCCCAGGGGAGGGCTCCGTGCCGTGTGTCCGTACAGCCAGGGCAGCCCATGGCAGCCACCCCAGGAGTTGGAGGAAGAGATCCAGGATATAGGTTCTGAATAGAGGAGGAATAGGATTCAGTAAGAGAGAAAGGGACGCCTCAGGTGGATTTGAGGGGCACTTGGTCTTTCTGAGGCAGGTGTAGTTTGTTTGGAGTATCGCTGGTGACTCTCCCTTGAGCCCTAACCTCCTGTTCTCCTGCAGGGAGTGGAGTTCTTTGATGAGAAACTCAACTCTCTGTGCATGGCCTGGCTCGTGGATCATGGTGAGTACCTCCTGGAAGACAGCAAAGCGGAGATAGGAGCTCCAAGAGGGTGGCCCCTTGGATGAGGCATTTGGGGCATCCAGAGTCCCTGCCCCATGCCAAGGGGTGTTCCTGCGCCCTGCTTTCTTGTTTATTAAAACAGTAGAGAAGTACAGAGTAGGGAGGGGGTGTGCTAGGTAGAGTGGCGAGCCACAGGGCCACCAGACAGGCAGACTTGGCTGAGAAGCTCGCCCTCCTCGCTGACAAAGCTTACGCAAGTCACTCGCCAACTTTTAGCCCCATGCTCACGCTGTGAAGTGTGGACTTCTTACCCCATCTCTTCAGACTGCTGTTCCTTGTGAGAATTGTTATTCAGAGCGATAGAAAGGTTCATGTTGATCTGTGTCAGACACTGAAGAACTGAGTAAGTTGCTTGGGCAAATCATTTGTTGGAGCCTCAGTTGCTCATCTGTAGAATGAGGCTTATGCTAGAACCTTCTTCGTGGAGTAGTTGAGAGACTATGAAAAGAAGGTACGTGTTAGATACAGCACATAGTGAGCCCCTCTTTTCTTTTTGGCTGAATTTGTTGGCCCACTTACGCCCAGGCACCTGGGGACTGCCCAGTGAGAAGTATTGTGCCCGTTGCTTCCTGTGTCAGTCACTCACTCCAGACTCTGCCTTTCTCGCCTTCTGCAGTCTATGCCATCCGTGAGGCAGCCACCAGCAACCTGAAGAAGCTGGTGGAGAAGTTTGGCAAGGAGTGGGCCCATGCCACTATCATCCCCAAGGTCTTGGCCATGTCTGGAGACCCCAACTACCTGCACCGCATGACTACACTCTTCTGCATCAATGTGAGCCCTGCTGCTTGCAGACGGTCCCTAGAGGGCTAGGGTGCCGGGAGAGGAGCATTCTGGGTGGTCCTCAAGGGAGAACTGACCTGGGAATGGAGAGGGGGAGACCTGGGATCCCTGGAGGGCTAGGGTGCCGGGAGAGGAGTATGCTGGGTGGTCCTCAAGGGAGACACCTGACCTGGGAATGGAGAGGGGGAGACCTGGGATCCCTGGAGGGCTAGGGTGCCGGGAGAGGAGTATGCTGGGTGGTCCTCAAGGGAGACACCTGACCTGGGAATGGAGAGGGGGAGACCTGGGATCCCTGGAGGGCTAGGGTGCCGGGAGAGGAGTATGCTGGGCGGTCCTCAAGGGAGACACCTGACCTGGGAATGGAGAGGGGGAGACCTGGGGTGCTGTAGATGAGTCACTGAGTGAACTTCAGGCTGGGGCTCGGGCTCCCAGAGACAGGAACATAGGGCCTCTGAGGGTGGGGACTAACGTGGTGGGACAAGGGAGGAAGACTTGACCTGTCTTCGCACTTACCTCCAAAGTTTTTTCCCCTCTCCTTTCCTCCAAAATAGTATACATGTATGTATTATAACAGTGGTTAAATGTGTACGCTGTAGAATAAGACCTTGTTTTGAATTCTGGTTCTGCCGGGTATTAGCTATAGAACTTAGGAAAATTACCTAATAACAGTGTTTCAGTTTCTCCTGTGGGAAGAATTCATTTGCATAATCACAGTACCTGACTTCTCAGGTTGTGAAGATTAACCTGGTTATACATAGGACAGACTTAGGACAGTCATATAGAGAAGATACTCCCATCTGTTTGCTGTGTTATTGTGGTTATCTCTTGTACTACTAGGCTAATACATATACCATACATATAGCTAGATTGCAAGGAAGGTATTTAAGAATACCTGTGATTATGTGTTCCAATAATTTCTTCCCTTGCCACAATGTAGAGACTTCTGCACTAAGGAGAGCTCCCATAGGTTAGGACTTAAAGGAGCATTCCCAGAGGATAAAGGAGTATTGGAAGCCAGATCAGGACATCCAGAATGGAGGGCAAGGTGGAGTCTCGAGGAGGGTGAGCTGTCCCTGGGGCGGGTGAATCCCCTCTAGTCACAGGAAGGGAGGTTTAGGAGTTACTGGGAACTGTGCATGATCACTCTTCTGCCTCTCACTGGCCCCCAGGTGCTGTCTGAGGTCTGTGGACAGGACATCACCACCAAGCACATGCTGCCCACTGTGCTGCGTATGGCTGGGGACCCAGTTGCCAATGTCCGCTTCAACGTGGCCAAGTCCCTCCAGAAGATAGGGCCCATCCTGGACAACAGGTGGGGCCTGCACAGTCCCTCATGCTCGGCAAGGGAAGGGCTGTTCTGAGCATCTTGACCTCTGACCTTTGAAGATAGAGCTCAGGGCTTGAGGGCTCGCCCTGCTCTTTGCTTGCTCTGTGACCTTGCCTGTCTCTTCCCTAGTCTAAGATTGTTTTCTTAACTGCAGAATGGGAATTCATGTGGCTAACCTCCAAGAGTGGAATGGAAGTGGGGAGGTGATGGTGTTGTCTGTACATTAGCAATGGATCATTAGAAAATGAAACTAAGAAACATGTATATAAATATGTAGATATAACATATATATGTATATGTGAGTATGTTTATATATATTTACAAGAGTACTTCCGAAAGCTTGTGAAAAAATGGAATTAAAAGATGTCTATTTTGATGTGAAAATTTTGAAATCCATACATATTTTCCACAGACTTTTTGAAGTCCCCATGAATACAGTAGCTACCACTGACATTCAGTGGTAAGATGTCCATATTTTCCAAAAATGGCTGAATCACTTGGAAAGCCATGGAGGAAAAAGAGAACTCTTGCTTTGGGGATTAAATAAGTTGAAATGACAGAAAAATAAACTAAAATTTCTTAGAGAAAATGTAGGAGAATATCTTTATAACTTAGGGTTGGCACAGATTTACTAAAAAGCAAACCAAAGGAAAAGATCAATAAGTTGACCTTCAGTAAAATGAAGAACTGTTCATCAGAAGACAAATCCCTGGCTGAGAGGAAGTATTTATAATATATAATTTTGGATAAAGGACTCATCTAAACTATTTGCCTACAAATAGGTAAAACAAGAAACCCTAGAAAGAGATGGGCAAAGTAGAGCATCTCCAAATAGCCAGGTAGCCTCCAGCAAGCCAGTCAGCATCATGCACCTTCAGGGAGGGGCATATTGAAGCCAGTGAGTGAGCCGGCATTGCACACTGGCCAGACTGGCTACCCCGAGGCTTGAGGTGGGTTTTGGTGAGGACGTAGAACAGCTGGGACTCTCGCCACAGCGGGCAGGGCTGTGAATGCTCTGAGCGTTCTGCTGATGAGGATTTAGTGAAGCTAGTTAATGGTCACCTTTTGAGCCAGTCCCTCCAGTTCTCGGTCTGCATTTGAGAGAAATGAGTGTGCATTTCTGGCCAAAAAAAAAAGGTCATGGTAGCTTTGGTCAAGATGGAAACAACCTGTGTTAGCTTTTCATCTCTGTAACAGTGTACCTGACACAGACCATGTAGGAAGTACTCACGAAGAGATTTATTTAGCTAACAGTTTTGGAGGCCGGAAGTCCAGATGGCATGATGCAGGCTTTGTATAGAGGCTGTGCTGTAGCTTCGTCACCTCGTGGCATGGAAGCATCAGTGGGAACAAGCAGGCAGTTGATTCCATTTCACACCAGGAGCAGACAGAGAGGGTCCAGACTTGCTCCTTTGTTAAGTACTGTGTAGCAAAAACTACCAAAGATACCTCATGCTGCCAGGGAACTAAGGATCTCCCACCAAGCCCCACATCCCAAAGATCCCATCACCTCCCAGGAGGGCCACTCTGGGGACCAGGCCTTTAATCATATGAACCTTTGGGTTGGATGCATTTTAATCACATCCAAACCCTGGCACAACCCGAATTTCTGTCAGCAGTCGTGGATAAATTATGATTTATTCATAGAGTAGAAAACAATATAGCATTGAAAAAGCAGATGCTGTTGTAAACCACGAGCCTCTCACACAAGGCTGAGTGGAAAGCCACACGAGGACACACCATTTTGTCAAGTTGAGAAATAGACCGAGCAGATCTGGAGGGTCGAAGCGAGAGTAGTGGTTGTGGAGGGCGGAGGAGCCGTCTCAGCTGGAAGGGGCCACATGAGAATAGACGCCTCCGGGCGCCTGCACGTCCACGGACTTGCCCTCCTAGCCCTGCATGTCTGTGAACTTGCCCTCCGCTGCTCCCTAGGACCCCGTGTCTTACTCCTGTCAAGCTTCTCGTTGGCGAGAACTGAATGATTTATCTGTGTTCAGTGTAGGCTTCAGTAAAAATGTGTGAAGTAAAGGATGTCCATTTGCTCAGCCTCAGAAACATGGGTTCTGGCCGGCGCCGTGGCTCACTAGGCTAATCCTCCACCTGCGGCACTGGCACTCCAGGTTCTAGTCCCGGTTGGGGCGCGAGATTCTGTCCCAGTTGCTCCTCTTCTGGTCCAGCTCTTTGCTGTGGCCCAGGAAGGCAGTGGAGGATGGCCCAGGTCCTTGGGCCCTGCACCCGCATGGGAGACCAGGAGGAAGCTTCTGGCTCCTGGCTTCGGATCGACCCAGCGCGCTGGCTGTAGCGGCCATTTGGGGGGTGAACCAACGGAAAAAGAAAGACCTTTCTCTCTGTCTCTCTCACTGTCTAACTCTGCCTGTCAAAAAAAAAAAAGAAAGAAACATGGGTTCTATCGTTGGGTTACCAGGCTGCCCTGACTCCGTGTTGTGGGCCCCAGAGACATCTGTCCCTGTTTGTCACACTTCCTACCTTCAAAATAATTGTGCAGTTGGCCTCCGAGACTTCTGGTTGGAGTGTGTGTCTGTCTGCTGGAGTCTTGTGTCTGCAGTGTCTCTGTGTGTTTGCACCTCCTTGGCCTCTGCTGTTGCCCCTGACGCACTCCCGCTTTGCCTTTCCTTTCTCCTTCCAGCACCTTGCAGAGTGAAGTCAAGCCCATCCTAGAGAAACTGACCCAGGACCAGGATGTGGACGTCAAGTACTTTGCCCAGGAGGCCCTGACTGGTAAGGCCCCAGAGGAGGTGATCCGCAGGAACAGGCCTGACGCCTATGGGCGGCAGCTCCGGGGAAGGGGGAGGCGCCGCAGCAGTGGCGTGGGCAGAGGGGGAGCCATGGTTCTGAGTCCTGCCTGTTCCTGTTTCCCCAGTTCTGTCTCTCGCCTGATGCTGGAAGAGGAGCCAACGCCGGCCTCTGGTGTCCACCCTGCAACCCCCTCAAGTCCCTCCCTTGGGGAGACTATAGGGGGCCTTGGCTGTCATTCCCTGTGCATGGTCTGCCCCAGGCCCCTTCCCCAGCACGGTTCCTCCTCTCCCCAGCCTGGGAAGACTTCTCACTGTCCATCTCCCAAGGGGCTGGGGGAGCACAAGGTAGGATAGGGCAGCAACCCTGGGAGGAAGGGGCTACTCCCGCCACACCGGGGGAGAGAAGCGAGCGTCCCGGGTCACTGGCTCCTGCTGCTGTAATGGGGACTCCCTCCCCCATCTACTTCTCCACCTCCCTTTTCCCCTTCCTCCCCTCAGTGGTTTTTTTGTGTCAACAGTGCCGTTTTTATTTTATTCCCTTTTTTCCCTTTTCACAGAGAAATAAAGGTCTAGAAGTAGCTGGTGCTCGGGTCTTGGTCATCGGCAGGTGGCGGGGTGCCGTCTCAGGGCAGCTGTCTCTGCCCTTCCTTTGAGGGAGATGTGGTTACTGGATCTGTTACGCCACATGTCCCAAGAATGAGAAGGCCTCTCTGAGGCCCACCGAGAGTGCTGCTGGCCTACGGGGTGGGGGTCCACAGGGTGTCTGGCCCTGAGTCTTGTGGTGCGGTTCCGTTGTCCAGGTGTTGGCTGTGTTTAGGGTTAAGAGCAGGTGCTTTGGAGCCAGACTGGGTGAGAACCTGACATCTTCAGTTAGTAGCTGGGTGACCTTGGGTGGTTACCCAGTCTTTCTGAGCTTGGTGTGTACTCCACAAAATGGGGATCACGGTGGTACTAGGCAAGAGGGCTGGTTGTGAGTCGGTAGCTCTGTGTAACAGTAGCTGGTGTTGCTCGGCGCCGTCCTCGTCCAGCAAGAGACAGAGACCGAACACTTTGCACGGGGTTCCTTTATTGCTCGGCAAGCAGGAGATCCAGCTTCGATCTCTTCTGGGCAGGAACTTCCCTTACACCCGCGTAGCAAGGGTTTATATGCACAATACACGTCACAAATCAGGTGATAGGCTAGAAGCGCAGGGATAGGACAATCTCGTGGCAAGGCGGGAAGGAGCGAGCTAGAGCGGGAAATCTAAGGCGGGAAGGAGCGAGCAAGAGCGGGAACTCCCTGAGATGAGGAAGAACCCGGAAGCAGGGAGTCGGCGCCATCTTAGGGGCACGGTTCCTCCGGTCTGGTTCCCTACATCTCCCTCCTTTTGTTTTTGCACAAATCACATCCCCGACGGCCCTGGCTCATGAGGGCCGGGAGAATATTTACTAGGCAGAGAGTAGAGGTGCATACCCAGCGTGCTTGTGATCCGTTAGTTACGGAACTTCAAGGGCCTGGCCACAACCCCTGATGTCTCCGTTAGGGATCAGTTTTTATTCCCTTTTGCTGGGGCAGGCTGGGAATTGAACCTGCATGCATATGCATATGCTCTCCCAGGACCCCCGGAACCCCCGGGTGGACTCCTGCTGCAGTACCTTTGGTCTCGCATACCCAGTTTTCGCTCCCCGTCAGGGATGGGTGATACAGCCCAATGAATGAGAGGGGGAACAAGACAACTCGAGGAAGGTGTGTGCCTGATGGAGGCATTGTCCATATGTGAGGCGTGAGTAGGGATGGGGGGACGAGGGTTTTAATCGCTGGTATGGACCCGGTCATAAGTCATGCGAGCCAGCATGGCATATGCATCCGGATCACGGTGATGGAGAGCAGCATACGCTGCCGCGCGGAACTGATGTCTGACGCTCTCCAACTTGTTGTTGATGAAGGAGCTCACCCAGCGAAGTACACAGGGACGTCTCGTTGTTTTGTTGCAATTTGTCGTCCTGTGAGAGCGTGGTAATCTCGGTTATCTCGGGGGAGATGTCGTCCGTAGGTGATAGAGGTGTATCTTGTGGCGGCGGGGCTGTTTTTCTGACCAATCTTTCCGGTATCCAGAGAGGTTCTCTTCCAGATTCCTGTGGGAAGACACAGACCGCGCCTCGGTTCCAGCATAATACCGGATCCGGGCCGTACCACTTTCCCGTGAGGACATCTTTCCAACGGACATAGCCTCGTGAAGATGGCTCCTTTAACATGTGTCTCTCAGCGGGGGACATAGAATGATCTGTCAAATTCAAAAAGTTTATAGTAAACAGTGCAAGGGAGAGGCGCATTCGAGGGGTTTTGCCCGTGGCAATTCCCTCCTTTTGTTTTAAGAGAAAAGCCTTGAGGGTTCGATGAGCCCTTTCAATTATGGCCTGTCCCTGAGGGTTATAAGGGATTCCAGTTTTATGTTGTACCTGCATACGGGTGCAGAAATCTTGGAATGATTTACTTGTGTATGCAGGACCATTATCTGTTTTTAAAGTTTTTGGTTTGCCCCAGGCTGCCCATGCAGCAAGGCAGTGATTAATGACATGGGTGGTACGCTCACCCGTCTCCAGAGAAGCAAAAATTACTTGGGAACAGGTGTCAACTGACACATGAACATACTTTAAGGTCCCAAACTCGGATATGTGGGTGACATCCATCTGCCAGATATGTCCTGGTAGTAATCCTCGGGGATTAACCCCCACCGAAGGCACAGGGGTTAAAGTAGGGCATGCGGCACAATGGCGAACAATATCGCGAGCGGCAGCACGAGAAAGACCGAATTTGGCGGCAAGGGTTTTTGCGTTTACATGGAACTCTGAATGAAACTGGATAGCCTGCTCTTCTGGGGAAGAAAATTGGAGTATCCAAATGGGGCGTGTGGCTTGATCAGCTATAGCATTGCCTGTGGTCATGGGTCCAGGTAAGGAAGAATGAGCTCTAATATGAGTAATAAAGAAAGGAGCAGACCGATTCCAAATAGATTTTTGCAGGGTGAGGAAAACTGTCGCTACGGAGGATGAAGAATTGACTAGTCCTGCGGCCTCAAGGATAGACACAGAATTAACCACATAGCGTGAATCAGACACAATATTGACAGGTCCGGGGAAATCAGAGAAGACTTGGTTAACTATAAGAAGTTCAGTTACCTGGGGGGAGTTAGTAGCGAATTGGAATGTTTTTGGCACAGATCCTGAAACAACATATGCACCGACTCCTGTTTTAGAACCGTCGGTATACACTACTGGGGCTCCCTGTAAGGGCTTTTGGGATGTGGACTTTGGAAAAATAACTGGGTGAGACTGAACAAAGGTTAGCAAAGGATCAGAGGGTGTTCTGTTTGTAATAGTTGCGGAAGTGGAGCAGACTAAAACCGCCCAAGCATCAGTACAAGCGATTAGCACACGTACCTGTTCCATGGAATAGGGGACAACAATGGTGGATGGTTCGCGTCCAAAATGTTGGATAGCCCTCTGAATGGCTAGGAGAGTTATCTCCGCCACTGCCACGGGATAGTAACTAATAGATCTAGTAGATGACATTGAGGGATGGATCCAGAGGAGAGGCCCATCCTGCCATAGGACCGCGGTGGGCTGTTTAAGGGTGTCGAGGACCCAAAGAGTAAGGTCTCCCGCAGGGTCCCAACGTTTTAGGGCAGCTTTACTAAGGGCATCGTTGACAATTGACAGTGCTTGTTTGGCCTCAGAGGTGAAGGTTCGGGGGGAAGCAAGATCCGGGTCTCCTTTAAGTATATTAAAGAGGGGCTGCAATGCAGCATTAGGAATGTTAAGGTAGGGCCTAATCCAATTGATATCCCCTAAAAGTTTTTGTAAGTCATTTAGAGTGGAGATAGCATTGATTTTTATTTGAATTTTTTGAGGTCTAATTTGAGTAGGGGCGACTATAGCCCCAAGATAAGAAACTACAGACGACAATTGCACCTTATTAGGTGCAATATGCAGCCCTGCCCCTTCCAGCACTTGTTGGAGTGTACTGTATAAGGCCAGGAGCCTCTCTGCTGTGGGGGCTGCACACAGTAGGTCGTCCATATAATGTAGGCACCTGCAGTCGGAATATCGGTCTCTAAGAGGTTTTAGTACTTGGGCTACATAGACTTGACACATGGTGGGGCTATTAGTCATACCCTGAGGCAAGACTGTCCACTCCCAACGCTTGTCCGGTTGTTCCTGGTTTTGGGTGGGGACAGTAAAAGCAAAACGTGGGGTATCCTTTTTGTCCAATGGAATGGAAAAGAAACAATCCTTAAGATTTATTACAATAACAGGCCATTGGTTGGGAAGTGCCGAAAGCAGAGGATGACCACGTTGCACAGGGCCCATAGGCTGCATCTGTGCGTTGACTGCCCTAAGATCATGTAAGAGTCTCCATTGACCTAATTTTTTGCGGATGGCAAAAATAGGCGTATTCCATGGAGAGGTGGATGGGATCAAATGACCAGCGTTGACCTGCTCCAAGACCAGAGTGTTGACTGCCTCCAGTTTCTCCTGAGATAGGGGCCACTGTGGAACCCAGACGGGTACGTCCGTTAGCCACGAGATGGGTAAAGGCTCCACTGGTTTAGGAGGCGAAACAGTGACCCCTAGGAAAAACCCAGGCCAACTTTACTTGGTCTTTGTTTTGGCTCAATGGGGGAAGGGTGGCCCTGGAGCTGGACACCGAGTCCCTTGCCTGGGACGTAACCCATATTTTGTAGCATAGATCGTACTGCAGGGGAAGTGGTGACCAAAGCAACATCCATTTCGGCCAGGACGTCTCTCCCCCAAAGGGAAATGGGTAGAGGTAAAATGAATGGAGAAAACTGTCCTCTATGACCCTCGCTATCCTGCCATGACAACAAGGCTGCACTGATTTTTGGGAAATGAGCAAAACCAAGTCCTTGCAAGGTTTGTTCCGCCACATTTGTAGGCCATGTACTAGGCCAGTCCTTTGTTGCTATAATGGATTTGTCGGCTCCTGTGTCTAAAAGTCCCTTAATGTCCTTGCCATTAATCTGCAACACTAAAGTGGGACGTTCATTTAAAAGCATATGTAAGCCGGTAAAATTAATGCCAGAGGACCCAAAGTTACCAGCGCCGCGAACGTGGTTTTTAGCTGGGATTAAAGAGTGAAGACTGGGCAGTAATAACATTTGTGCGATACGGTCTCCAGGATTGATTACTAAAGGTCCCTGAGGGGCCTGAACCATGATCTTTACTTTACCAGTGAAATCAGAGTCAACTACCCCGGGGATCACAGCTAGCCCTCGGAGGGCGGCGGAGGACCGACCCAACACTAATCCAACCGAATCCGGGGGCAGAGGACCGGAGCAGTCGCTCTCCACTAATTGTACCCCCATCTCCGGAGTTAAGAGGAGAGGGGAGGTGGCGCGGAGGTCCAGGCCTGCGGACCCGTGAGTGGCACGGGCTGAGGGTGCACTGGGTGTAGCGCAGACACGGGAGGTGGAACCTGAGAGTAGATTTGATTTTGGGGGCTCCTCGCTGGGTTGGGGAGCCCCCTCTGGCCGTTTTTTGGCCCCTGGGCGCTACCTGTAAGTGGGTTGCCATCGATATCGAAAGCAGAACGGCATACCTCTGCCCTATGAGGGCCCTTGCGGCAACGGCGACAAGGCTCTATGCCTGAAGGCTGTGCCGTGGAATACCCATGGCTGAGATTGGGGCAATCGCGTTTTCTGTGACCCGGTTGATGACATTGGAAGCAAAGTCCTGAAGATATGGGGGGTCGGGTCGATTTAGATTTTGGACTGTTTTCTTTGACTTTTGCCAGCATCGCAGCTAGGCCCGCATTAGTAAGTGGCCCACCGGTATCTCTGCAGTATTTTAACCAGGAGTCCAGAGATTTATGTCTATATTGTCGAAGAATGTTTTTGCACTCTTTATTAGCCTGCTCAAAAATAATTTGTTTGACCAGTGGCTGAACGTCAACCTCGGAAGGGAAAATACGCGACGCAGCCTCAAGTATGCGAGCGACAAAATCAGCGAAGGGTTCGGCCGTGCCCTGAACGATCTTGGTGAGGTGGCTAGCTGAGTCACTTGGATTGGACGCCTGCCTCCACGCACGTTGGGCACAGTTGGAAATTTGCCTGTATACTTGTCTAGGGAATTGGGTCTGGTCAGCCTGATAAGGTCCACGCCCTAAAAGCATATCAGCATTCCACGTAGGGTGGCCGTCCTCAGCATTTTCATCTGCCTGGTCATGACAGCACTCTGTATTCATAGATTGCCACAAAAGAAAGCCGCCTGGACTTAAACAGGCCCGAGCCAATTGGGTCCAGTCGCTAGGTGTTAAAATGGACTGGCCGACTGATTCAAGGAGTGACAATGTGAATGGGGCTGTGGGTCCATAGTCATGGACCGCAGCCTTAAGTTGTTTTAATACTGTCATGTCCAATGGTTCGTGCCGGGCCTCTCGCGTGCCCAAAGCCAAAACAGGGTAAGCCTGAGCGGGGGCAGCGGGAGCGCCAGTTCGCAACTGTTTCCAGGCTTGTTGATGAAACTGTCTGCCTGAAAAAGGTGGCACATTTGGGACGTTTAATGGCCATGGCGGCACGGGTGTTAGATGGGGCTGAGGCACGCCTACATGACCGCCAGTAGGAGGCGCTGCGTCTTTAATCTGATGGGCGGGCACGACATCGATAGGAGGAGCCGTAGGCACTAGAGGGCGTAAACAGGCATCTTTTAACTTTTGCCGCAGCTGCGCATACGTAGGAGGCGGGGATTTAGGATCGCCGTCCCCTTCCCCCTCAGACTCAGAGGAGGCGGAGCCACATTCGGAGCCTGAGGCCAGTGAGGAAGTCTGGCATCCCGTGTCCTTAAATTGTATGAGGTCCCGGGCGCCGTCCGAGCTCTGAGAACGAACTTCCTCGAGAGCCTCGCGAACCGCCGTAAGAGTCGGACGGTCCGCTCCCACCGACCTCTCCTCTTGGAGGCACGCCCGCAGTAGTTCCCATAAGGGGAGAACAACGGGGTCGATATCGGGTTCCTGGGGATCGTTAACTGTGCGCCGGAGATCCTTTCCTAATTTCTCCCAAGACTCAAGAGTTATTTGGCCCTCGTGGGTGAGCCACGGCGCAAAGAAATCAACACTTCCAAGGAACCTGACAAGTGTGGTCTTAGAAACCTTAATCCCTTTGCTACGCAATAATGCTTTTAACGGATTAAGCAACATTGAATGGCTAGATGAATTTCCCATTTTCAGTTTAAAGCGGGAAGACACGTCCGCTATCTTATTTTCAGTTTAAAGCGGGGGAACAAGTCTGCTATTCTTTCAGTTTAAAGCGGGGAAACACGTCCGCTATTCTTTCAGTTTAAAGCGGGGAAACACGTCCGCTATCTTAGGGTGCGTCCACCCTCCAACCACGAGATATACCTCACTCGCGGGGCCCAGACGGTAAGACTGACCTCGCTTACCTTCTACTTACCGGGCAACGTAGAGGAAGTTCCCCGTACGGGCCACCAGCTGCTCGGCGCCGTCCTCGTCCAGCAAGAGACAGAGACCGAACACTTTGCACGGGGTTCCTTTATTGCTCGGCAAGCAGGAGATCCAGCTTCGATCTCTTCTGGGCAGGAACTTCCCTTACACCCGCGTAGCAAGGGTTTATATGCACAATACACGTCACAAATCAGGTGATAGGCTAGAAGCGCAGGGATAGGACAATCTCGTGGCAAGGCGGGAAGGAGCGAGCTAGAGCGGGAAATCTAAGGCGGGAAGGAGCGAGCAAGAGCGGGAACTCCCTGAGATGAGGAAGAACCCGGAAGCAGGGAGTCGGCGCCATCTTAGGGGCACGGTTCCTCCGGTCTGGTTCCCTACATGGTGTGTGGAAAGTGAGGTAGCTGCAGGGTGCCAGAAGTCCCTCGTGGGCCTGTCCTGTGTGTTGGGCTTGGCCGTGTCTCCGAGGAGCTACGAGAGTAAGCAGGCCGCAGTGGAAGGGGAGGTAAAGCAGGCCAGCGCCAGTTGATCTTGGTATATGTTTACAGAAGCTCTGGTAGTCAGCTAGGCACATGACTGCCTGGATTCAGGGCATGTCACGTTACCATGTCTTGAAATTTAGCATGGCATTGGGAGTGAGTTCTGGCCAGCAAGCTGTGAGCAACAGTGGTGTGTGCAGTTGTAGAAGTGTTTTTGAGGGAGGAGGCGTGATCCTCCTTCCCACCTTTCTGTGCTGAGCCACAGAACAGGTAACTGTCATGTGGGCGTATCTCAGGCCGGAAGATGGCCAGGGGAGCAGAGGCCAGGCAAGGCAGAAGTACCTGACTGAAGGTGCCTGGGTCCCTGATTATGGGAAGGACCACAGCAGTGTTGCTCACCTGGGAGAGTAAAACTGCTGAAGTGACAGACTGCATCACGTGAAGGCCACCTGGATTCTTAGTGATGCAGGCAGGGCCCCAGGGAGCCTTGGAGTAAGGGGTGAGGGGTCTCGGGATGGTGGTATACGTGTGGAAGTTTCACTCAGTTAATGAGTCTGGCGTAAAATGGGCTCAGCCCAGTGGAGGGAAATGTGGTACTGGGTCATAAGGCGATTTCACCACAGTGAAATCAGCTCTCCTTGTCGTAGATGTAAGGACCTGCTCACCATCACCTTGCTAGAATGGCAGTGTCTCTGCCCACATGCAGGCTAAGTCAGATCCTGCGTTTTGACACATGGAAGTTGGAGAGGTTCTGCTGCAAACACTTGAGCCCACTTTTCTTCTGCATAATGCTAATGATGTCTCAGTAAATGAGGCTGAAGGTAGAAGTGGGAAGGACACCCAGGATGGACTGGGTGATTGGGACAAGGGGGAAGCTCTGTGCCCTGTAAGCCAGAGCCTTTCTAGGAGCTAAAAAGTTTGCCCCTCGAGGCCCTAGATCCCGGAGCTGTGTCAGGATGAAGCCAGGACAGACTCCACTGCCCGAGTTGTCTCCAGTTGTTCCCTTCACCACAAACTTGCCTGTTTTTTAAATACCTATACTTGGGCTGGTATCTTTTACCAGCAGCTTCTCTTTTCAGCTTTTCAACTGCTTTGACCCAATGGATGCAGATGAGGTTGAGCCATTTGGTGCCCTTGGCTAATGAGTGGAGGTTTAAGGAGAGCCCTGGAGTCCTGGGGCAGGGGCTTCCTGAGGCGGCTGCACTGCAGGTGTCACTGGAGCAATGGTAATAGTGTGGTACGTGCTCACACCAAGGACAGTCCTGTGTGTCGTCACCAGGCACGGAAAGGTTCATCTATGCAAGTGGGTGATGGCTGGCCTGAAAACATCCTTCGGGGTCATCGGGACGTCTGCAGGGATGCATCAGTGTGGCCTGAAGTTCCTGCTGAGTCACAGCCACGTGGGTCCTAGGTCAGCTCGTGCTTGTGTAGGAATCAAGGTGGAGATGGGCCAGTGCCGCTGCTCAGTAGGCTAATCCTCCACCTGCGGTGCCAGCACACCGGGTTCTAGTCCCGGTCGGGGCGCCGGATTCTGTCCTCTTCCAGGCCAGCTTTCTTCTGTGGCCCGGGAGTGCAGTGGAGGATGGCCCAAGTGCTGGGCCCTGCACCCGCATGGGAGACCAGGAGAGGCACCTGGCTCCTGGCTTCGGATCAGCACGGTGCACCAGCCGCAGCGGCCATTGTGGGGTGAACCAACGGCAAAGGAAGACCTTTCTGTGTCTCTCTCTCACTGTCCACTCTGCCTGTCAAAAAAAAAAAAAAAAGATGGAGATGGTGTGGGGCGTCCATCCATTCTCACCATCTGACTCTTGTCCCCTCTTCCTTCATTTCTGACTCCTCCTGCTCCAGCCTCTTCCTCAGTCTCTGTCCTTTCTCCTGATGCCATGTGGTGCTCCGCGAACATTGCCGCCATCCGTGCAGGAATCCTCTGCCCTGCAGTGCAACCTCAAGCCCGGTAGAGTCTCCACAGGGAGGCTGTGTCCCGTGGTGCTCACTCCAGGGGAGATGCTGCTGTCAGGATCATCTTACTTCAGACAAGACGGACCTGTAAGCCACACCTGCCGTGTTTCTAGGCCTTGCTGTGTTCTTCCCAGGGTCCTCCTCAGAATACCTCCCAGTGCCCTCTGGTCCTTCTGTTCAGCACTGATTAGCGTCTACACTGCAGAAAAGAAGTCGTGACAAAGGATTTTCTGAATCACCAGAAACCACAGGTTCCCAGTGACATCTTGGAGCAAAAAGGATAGCCTTGACGCTTGCCGATGGGACCAGACTGGGTAGCGGGCTTCCAGGGCCAGGGAACGGGGAGTGCTGGGAGTGCCTCCAACACAGCTGCTGATTTGTCTCTAGATGTCTCCCTTTCCCTGGTCTGCCTGTCACAGGGATGGCCATCGCCTTCTAAAGTAGCAGGACTTGATGTTTGTCACTGGTCACTGTGCTTGCTCAGAGGAGAGAGAGCTGGCTGGTTGCAGACTTGACGTTTGTCACTGGTCACTGTGCTTGCTCAGAATAGAGAGAACGATCATTAGGAGTGTCAGCAGACTGGCTAGGCTGGAGTTTTGCCTTCAGCTGGTTTTCCTCATAGGCCTGAGGTCTAGATTAGTTTAGGATCCGTTCTCTTGACACTCAGAGTCCCCACTGCCCGCAGTGACAGCTCTGGTTGCAGCATGTCCTGGGGTCTCAGAGTCTCCCAGTCACTTCAGTTTTGCAGAGACCCGTGGCTCCTGAGATCACTTCCCTTCTGTGACAACATCTCAGTTGTCTGCATAAGGGTTTATTTATTTATTTATTTGATAGAGTACAGAAAGAGCGTGCACAGAAGAGACACATCTTCCATCTGCTGGTTCACTCCCCAGATGGCCACAACAGCCAGAGCTGGGTGGGTCTGAAGCCAGGAGCCAGGAGCTTCTTCCAGGTCTCCCAAATGGTGCAGCAAATCCTGTTTGACAGGGCAGCTCCTCCCGCTGGGGTCAGTGGACTACAACCCTGCATCCCTCCTCAATGCTGCCTTGATTTCAGATTCCTAGAGTCCCCTCTCAGAGCTAAATTCTTACCCTGAATCTTAGACCTTGTATGAGTCTGTTCAGCCTGGTATAATGAAATAGCACAGACTGGGTATTTTATGAACTACAACAATAATTTTGTCACTGTTCTGAAGGCAGAGAAGTCCAAGACCAATATGCTAGTGAATTTGAGGTCTGGTGTGGCCCACTTTGACTCAGATGATTCCCTCTAGCTGTGTCCTCCCATGGTTGAAAGGGTGAATGAGTTCCTTTGGGCCTGTTTTATAAGGGCACGGATATCATTCATGAAGGTGTCACCCAGATGACCAAGTCACGCCCCAGAGGCCCTACTTAATATAGTCACAGAGGTAGGTAGTTTTCTTTTTTCTTCTTTTTTTTTTTTTTTTTTTTTTGACAGGCAGAGTGGATAGAGAGAGACACAGAGAGAAAGGTCTTCCTTTTTGCCGTTGGTTCACCCTCCAATGGCCGCTGCGGCCGGCGCATCGTGCTGATCCGAAGGCAGGAGCCAGGAGCCATGGGGTGCAGGGCCCAAGCACTTGGGCCATCCTCCACTGCATTCCCGGGCCATAACAGAGAGCTGGCCTGGAAGAGGGGCAACCAGGATAGAATCCGGCGCCCCGACCAGGACTAGAACCCGGTGTGCCAGCGCCGCAAGGTGGAGGATTAGCCTGTTAAGCCACGGCGCCGGCCGGTAGGTAGTTTTCAACATATACATGTTGGGAGGACAGACATGAAAGAAGGCCTAAAGCTTCAGAGCCTATGACTCCAGCTGCCTTCTAGACTCTGAACACCAGACCAGGGAAGCGCCTAACCACCACCAATCACATGATGGTGATGGGGCCACAAAACCTTAGAAGTTAAATGAGGCATGGGCATTTCTGAGGGGCAGCCTTGAAGGTGGCCATCCACAAGTTGAGCAGTGAAAGAAAATAAGCCAAGGGTGAAACTGACTGTGGTTCCAACTCCAGCTTCATCCCACCACGAGACTAAGGCATGGCTTTGTTGGAATGTTGATGGTGGAAGGGAACATGGCTTGGTTACAGAGGTACCTACACTACTCAGGTCCCCACCTAGCTTCTGGGAGTTTTTTAGCTCACTGGCTCTCAGAGCCTCTTCTGATTTTGAATGAGAAGTAGGGAACTTCTCGGGTAGCACTATCTCAATTTTCTACTCCTGTATCTTAGGACATTGCTGTACCATGGCTGGAGTCACTAGCTGCACAGCTTCTACTTTCTTGGCCCGTGTTCTTTTACTGGCCAGTTTGTCATCACCTTAAGGCTATCCTGTCGCTCCCCCTAACGCTGGGAATTAGGGCTGAGAATCAGTTTTATTCCACAGTCTTGAAGGCCTCTGAGCACATGAACAGTATTATAAGGGGCCATCTCAGAGTCATTGGGCCTCGTTTACCCACAAGTGAGAAAGGGAAAGTACCATCCAGGTGATAATAACTATTTTTGTTACCTGATCTTATTCATATGTGTGCCTGAGGGACTTGGCAACCAGGAGATGGGGAGCTAAGAAGGATGGCGTGGGGAAGAAGCCAGGATTGAACTGTTCGTAGCTTCAGCAGTTCATGGGTCAGTGGACCTTGAGTGACAGGCTTCTGCCACACTCAAAACTGCACGGTTTGGCTTCTAGCAGTAGAAGCAGACTACAGAAGAACTCTTGTGGAGTTAGCATTCCTGACCCACCAAGAAAGGCGGATTTCTGATTCCAAGAGCGATGTGACTTCCTAGTAGAAGACAATGTACTGAAAAATTCACTCAAAATAGATGCCTAAGTATGACTTAGGGATGTCTTCCAGGTCCTGCTGCTGCCATTTATATATATATATATATATATATATATATATATACACACACATATACACTTATTTATTCGTTTGAAAGGCAGAGTTAGAGAGAGAGAGATCCTCCATCTGCTGTTTCACTCCCCAAATGGCCACAGTGGCTAGAGCTGGGCCAGTCTGAAACCAGGAGCTTCTTCAGGGTTCCCACGTGGATGCAGGGGCTCAAGCACTTAGGCCATCTTCTGTGGCTTTCCCAGGCGTGTTAGCAGGGAGCTGGATCAGAAGTGGAGCAGCCAGGACTTGAACCGGCATTCATATGGGATGCTGGCACCATAGGCAGGGCTTTACCATCTACACCACAGTGCTGGCCCCTTCCAGGTGCTTCTGGTCTAGTTCTCCCTGGTCTCCTTGTTAACACTTTCCCCAGGTGGTCAGCCAGATCACTCTTGGCCTCTTATCTATTTGAAAGGCAGAGTTACAGAGAGGCAGAGAGAGAAAGAGAGAGGTCTTCCATCCGCTGGTTCACTGCCCAGATGTGTGCAACAGCTGTAGCTGCGCCAATCCGAAGCCAGGAGCTAGGAGCTTCTTCCGAGTCTCCCACGTGGATGCAAGAGCCCAAGTACCTGGGCCATCTACTGCTTTCCCAGGCCACAGCAGAGAGCTGGATAGGAAGTGGAGCAGCTGGTGCCCATATGGAATGCTGGTGCTTCAGATCAGAGCATTAACCCATTACGCAAAAACGCTGGCCCCCATACTGTTTTCAATAATAGTTGTAGCAATCTACATTCCCTCAGGTTTTTTTGTTTTTGTTTTTGTTTTTGTTTTGTTTTTTTTAGAAAGAAGGAAAACAAGTTGAGAGGAAAGAAGAGAGGGAAGAAAAAAAGGAAAGGAAAAAGTGAGATCTGATAGCGCAGGGCCTGCTTTCCTGTGTGGCTACACAGGTGTTGCATGTCACTGGGGTCATCTGACTTTACAGTTTCTCCTATCAATAACAATTTATAGTCCCGCATGCAGAGGAGTGCAGGTGGGACAGAGGCCAGCGTTGTTAAAGGGGGTAGTGAAGGGAAGCAGATAGAGCCAAGTGCTGGGAACACAAGACCTGGGCTTGTCTCCAGAAACTGGACAATTGGAACTCCTCTCAAACTCCAGCGTCTTCATTGCTGCCACGCTGTGTGGTCCAGATTCTGTCTCATTTAAAGTCCTTAACGACACTAACAAGTATACTCAAAGAATCCAACTATCACAGTTTAAGACATTTTTAAAATGTTTGTCTGTTAGGTCAATCATCTGACTAGTACATTTCCTGTGAATAAGCCACCCTCCTGTTTCTTTCTATGCCTTGCTGTTGAGAACTGGACGTAGGAACTGGACGTAGGAATCTCATAATAAGGGAACTCCTCCCAGGAGCTGGCTGATTCGGGTTTCTGTGTTTGGGTTGTTGAGGATCAGCCTGAGGTACTTTGTTAGGCTGTGTCTTCCTCTGGGAATGTAGGGTGTCATTGTACATTCTGCCACACATGCAGTTGTTTTTGACTGTCCTCAGTCTTAAATGCCAGGTGGTCAAAAGGGAGAAAAGGAGAAAGATAGGAGCAAAGAAAAAGAAAATAGAAAAAGACACTGGCATTTAAATCCTGCGAGAGAAGGGGTTGTAATAGTGGAACAAGTGTAATGACAAGAAGAAGCAATTAGCAATCAGAACAGCGTTCTCACTGCCCACCATGAGTCCTACAACATGTGTGCAAGCTGCTCCAGGAGCCCTCACATGTGGCTGCCTGCTCCATGGTTAGAGAGTGGGGCACGGGGATGTAAGAGCTAAAATTCACTGCTGTGTACCACCCAGGATTTTCTTTGGATATTGCAAACCTGGATTATACTCCAGAATTCCAAGTGATTAACACCAGATTGATTCTTTCTGTACTGCTGTTGTCTGGAGAGTGACAGATTTCCCTGACACTTCAAATGATATAACCTCAGAGTCCCGACCCACGGAAGAGTTTGGCACCACAGATAACGTAGATTTTATGGTGTAGTGGCACTGAAAGAGGCGGGAAGGGATAGAATGAGCAGGAGACTTGACGTAGAAGTCGACTTGCAAGGATGCACTAGTGTTAACTTAGGCAAGGCAATGACAGGTGAAACCACGATATTTTCAGAATATGCATGGTTCCATTTATATAAATGATGCAAGAGTTTAGAATGCTCTATGCTGTTAGAAGACACAGTAATGGTCACTCTCAAGCATAGGCATTGGGAGGGGCATAGTAGCATCTGCAATGCAGACAATGTTGGTTTTTTTTGTTTGTTTGTTTGTTTTTTTATTTGAAAGACAAAGTTACAGAGAGACGTAGATCCAGAGAGAGAGAGAGAGAGAGAGACGTCTTCCATTCCTCTGGTTCACTCTCCAAATGACCGCAACGGACAGAACTGAGCTGATCTGAAGCTAGAAACCAGGAGCTTCTTCCAGGTCTCCCACGCGGGTGCAGGGGCCCAATGACTTGGGCCATCTTCCACTGCTTTCCCAGGCCACAGCAGAGAGCTGGATCAAAAGAGGAGGAGCCAGGACTTGAACCAGTGCCCATATGGGATCCCGGCACTGCAGCTGGGGCTTTAACCCGCTATGCCCCAGCACTGACCCTGATTATAAGTTTCTTGCTGTCATATTTTAAAGACACTATTGGAGTGTTCGTCAGAGCCTGTTAGATTTCCATGATCCCAAGAGATAGAATCTCAAAAGCAGGGAGCTTTTTTTTTTTTTTTCCATACTATTTGTTGAACTGTTTACTGAATGTAGGGTTAATCTTATGAGTGTAAAGTTAACTGAAAATGGATCTTTGTAAAAAAAAAAAAAAGTAGGAATAAGAGGGAGGAGGAAGAAGGGTTGGAACGTGTGTGGGAGGGAGGGTAAGGTAGGAAGTACCACTGTGCTCCTAAACCTGTGTATATGAAATACACAAAACTTGTATAACTTAAATCAGAGAGCAGGAAAGACTGAGGGAGGTCTGACATTTGAGGAATTGAGAGTGAGTTACAAATGTCCTGTTGTATCTTTTGCTTCTCTGAGAAGTTTCTGCCCCGAATCTACTTCTTTCCTAACCCCCATTCCTCTCAGTGAGGTCCTTGACCTTATGCCAATCCCTGATGGCTCCTCATGTAACTTAACAACATCCTGGCTGAGGATGACTGTCAGGGAATGGTCCCAGTGATAACGAAATTAGATTTTAGTGCAAGTGGATTTTGATAATGAAATATATTTGTGATTTAAAGTTTTACATAAATCATAGTGAAAATTCACAGTATGCTTGAAATGCCTTCATGCCTAAACATTAGAATGAAATGAGAAGACTTATTGAACCATGTGCAGAAACAGTGCATCTGAAATCCTCTCTAGAAGGAGATGAAATGTGTTTTTTTGTTTGTTTGTTTGTTTGTTTGTTTTTTGACAGAGTGGACAGTGAGAGAGAGAGAAAGGTCTTCCTTTTCCATTGGTTCACCCTCCAATGGCCGCTACGGCCAGCGCACCGCGCTGATCTGAAGCCAGAAGCCAGGTGCTTCTCCTGGTCTCCCATGCGGGTGCAGGGCCCAAGGGCCTGGGCCATCCTCCACTGCACTCCCGGGCCACAGCAGAGAGCTGGCCTGGAAGAGGGGCAACCGGGACAGAATCCGGCGCCCCGACTGGGACTAGAACCCCGTGTGCCGCAGCGCCGGCGAAATGTGTTTTTAATCATCTAACTCTGTTCCAGGCACAGAACACTCTCTGTGCTATGTGTTTGTTATCATTATTTAGTTGGAGTAAAATTTGAAGCAAAGGGGTTTATATGGAGAATATTTTTTAAAGTACCCTTTTTGTATTAGTCTTAAATTTGAGATTCTGGCCGGCGCTGCAACTCACTAGGCTAATCCTCCACCTGCGGCGCTGGCCACACCGGGTTCTAGTCCCGGTTGGGGCGCCGGAATCTTTCCCGGTTGCTCCTCTTCCAGGCCAGCTCTCTGCTGTGACCTCGGAAAGCAGTGGAGGATGGCCCAGGTGCTTGGGCCCTACACCCACATGGAGACCAGGAGGAAGCACCTGGCTCCTGGCTTTGGATTGGCGCAACGTGCCGGCTGTAGCGGCCATTTTGGGGGTGAACCAATGATAGAAAGACCTTTCTCTCTGTCTCTCACTAACTCTGCCTGTCAAAAACAAATGAGATTCTGTGAATATCACAAATTAGGATACAAGGTCAAGAGGCCCGTTACTACAGAATGAAGGTTCACACACATGTAGCGATTTATATTTACCAATTGTTTTCTTTTTTTTTTTTTTTTAAGATTTATTTATTTATTTGAAAGTCAGAGTTACACAGAGCAAGGAGAGGCAGAGAGAGAGAGGTCTTGCATCCACTGGTTCACTCCCCAACTGGCTGCAATGGCCGGAGCTGTGCTGATCCAGAGCCAGGAGCCAGGAGCTTCTTCCACGTCTCCCATGCAGATGCAGGGGCCCAAGGATCTGAGCTGTCTTGTACTGCTTTCCAGGCCATAGCAGAGAGCTGGATCGGAAGTGGAGCAGCCGGGACTTGAACCGGCGCCCATATGGGATGCTGATGCTTTAGGCCAAGACTTTAACCCGCTGCACCACAGCGCCAGCCCTACCAATTGTTTTCACATACAAAATCTTCTGTGAGATTCACAATATCCCTCTGAGGAAGAAAGGCAATGTGCCAGTCACTGGAGAATTCGGAGTAGAGAAGTTAACAGTTTATCCAAAGTCAGGACCAAAAAGTTATGCTTCCAAAACCAACCAGGACAGACCACCCAAGAGGAGAAGATACTTTGCTGAGTCCATTACCCTCTGATTCCTGAGAATAAGAAGACAATACGGTGGGAGAACCGTCCCCCAGATCTGCCACCCACAGGCCTCCCTCTGTGGGTTCTCCTTTCAAAGAGAGCCAAGCTCCAAGAGCTGATATTCTCAGACTGGAGACCTGGGTCTCCATGAACAGGAGAGATTAAAAATAATCATCATGTTGAACCATCTTTTAGTGTGCAGTTTGATTTGGCTTGCTAGCATTTTGTTCAGGATTTCTACATATCTGTGTAACAGGAATACTTCCTTGTAATTTCTTTGATCCATTGGTTGATCAAGAATGTGTTATTTAACCTCCTCATAGTCTTAATTTTTATTTAGTTTTTAAAGATTCAACATTTTTAACATTTTGCTATATTCATTTCATATGTAAATATTATATACTTACACATACACTCTATTTGTTGAAACTGGGGCTATAATATCACATAATGTAGAATTCACGACAAGGACCACAAAGTGAGGAAAGAGGGTATGTTGTTATACAGAGAATATAATTCAGTGACAACATTAATACCTATATACCAAATAATATGACATCCACAAACTTTTATACTCTTTCTATATATATTACCTTCCATCATGAGAGAAGATACATGGAAATTTTCTTCCTTTATGACTTATTTCATTTAACATCATGGTCTCCATTTCCAACCATTTGGTCACAAATGTCAGGATTTCATTCTCTTCTCAGGCTGAGAAATATTCATTGTGTTCATGTGCCATATTTTGTGTATCCAGCCATCAGTTGATAGCTAGATTGATTCCACATCTTTGCTACTGTGAGTAAGGCTGCAATGAATTGACTTAGTAAATAAATAGGGAGTGACTTCATTTCTTTGGCTATAGTCTCAGAAGTACAATAGCTGGGTCATATGGTAGGTCCCATTTTACTTTTCTGAGTAATCTCCATACTGTTTTCCATGATGGTTGTACTAGTTTGCTCTCCCACTAATATCATATTAGGGTTCTCTTCACAACCTCACCAGCATTTGTCATTTTTTGATATTTGGATAATTACCATTGTAACTGGAGTGACATGATACTCTATTGTGTTTTGATTTGCATTTCTCTGATGGGTAGTGATTTTTCATGTGTTTGTTGGCCATTTCTGTTTCTTCTTTTGGAACATGTTTATTAATATCCTCTGACCAATTCTTAACTTATTGTTGTTGTTGAATTTCTTGAGCTCCTTATTTATGCTGGATATCACTTATTTGTGATGCATAGTTTGCAAATATTTCCATTCTGTTGATTATATCATCACGTTGTTGATTATTTCCCTTCCTATGTGGAAGCTTCTTAGTTTGATATAATTCCATTTCTCTACTTTTGTTTTTGTTGCCAGTGCTATTAGGATCTTATCTAGTCATTGCCTAGGCCAATGTCTTGGAGTGTTTCCCCTAATTTTCCTCTAGTAGTTTTATGGTTTCAAGTCTCGCATTTAGATCCTTGACCAATTTTGAATTGATTTTTATATAGGGCAAAGTACAGATGTTGTTTTCAAACTTCTACATGTTGAAAGCAATTTTTCCAGTATAATTTATTTAAAAGTCTGTTCTTTCCACAGAGAAATTTTTTAGTACATCTGTCAAAGATCAACTGGCTGTGGAAGTGTAGATTTAGGCCTGTGGTTTTATTCTGTTCCATGTGTATATGAGTCTATTTTTATGCCAGTACCATGCTGTTTTGGTTATAATAGCCCTGCAGTATTCTTGAAATCTGGTATTGTGATGTCTCTGGCTTTGTTTTTATTGCTGAAGATTTCTTTGTATTTTGGGATCTTTGGGGGTTTCTGTATCAATTTTAGGATTGTCTCTTCTAGTTCTGTGATGTATGTCATTGGTATTTTGATGGGGATTGTGTAGAGTCTGTAAACTGCTTTGGATAGTAAAGGGCATTTGATAACATTAATTCTTCCAATCTATGAACATGAGGGATTTTTCCAATTTTTGCATCTTCTATTTATTCCATTAGTGTTTTGTAGTTTTGTTGTAGTGGTCTTGCATGTCCTTGACTAACTTTATTCCAAGGTATTTAATTTTTTGTAGCTGTTTTGAATGGGATTGTTCTTACAGTTTCTTTCTCAGCAAGACCATTGTTGTTGTATGAAATGCAACAGATTTTTGTGTGTTGATTTCATATGCGCTCACATCTCATCCTGGTCCTGATAATCTCTTGGTGGAATATCCCAACATGGGATCTGGGTGTCCAGGCAACAGCTTAGCAGCTGTGCCAGACACCAGCCCTGCAAATATGCTTTCAACAGTGTCATCGACCTATCCCTTGTGTCACCCCCTCGATCCACATGTTGAAGCCTTCAACCCCAATACCTCAGAACGTGACCTGCTTTGGAGATGGTCACTGCAGAGGAGATGAGTGCGTGTGAGTTCAAACTGGAGCAGGGCGCACCCTAATGCAGTATGACGGGTCCTTTTAAATTGAAGACAGTCATGCACTGAGGGAGAATCACCGTGGCGACTGAATATTCCAGAAGCCAGGAGAAGCCTGGAGAAATCGTTCCCTAACACTTGCAGTGGGAACATGGCCCTGTGCTGACAGCTTAAACTGGTCTTCCATCTTCCAGAGCTGCCAGCCGACAGATTTCTGGTGTGAAGCCACTGGGCTTGTGGTGCTCCGTTAAAGATGCCCTGGAAACGGGTCCCTTCCTTTGTCACCTCCCCGCCCACAGGCAGGAGGACCGTGCCATGCAGAAGAGGCTTCCTGCGCCTGTCGAGGTTTTGATAGCTAGTGAGACTGAGCATTTTGCATATGTATATTTTAGCCATTTTTAATGAGATTTATTTATTTATTTATTTGTTTGTTTGTTTATTTATTTATAAGAGTTACAGAGAGAGGGAAAGACAGAGAAAGATCTTCCAGGGCTGGCACTGTGATGCACTGGGTTAAAGCCACAGTCTACAGAGCCGTTATACCATATGTGCACCGCTTCAAGTCCCGCCTGCTCCACTTCCAATCCAGCTCTCTGCTGTGGCCTGGGATAGCAGTAGAAGATGGCCCAAGTCCTTTGGCCCCTGAATCCAAGTGGAAGTCCCGGAAGAAGCTCCTGGCTTCAGATCAGCCCAGTTCCGGGCGCTGCAGCAATTTGGAAAGTGAACCAGTGGTTGAAAGACCTCTTTCTCTCTGGCTCTACCTCTCTCCATAACTCTGTCTTTGAAATAAATAAACCTTAAAAAAAAAAAAAAAAAAAAAAAAAAAAAAAAAAACCCTTTGCTAGTTCACTCTCCAAGGCCACAAGGCCAGGGCTGGGCCAGGCCAGAACTGGGAGCCAGGGACTTCTTCCAGGTCTCTGCTGATGGGAAGTTGAGTAGCG
Source organism: Lepus europaeus (assembly GCF_033115175.1). Taxonomy (NCBI): domain Eukaryota; kingdom Metazoa; phylum Chordata; class Mammalia; order Lagomorpha; family Leporidae; genus Lepus; species Lepus europaeus. The sequence continues at coordinate 5,052,053 of NC_084845.1, forward strand.
GGACACTAACCAGTATGTAGTATTCTATACTATATATATATATATTTCTTTATCCAGCCAGTAGTTGATGGACATATTAGTTGATCCCATATTGTGAATTGAGCTTCATAAACATGGGGGTACAGATAACTCTTTAAATGCTGATTTGATTTCATTTAGGTAAATTCCCAGGAGTGGGATGGCTGGGTCATGAGGTAGGTCTATATTATAGATCATATGTACAGACTTAGGAGCATAGTATTCGTTCCAGCCCACCCTCCCTTCTGCCCACATTCCCACCCTTCCTCTCCTTCCTTTCTTATTCTTTAATTTTCACAATGACATACTTTCAGCTTATTTTATGATCACCAGGTGAACCCTCTGCTAAGTAAAGAATTCAACAAAAAGTAAGAAAAAAGCAACCCTGGTCCACAACAGTAGCGGCAAGGTCCGTACATAGTAATTCTCAGAATGTCAAGTTCACTCAAATGTTAGTACCACAGATCAGCGAGAGCATATGGCATGTGTCTTTGGGGGCCTGGCTTATTTCCCTAAGGACAATGGTTTCCAGTTGCGCCCATTTTGTTGTGAAAGACAGGATTTCATTCTTCATGCCTGCTGAGTGATAGTCCACAGTGTGTATATGCCACATTCTCTTCATCCAGTCATCAGTTGGTGGTTATCTGGGTTGATTCCACATCTTAGCTATTGTGAATTGAGCTGCAGTAAGCATGGGAGTTCAGATAACTGTCTCATGTGCTGATTCATTTCCCTTGGGTGAATTCCCAAGGGTGGGCTGGCTGGGTCCTGTGGTAGGTCTGTATTCAGTGTTCTGAGGAATCTCCATACTGTCTTCCACTAGGACTGTATTAGTTTGCATTCCCACCAACAGTGGATTAGGGAACTTTACCCCGCATATCTTGCCGGCATTTACTGTTTGTTGATTTCTGTATGAGAGACATAGTGACAGGGTGAGGTGAAACCTCACTGTGGTTTTGATTTGCATTTCCCTCATGGCTAGTGATCCTGAGCACGTTTTCATGTGTCTGTTGGCCGTTTGAATTTCCTCTTTTGAAAAATGCCTATTCAAGTCCTTTGTCCTGGGCTCCTTTGAAAGTGAATTTCCTGAGATAAATTCACTCTAAGAAACAAATATAGAGCAGGTTGCAGTGGGGCCTGAGACTTCCACTTTGGGCACAGCCACTGGTGATGCTAACTGCTTCTCTACCAAGACCCCTCTCCACAGCACCCCCGCCTCTCCCTGTCATTAGCATGGAGGTAAAGAAAGCATAGCACCTTATGTTCCTTCTGAGCACGCATCTCAGTGGAAACACTGCAGGCGTCCACATTCAGCTCATGATCTGGAAAAGAATGGAACCTGGGTGTGCAGTCCCTGAGAGCATGGGGGGTAGCAGGTAGACCTGGTGGACTGAGGCTGGAGCCAGACTGACAAATAACAAAGGAAAAATTCAAATAAATGAAGTTAGAGAGGGAGAAGGAAGCTCTACAATCAATACCACAGAAACACAAAGGTTCATAAGAAACTGCTCTGCACAACTATATGTGAACAAGCTGGAAAACCTCGAATAAGTGGATAAATTCCTGGATATAACCTACTAAGATGAAATCAAGAAGATACAGGAAATGTAAGCTGCCCATAATAAGCAATGAGATTGAAGCAATAATTAAAAGGCTCTCATCAAAGAAAAGCACAGGACCTGATGGCTTTACTACTGAATTCTTCAAAAGATTTTAATTCCAATATCTATTTTTAAAAATTTATTTATTTATTTGAAAGTCAGAGTTACTCAGAAAAGGAGAGGCAGAGGGAGAGAGAGAGAGAGGGGAGGGGAAGGGGGAGGGGGAGAAGTAAAACTTCGTTTAAAATAGCGACTATTAGGATGTTGCATTCTGGGAGACTTTGGCTGTCCAGACCGTAGGGTGTGGATTAGTATCCCATAATACAAAGTGCACTAAGTGGCAATTTGCAGTTGCAGGCCTGCATGTCATATGTCTTGACCACTCTCAGTTACTACTACTCCCATGTTGTTTAGTGTGAAGCTACTCCTGGGTGTTTTACTGTCAGACAGTGTGGGATCTGGAACCCCTTTGCTGGCTGTATTCATTTTCCTAATGAATTTCCTAATGTGCAGAGAAAGGAAAACATTGAGTGTGTTGTCCAATGATATTAAATGGTGAACTTGTGGGACTTATGTAGCAGCAGATCAATAATTGACAATAGCAGTAACTGATATCCTCTAACACAAAAGTTGCCTCCAAAGTTAAAGGCAGAGAGCCACTGGAATAGGATCCTGTTACGTCCCTTGTTAGATTCTCAGTACCTGTGTTAGGAGCTGTGTACAAAGTGAAATGTCTGGGTTACCAGCTCTCAATCAATAACATCTCAACTATGCAAGAAAGTTTTGGAGAGAGAGCAAGAGAGACAGAGATTGATTTGCTCTGAGTCCCTGAGGGCAGGACAGGGTTTAAACTATGAATGCCTGACCTGGATTCAGAGCTGCCAAGACAGGAGGCAGTCGACAAGCTGAACCCAGTACCTAATATTTAAAACTCAGTGATCCTCCTTTCCACCAAGCATCCTATGAGACGTGTGCAGGACGCTCCCAGGACACACACAGGGCCTACAGCCACAGCGGTGCTGAGGGAATGGGTAGATGCCTCTGTGGTCACGGCGTGGCTAGACTGAAATTAGCTGCCACCTCCTGTCCAACCTTTTGCCTGGACATTGAGAGCCTTCAATTCTATTCCACAGATGCAAATACTGACATCACACGGGTGCTATCAATGTCTTCGTTGTCTCGGGGATGCCAGGTCTCTGGTGCTGCCCACACCACTGTCTTCCCAGAGTCCCCTGCCCCTGACATCACAAATACCCTGGACTTTGTGCTCCAGGCCCTTGGTAAAGACAGAAAGAGGCGGGAGGAGGGAATGAGTAGCAGACTTGACCTGAGAGCAAACTCCAGGGATGCAAAGGTGTTGACTGGGTGAGGCCATGACAGGTGCCCCTGGATAAAAGGAAAGCCTAGTACTGGGGCTGGCAACCTGGCTCAATTGGTTAACCCTCCACCTGCGGCACCGGCACCCCTGGTTCTAGTCCCGGTCGGGGCGCTGGATTCTGTCCCGGTTGCCCCTCTTCCAGGCCAGCTCTCTGCTGTGGCCCGGGAAGGCAGTGGAGGATGGCCCAAGTGCTTGGGCCCTGCACTCACATGGGAGACCAGGAGAAGCACCTGGCTCCTGGCTTCGGATTGGCACAGCACACCCGCCATGGCAGCCAATAGGAGGGTGAACCAATGGAAGGAAGACATTTCTCTGTGTGTCTCTCTCTCATTGTCTAACTCTGCCTGTCAAAAAAAAAAAAATTACATTGATCACATATAACATATATACTGTGAATAAATTTCTGATGTAAATTTTAAAGGCGTTAAGTATGTCACAGATGAAACTGAACTGTTGTGATGAACAGAAATGTATTTTGAACAGAACAAAAATATCAATAAAAAAGACATGAATCTGTACTTACTACTGTTCAGAGCTCCCACAGGGGAGGTGATACTGATTTTAACATTTAGAAGAGTTCTCTTGATAGTGGGAGCAGAGAGCCGACTCAGAGACCCCTGAGCAGCCGGCCCTGGTCACCACTGCAGCAGTGAGAACGAAACTCAACAACTGCTCCCACCCTCAGCTCCACCAAAACCAAGCCCAGCACCGTGCACAGAGGTGAGGAGGTGGTGGCCTGGGGGACCTCACCCTGGGGACCCCTGCAGGCAGGGACAGAAAGGCCACTGCAGGGAAGGTTGGGGAGCAGTAAAATGGCTCCATGTAAGAAACAGATACGGCTTCATCAACAGGAAAGACACCGAGGAGGATGTCTCTGTACACCTGGCTGCCCTAGAGGACGGGGGAGGACATCCCTGTGCAGGGCAGGAGCTGGCGAGACTGAGAGGTTGGCGATGTGGAAGGAGAAAAGGGCTCGGAGCAGCCGGGGTGAGAGGCCTTGGTGGAGCTCCAGAGCAAGGCAGTGAAGTGCCGCAGACGGAAACCATTGTAGATGGTGTCCACGTGTAGGGGCCCTCAGGCCGTGTCCTGCAGAGTTCCCAGAATAGTGAGCGGGGAAGAGAATGGGGGCTCGGAGAGCGCTCCCCAACGCCAGGCCCAACCACGCCAGCCTGAGGGCAGCCCAGGCTCCCCCCCTTCCTACATGCAGAGCCCCTGTGAGCATGGACTGCAGGATTCCAACCCTCCCGTGCAGGGAGAAGGGATGGAAGGGGAAGACAGCCGGGCTGCCGAGAACAAGGGAGACTGGGGAGACAGAACATGCAGAAGGGAGGGTCCTAGACCACGGCCCCCCAGGGCCAGCCAGGAGAGGAGGCAATGAGGAGGAGAAGGAAACCAAGGAGAGGAGACTGAGGCCACAGCCACCTCAACGTTGGCACTGCTGCAGCTTGGTCAGCGCTGCAGACACCAAGAGCCCGAACCACAAGACGGCGAGGGACGAGCGTGGCCGCCCCGGCAGCCGGGAACCCGTCTGCTCCTGTAGCTGCTAAGTGAGGGCCAGGCCACCTCTGCCATCGTCCACTCACTCAGCCATAAGAAGACAGGAAATGGAATTCCAGCCAGAAGGAATGAGCAGAAGCCTGGCGCTCAAGACCCCAAGTGCTTGCTCCTGCCGGCTGACCAGGTGATCCGCACTGCTGCACCGGCTGTGCCGCCTGGGTCTTCACTGTTTTCACCTAGAGATGTCTGTTGATGGTATGACAAGGGCAGTTTTTAAAAAAGCCTGGGTTGTCTCCATGTACCCTGAAGGGGTTCCCAACTGTTTCATATCTGGCAGAGCCTTTTTGGAATTTCAATTTTTAATTTTAATGAAAAATTACAGCTTGAACTTTTCCAGAAAATCAACAAACGGCAAGCACCTGGTAATAAGGATCTTAATCTCAAGAGCAATCATTTTGGAAAACAGTGTGGCGACATCTCCTCTGGAGGAGTCGCTGTGAACACGTGACCCAGCAGGCCATGGCCACACCCACAGGTGCCCAACAGAAATCCTCATGGGCTCTATCATAACTCACTGCAGACATTAGGTGGCAGAGCATGATGGGAACCCAAACTGTCAAACACATCTTGGTCAAGGGGCAAGTGATTAAATTCAATTAAATTCAATGTTTGTGGCCAGTGCTATGGCTCGGTGGGTTAAGGCGCTGGCTACAGTGTCAGCATCCCTTGTGGCCTTTGGATTCAAGTCCCAGCTGCTCCACTTCCAATCCAGCTCCATGTGAATGGCCGGCATCATTGGAAGATGGCCCAAGTGCTTGGGCCCCTCTCCTGTTGGGAGAAGAAGCTCTTGACTCCCAGTTTGAGCCTGGCCCAGCTTTGGCCATTGTGGCAATTTGAGGAGCAAACTAGCAGATGAATGTCTCTCATCTGGACTGTTGACGAACAGTTTTTCTTTTCAGACAACATGTTAAACTCTTTACCTAAAATAGAGTTAGTTTTCTGTGTATAAAGTTAAATGAAAGTAGATGTTAACAAAAAAATAAGACTGGGACAGGAGAGGGAAGAGGAAGAGGAGTGGGAGGTTGGGTATGGTGGGAAGAATTCTTATGTTCCTATGGTTGTATTTATAAATTGCATGTGAATAAATAAATTCAAAAAAGAGGAAGTTCTCTTGCTCTCTTCCTTCTCTCTCTATAATTCTGACTTTCAAATAAATATTTTTAAATAATTAATTTTTGGTGTAATACAGTTATGTCCAAACAGTATGTGTAAATAAAAATAAATTTTTAGAGAGTTTATTCATTTAATTAATTTATTTGAAAGGCATATTTAGAAAGAGAGGGAGAGACAGAGAATCTGTCTGCTGGTTCACTCCACAAATGGATACAATGGCTGGAGCAGGGCTGGTCCAAAGCCAAGAGCCAGAGCTTCTGTGAGTGTCCCACATGGGTGCAGGGACTCTAGCACTTGGGCCATCTTCTGCTACTTTCCAATGCACATTAGCAGGGAGCTGGATGGGAAGTGCAACAGCTGGGACTCAAACAAGTGCCCACAAGGGATGCTGGCACCCTAGCTGCTACAGCCCAGTACCAACCTAAAAATAAATTTTAAATTTGTATTTTTGGGTGCTGACTGTATGGGGTAGTAGGTTAAGCATCTGCCTGTGGTGCCAGCATCCCAGATGAGTGATGGTTGAAGACCTGGCTGCTCCACTTCCAATCCAGCTCCCTGCTGATGGCCTTGGAAAGCAGCAAAGATAGTCCAGGTATTGGGCCCCTGCACCCACCTGGGAGACCTGGAAGAAGCTCCTGGCTCCTGCCTTTGGGTCAACGCAGCTCCAGCCATTGCAGCCATTTGGGGAGTGAATCAGTGGATAAAAGACCTCTCTCTCTCTCTGTCTTCCCTCTCTCTCTCTCTCTCTAACTCTGAATTCCAAGTAAAATAAATATTTAATAAAAATGTATTTTTAAGAGAAATATAAGAGATTTTATTCTGTGTGATTCCATTTATATTAGAACGAGGGAGGTTGAAGTGTCCATATTGGTAGATGTTGCAAACAAGCAGGCATTTGGGGCTGGTCATTGAGAGTATGGTGAGCCGGGTCTGTGGGGCTGACAGTGTCATGTTGCTTCGTTGTGGACAGCGGCATGCACAGCTTGTTCAGTTGGTGACTTCCACGGGCCAGTGCACAAATGACTTGTGCATGCACTAATTTTGCAGTAAGTTGTGGAATAGGAAGTAGATTAGCATACGGTGCCATATTGTCAATGTAGAGGATAAAGTTATGAACAAACATTGTGATGTTTAAAATATTACACTGTAGGGGCTGGTGCTGTGGCATAGATGGTATAGATAGTGCCTACAGTGCTGGCATCCCATATGGGCGCCGGTGTGAGTCCCGGTGCTTCACTTCCAATCCACTCTCTGCTGTAGCCTGGGAAAGCAGTAGAAGATGGCCCAAGTCCTTGGGCCCCTGTAGCTTGTGGGAGACCTGGAAGAAGCTCCTGGATCCTGGCTTCGGATCTGCACATACCCAGCCATTGCGGCCACCTGGGGAGTGAACAATGGATGGAAGACCTCTCTCTCTGTCTCTACCTCTCTCCGTAACTCTTTCAAATAAATCAAATAAGTCTTTAAATAATAAATAAATATTATGCTGTAATTCCTAGGTCAAAATTTGAGATTCAAAATGTACGACAAGCAAACAAATGGAAAAATGTAGAATTATGAAAATAAACCAAGAAGAAATCAATATGCAAAGAAAACAGAAAGGGTATCAAGAGAAGCTAATAAGTTCATAAACTCTTTCTAAAAATGTGTGTTAGTACATGAAATATATAAGATGAATTTCTCCTGTAGGATCGAATATTGACTAACTATATGTGCTTCAGTATTGCCTTCAAGAGATACAGCTAAGTCCTAGAATAAAAGAAGATAAGTGAAAGATATATTCCAGGAAACTTAACTGGTTAATAAACTAGAAGAGCAGCAAAATAGAGAATAAGTTTGCACTTAAGGGTGTTAGCCTTTCTTTTTCTTAAAAAAACTTTTATTTAGTAAATATAAATTTCCAAAGTACAGTTTATGGATTACAATGGCTTTTTCCCCTGATAACTTCCCTCCCATCCCGCTCCCTCTCCCATTCCATTCACATCAAGATTCACTTTCAATTATCTTTATATACAGAAGATCGATTTAGTATATATTAAGTAAAGATTTCATCAGTTTGCACCCACACAGAAACACAAAGTGTAAAACAGTTTCAGTACTACTTATAGCATTACTTCACATTGGACAACACATTAGGACAGAAATCCCACATGAGGACTAAGTATACAGTGACTCCTGTTGTTAACAATTTGACACTCTTGTTTATGGCGTCAGTAAATCTTTCTAGGCTCTAGTCACGAGTTGCCAAGGATATGGAAGCCATTTGATTCACCAACTTATCCTTTCTAATTTGAATTATTTTTATATAGAACTGAGATTTTTTGTATCTTTTGCAGAATTACTGCTTGATGGATGATAAACATCTGATGGACATACACACATGCATCCATCACACATTAATAACGACACTTATATGTATGAGTGTTCCAGTACTCTCTTGTCAAATGACTGCTAATAGTAGAAGTCACAATTTATGAATATGAGAACAAAAATGGAGCATTTGAAAAGCTTACAACTCACAGGGTCCACATGTGATCATGACTCTTCGGTTCCTGATACAGGCACGGCAGAGCCTGGCCACGCTGGGGTCACTGCTCATGAGCACAAAGGGGCTCACAGTGGGGAAACACGCAGCAAAGATGGTAGCGCTGTTCAGCAGGAACATGCTGGGATTATCAGTAAGACTCAAACAAGCCTGAAAAATGCAGGACAGGGCATAGAAACAGACAAAAGTGCTCACCAGCAGAAGGATGCTTTTGGTAGCTCTGGCCTCGGGGGACACATTGGTCCTGCGAATGTGTCGCACCTGCTGCCTGTGTCTGTGCAGGATGAAGACCATGTGGCTGCTGGCCCAGAGCATGAGCCCCATGCACAGAACATCAGGGAATGCCAGCAGTGCTGTATGCAGAGAATCTCTGGTTTTGTCTTGACGAATAGCAGAACAGAATCCAAAGTCTTTTAGGTTTGTGATACTTCCATTGCTCCTTTTTGCAGACATATACATAGGGAAAAGAGCATTTACAAGCATGTATAGGATCCAACTCGGGTATATGAAGGACCAAACATACTTGAGAGCTTTAGACTTCAGCTCTGCCCACCTGGAGTGCCTGGAACTGATGGTGATGGCCTGGAAGATGCTCAGGAGGCAGGTGCCGCCAATGGACATGCCCCTGCCCACTCTGTGAAGATAGAAAAGAAGTTTGCATGCAAAATCACTGAAGGAAACATTCAGTCCCAGCGCTACCATAGTTTGGGGCACTCCTTTGCAGAGGAGGGTTAGAAGGTTAGCCACAATCAAGTGCTTAAAAATCAAGTCTGTGGACCGTAGTTTGTGCTCAGTGAAGGAAAGGAACAGATAATAGAAGAGAAGAGAGAAGTTGCCCAGAACTCCAACCACAGTCTGTGATAAGATGATGACTGCTATTGCCACACCACTGGCTGCCATCCTGCCAGTCCCCAGCTCTGAGTCGGAGGACCCTGTGTGGGAAGAGAGGCAGGAGCTGCACGTGTCACATCACTGAAGTCCAGTTTCCCAACTGTGTTCCATTGAGAAAAGCTGAGTTACTGTTCTCTTACTAAGAGGACTCCAACAGTCGAATGTATAACCCTTAACCTTCTAACGTGTAAATTCCTGCCGTGAAGGTTGTATACATGCCAACATCTTCATTCTTCTATGAGGAGAGCACCACTAGAGCTTAGTACAAACACAGAAAGATCCTAGAGAGCTTAATGCTTGTCTGCGTTTATACTACACTTAGGTGTAGTGTGGCGTCTTCACTGGTTAAGTGATGACAGACAACACTGCCAACAACCTTTGTTAGTTGTGTCCTTCATTTATAACCAGATACGTATTTACCCTTGTTTGTATATATCCACACTGTCTTTAGATTGGTGATTTATATATGTAGATGTAACAAACTTCCAATTACGTTTAAAGATTTGTTTCAGGTCAGTATCAACCGTGAGTGAAGGTTGAGCTGTATCAACAAATCGCAATATCCCGACAGCAATGTAACACTGCAGGAACCTGGGCTCTGACATCACGTGTGAGGGTGCAGTAATGACTCAGTATGATATTCACTAAGAAAGACTCACTTCTTTAACTATCAGGAGCACAAGTATCACAGCAGCCATCACAGGAATTCGTGAATGAGCACATTCCTTGCCTGAACCTTTGGGACAAAAACATCCACACATGATTAAAGCTAGTAGGAAGAAACCCTGATTCGCAATTTCAGAAGAAGCACTTATATCTTACATAACACCTGAGTCAGGTGAAACTAGAAAGGGACTTCAAACTGTTTATGGATAGGGAATTAAGTGTAACTTTGTTTTTCTGCAAAAAAATTTTGAAACATCACATAGTTTTCTTCATCATGCACATTTCCTTATACATCTTCACATCGTGATGAAGTAGGATTTGCGAAGAAAATTAAATCAGGAGCATGCTGGGAAAAACTGCACATGAGTGGCATTTAATCTTGTGTATTAACATGGAAATAGGGGAGTTTATGGTTGCCATTAAAATATATATACTATATAGAATATACTGGTGAGAGCAAGGTTCAGTTCACCGCAAAGTTTTGTGATTAGAATTCATCTGCTTAATAGACCTTAGAGTTTGAGCCATTTTCAGTTCAAGGCTAACCTGAATGGAAAGCAGAGAGATTTCCCATATACCCACGGCATATAAATATCATTCCTTGCCAACAAGCTCCCATTGTAGAGAGATATTTGTCACCATGAGGAGAATGTTTTTGAAACAGATATACACAAGACTACGTACAGTCTCACAGGTCCTGCCTGGAACTCATCATTGCTATGTTAACTTCCTTATATGATCCTTGTCAGGTGTAAGGAGAGGTTAATCAGGTTTCATCTCCTAAGCATGCTGCTCTGTTGTCGGCATTGATACAGTCACCGTCTGATTTAAACTGCACCCTATGTCCAGAGTTAGAGCACTGACACACTTTCCACACAGGACTACGTGATCCCTCCAGATCCTTCCTGCCCTTTAAAACAAGCAGGGAGAGAGACTATAGGTTCCTCTCTAGGCATCTAGAAAATGAAGTCTAGGATTCCTGTCACCGGGCCCTCAGGGCAGACTGATTATAGAGCGACATCCTGAAGCATCTGCAATTCAGGAATAAACCGCAGCAGTCGCCCTTAGCGAGGGTTGCACTGAATTAAGTTAGGAAGCGTCAGGGGTGGGTGCAGGGTCTCGGTCCCCAGGACCCCCTGTTAGCTAAGTCCCTTTCTCGAGAATTTTGTCTCCTTTCTTGTGGGGTGGGACTCAGATGTGTTCAGTCTAGAAGCTGCCCTAGTACGATCACGACCAGGATTTTGATAGGAATTTTCCTCTACAGTCCCTGCTCCCAGATGAAAGGGAAAACGCTCACCTGACCTTCTGTCTGTGCTGGGTCGCTGAGCTCAGCGTGATGGCCTCTGTGGTAGGCAGTGTGTGCGAGGGAGGGAGCCCGACCCTGAGTTCAGGCTGTGTGGCTCTGCAGTCTCCTCTCCCCTCATCCCGGCAATTATCCTCTCGCCTGCTGACGCCGATGTGCAGGCTTGGGGAGCTGAGAATTTTGCTGAAAACTTTTTTTTCCCAGTTGGCACTGATCAAAAACAATTACAAGTTTCCCACTAGTGGGTCTTCAGAGACGAGTGGGCTATTAGTGGAAGGCTCCTGCTTTTCCATTGTCTCTGGATACAGAGAGAATGCTCGGGTCTCACTGGGGCAGAGGAATTCTGAACCTGACGGGTGGGAGACTGACTGGCAGGGTTTCTTTGCTTCCCACTAGCTTTTCTCCCTAAAGTCTATTCTTTTCTAGTCTTACTTCATAGGGTGGCACTATCATTCAAATAAGCATTAGTAGAGAAACTGAAGGAAACACAGTGCCTGAGCAGGACTGTCAAAGAGGTACAAGGCACTGAAGACCACGGTGTTGATAATCTGCCTGGGAAATCATTAGACTCATCTACACAGCTCAGAGGCAACCCACGTGAACTCATTTCCACTGTTGGTCACCAATCCCAGGAAATTCTGCCTTGCCATTAGCGACCTGCAGGTGGCGACACCGAGCAATATCCGTAGACGATAGAGAAGGGTCTTCAAGAGTCCTGTTAAGAAAATGCAAGGTCAAAAACTGCAAACTAGATCTCAAGGTAGTTGGTCAGACAGTGTCATTGTTCTCCTCTCCTCACTGCTCCAGTGCCAGGTGATCCTCACATCATCCTAGGTGTCCAATGGCTGCTTCAGCTCTGCACACCTGTTCCTTTCTCAAGTCTCAGTGATGACTGTTTATTGCTTTGGTAACTTGCAAACAAAAATATAAACTGAAATTGGTTGCTTGGATGTTCCTCCAAAGAAATCCACCATTTTACCCAAGTGTGCTAAGCATTGTCTCTGACCTGTAAGGTGCATGTGATTCTACTGGGGGATTTTGGAAGCTGATTCGTGGGAATAATCTCTAAAAAATAAATAGAGCACAGTAGGTGGAGTGGGTCCCTCGACCACCACTATGACCACATTCACTGGCAGTGCCCCTGCCTCCCTCCCTAGACTCCTGCCAACAGCACCCCCACGTCTCTGTCTGATGAGCCCCGAGATAAGGAAAGGGAGCACAGCACAGCCACGCCCCCTCCCACCACACGTCTCCACACAAACACCAGAGCTTTCTGTTTAGCTCCCAGTGTGGAAGGAATGGAACCTGGACCTGGGATCCTGTGAGGAGGGGCGGGGGGAGACGGGGGCTGGAGCAGGTCTCTGAGGAACCCAGGACATGATGGAGGGTTGGGTCAAGTTCTAGGTGGCAGGGAGGACAAAGGCTATTCGTGTGCAAGCATGAGTATTGGGACCCGATCTGAGCTTGTGGGGTGGGCTGGGCAGTGTCCACGATCATGCACATGTATCCATTCAGGTGTAGGATGTGGGAGCCCTAGTGTTTCCTGCTGTAGTTAGAAGCTTAATGATGCCCAGTGGGTAAGAGAGGAGGTTTGGCTATAGATTTCCAATTGGGAGGCCACCTTTTGGGGAATTTTATCTGATCATCCTCTGTTAGGACCTTCAGGTTCAGAGAGAGACTAGCTGTGCATAGCTTGTTCAGATTCTGGATACAGGTGAGCTCAGCGCCCACACCTGTAGGTGGGGCAGCACCCCTGAGGATGCCGTTCAAGCCGCCTGGGAAGGACTGATTTGAGGGAGGCTCTGGTGGGGACCCTGTTCTTTGCAATCCAACATCCTCATGCTGTCCTCGGGACATCTAATTTACAAGGGGCTCTGGATTCAGGTTCTGTAGGGAATGGTCTTGTCTCCTAGTGCATGCATTCATAACCAGTTCAGCAGCAAGAAACCGGTGGTACTGAGATGCAGGGTATAGGAGGACTGGTTTTTGTTAGAGATTTTGGTTCCACATCAGGCCGTTATGTGACTTCATGTCTGGGGCTGAGTAGGCACTGGATTATGTGCAGATGACCCAGATCCCAGGCTCGTGGAGGACCAGGTTGCGGCCCCCAATCTGGGAGGGTCTTGAGAGGTTTGGGGCTGGGTGGGATTGAGGGAGTGGGGATCACAATAGCACAGGCATTGCTGCTCGAGATGCTTGGGCCAAAGTCTGGGTTTGCAAGTGGTAGACCCAAGCAAGTGCTCAGCCACATATGTGAATGTTGGCTTGAAGCAAAGCACACCAATTGATGGCCCTTCTAAGTGGCCACTTCAGTCTCCTGTCCAACCCCTGGAGGAGACCTGACATCAACATTAGCAGAGAAATGTTAGGTTCCCTCGGTACCAAGTTTCAACATATCTGCAAATTATTCTCATACAGAACATCAGAAAAAGAACAGATGAGAAGGAACTTCAAGTACCAAATGCTAACTTTTGGGTTGTGAAGATGAAGATTATACAATCTTCTCGAGGTTGACAGTCTTCATTTAATGACCGTTTAGTGAGAGTGAGGCCATGGGGACACACATTTGTTGGGCTAGTACATCTCACAGGCGTGTATCCACAGAGAGAATTTGCAGCCAAGAAGGTAGAGTATTCTCATAGCTTAAAACCTTTGTGATAACTCACATGTGCACAGATGGTCATGGTTAGCAATCCACAGCCATGATGTCTGGATCAGCAGACAGCCCACTCTTTAAATGTATAAGCAAGGAACGCTTCAATAAAGATGATCTCCATGGAATAAATTGGTTTTCCAGGATGCATGGTAGGTCTTTTTCTGCTGGCCTGAAATTATCTCCTCCATAGAACACTGATAGAAAAAAGCACGTCACTGGAAAGTAAGTTCAATATGACGATTTTCTTCAAATACTGAACAAATAGAGTATGTTAATGATTTTTTATATCTTTCATTTATGCCGTTTCAGACATAGAATCAGATAGACTCTAAAATTACACTTCAAACCAAGGATGAGCCTAAAACTGCAGAAAACTGTAGAACCTGTGGGTCAGAATGGTAGGAGCTGTGGGATCATATTTTTGTATGGTATTTATCATTTAACATTGTATAAGTGAGGTTTCTATTGCTGTAATGAATTTTTATGGGTTTAGAAGGTTAAACTACCAATGGACAGCTAAGATGCCATATATTAAGGTTGGACCCTACATCGAAGTGCCTGGGTTGAATCCCAGCTCTGGCTCCTGACTCCAGTTTCCTGCTAAGACAGGTCCTGGGAGGCAGCAGTGCAGCTCAAACCTGGGTTCCTTGGCACTCACAGCCAACACCTGGACTGAGTTCTTAGCTCTCAGCTTAGCCCTGGACAGCGTGGGCATTTGGGGACTGAACCAGCAAATGGGACTTCTCTCTCTGTTTCTCTGTCACAAAATGAATTGTTAAGAATTAAAACAGTGCTTACTTATGTTCTCACAGGCTGCTTGGTCAGAAGACTAAAGTTAGTGTTGTTTGTTCTGAGTCTTTTTTTTTTTTAGAAAACTCTAATTTTTCAAAATTTATTTATTTATTTATTTATTTATTTATTTATATAAGGCAAGTCCTGGGTCTTAACTGGAACATCTATGGGAAATGTCTTCCAGGCTACTCCATGTCCTCCATTTCATTTCCTTGTATGAATTCCATGCAGCTCCCACGTCTGAAAAGTTGTTTGAGTACATGAATCCTCTTCCTGTTTTGAATCTTTCCCTCTTCTCTTGCCTCTTGGCTTCTTCTTTTCTTGAAGGCTCAAATGATTACATGGGAACCAGTTGGATCACCCATGATAATCTCCCCATCTTCAAGTCAGATGGTCAGCAGCTTTCAGTACGTGTGCAAAGTCCTTGTGACTATGAGAAGTGGTGTAACCCAGGAGGTATACCAGGTAGTGGAGGTCTTCCACTGCAATGCGACACCATGGAATTTATTGGAAGGAAAAAAAGTAAGATCAGTTAACATGCCCAAAATGCTTTATCAGTGGTTTTATCTGAGGATAATTTTGTGGAAGGGAAAATACTTAAATTTTTTCAGTTGTATTTTATATTTATTTAGTAAGGCATGTCTTATATTTTAAAAGACTCTGATAATCAACTCATCAAGTCAGTCTTGGACCATAAAAGTCCAGAACAGCCTAAGGTTTAGAAAACGTTCAGACCAGCATCTTATTGCCAATGCCGAGCAACCAGTAAAAATAGGCAGGATCTTCTGCCACACCAACTATGGTCCCACTTTCTACCTGGAATTCTGCTGAAGTTTGAAATAATGTTGGAGTGTTGTTACTCAACATCATACCTGTGATCCTTCTATTGGTTAAATAAGGGTTTTCTAGTGGAGTTTAGGTGAATGAGATTTTTGTGCCATGAATAAATGTAGAAATGATCCGTGAGAAAGGTGTGAATCCAGTGAAAATGAAAGAATTTGTAAATACAGAAATGGATTAGTGATATCTGATGATCTCCATCCCCAAAATCACCAAACTGTGCCTCCCTTTACCTCTACCATCCTATGACCTCCATGCCACCCCTATGTCAGTAAGCATCCCCTACACCCTGTCTCTGAACCAGAAGGTCTAACACAGGATGATCAGGTAAAATTCCCCCAAAGGTTGCATCCCAGTTGGAAATCTACAGCCAAACCTCCTCTCCACCAACTGGGCATCATTAAGCTTCTAACTACAGCAGGAAACACTAGGGCTCCCACATCCTACACCTGAATGGATGCATGTGCATGATCGTGGACACTGCCCAGCCCACCCCACAAGCTCAGATCGGGTCCCAATACTCATGCTTGCACACGAATAGCCTTTGTCCTCCCTGCCACCTAGAACTTGACCCAACCCTCCATCATGTCCTGGGTTCCTCAGAGACCTGCTCCAGCCCCCGTCTCCCCCAACCCAACCTCACAGGATCCCAGGTCCAGGTTCCATTCCTTCCAAACAGGGAGCTAAACAGAAAGCTCTGGTGTTTGTGTGGAGACGTGTGGTGGGAGGGGGCGTGGCTGTGCTGTGCTCCCTTTCCTTATCTCGGGGCTCATCAGACAGAGACGTGGGGGTGCTGTTGGCAGGAGTCTAGGGAGGGAGGCAGGGGCACTGCCAGTGAATGTGGTCATAGTGGTGGTCGAGGGACCCACTCCACCTACTGTGCTCTATTTATTTTTTAGAGATTATTCCCACGAATCAGCTTCCAAAATCCCCCAGTAGAATCACATGCACCTTACAGGTCAGAGACAATGCTTAGCACACTTGGGTAAAATGGTGGATTTCTTTGGAGGAATATCCAAGCAACCAATTTCAGTTTATATTTTTGTTTGCAAGTTACCAAAGCAATAAACAGTCATCACTGAGACTTGAGAAAGGAACAGGTGTGCAGAGCTGAAGCAGCCATTGGACACCTAGGATGACATGAGGATCACCTGGCACTGGGGCAGTGAGGAGAGGAGAACAACGACACTGTCTGACCAACTACCTTGAGTTCTAGTTTGCAGTTTTTGACCTTGCATTTTCTTAACAGGACTCTTGAAGACTCTTCTCTATGGTCTACGGATATTGCTCGGTGTCGCCACCTGCAGGTCGCTAATGGCAAGGCAGAATTTCCTGGGATTGGTGACCAACAGTGGAAATGAGTTCACGTGGGTTGCCTCTGAGCTGTGTAGATGAGTCTAATGATTTCCCAGGCAGATTATCAACAACGTGGTCTTCCTGTGCCTTGTACCTCTTTAACAGTCCTGCTCAGGCACTGTGTCTCCTTCATTTTCTCTACTAATGCTTATTTGAATGAAAGTGCCACCCTATGAAGTAAGACTAGAAAAGAATAGACTTTAGGGAGAAAAGCTAGTGGGAAGCAAAGAAACCCTGCCAGTCAGTCTCCCACCCGTCAGGTTCAGAATTCCTCTGCCCCAGTGAGACCCGAGCATTCTCTCTGTATCCAGAGACAATGGAAAAGCAAGAGCCTTCCACTAATAGCCCACTCGTCTCTGAAGACCCACTAGTGGGAAACTTGTAATTGTTTTTGATCAGTGCCAACTGGGAAAAAAAAGTTTTCAGCAAAATTCTCAGCTCCCCAAGCCTGCACATCGGCGTCAGCAGGCGAGAGGATAATTGCCGGGATGAGGGGAGAGGAGACTGCAGAGCCACACAGCCTGAACTCAGGGTCGGGCTCCCTCCCTCGCACACACTGCCTACCACAGAGGCCATCACGCTGAGCTCAGCGACCCAGCACAGACAGAAGGTCAGGTGAGCGTTTTCCCTTTCATCTGGGAGCAGGGACTGTAGAGGAAAATTCCTATCAAAATCCTGGTCGTGATCGTACTAGGGCAGCTTCTAGACTGAACACATCTGAGTCCCACCCCACAAGAAAGGAGACAAAATTCTCGAGAAAGGGACTTAGCTAACAGGGGGTCCTGGGGACCGAGACCCTGCACCCACCCCTGACGCTTCCTAACTTAATTCAGTGCAACCCTCGCTAAGGGCGACTGCTGCGGTTTATTCCTGAATTGCAGATGCTTCAGGATGTCGCTCTATAATCAGTCTGCCCTGAGGGCCCGGTGACAGGAATCCTAGACTTCATTTTCTAGATGCCTAGAGAGGAACCTATAGTCTCTCTCCCTGCTTGTTTTAAAGGGCAGGAAGGATCTGGAGGGATCACGTAGTCCTGTGTGGAAAGTGTGTCAGTGCTCTAACTCTGGACATAGGGTGCAGTTTAAATCAGACGGTGACTGTATCAATGCCGACAACAGAGCAGCATGCTTAGGAGATGAAACCTGATTAACCTCTCCTTACACCTGACAAGGATCATATAAGGAAGTTAACATAGCAATGATGAGTTCCAGGCAGGACCTGTGAGACTGTACGTAGTCTTGTGTATATCTGTTTCAAAAACATTCTCCTCATGGTGACAAATATCTCTCTACAATGGGAGCTTGTTGGCAAGGAATGATATTTATATGCCGTGGGTATATGGGAAATCTCTCTGCTTTCCATTCAGGTTAGCCTTGAACTGAAAATGGCTCAAACTCTGACGTCTATTAAGCAGATGAATTCTTTTTTTTTTTTTTTTTTTGGACTGGCAGAGTGGACAGTGAGAGAGAGAGACAGAGAAAGATAGGTCTTCCTTTGCTGTTGGTTCACCCTCCAATGGCCACCGCGGCCGGCACACCGCGCTGCCAAAGGAGCCAGGAGCCAGGTGCTTCTCCTGGTCTCCCATGCGGGTGCAGGGCCCAAGCACTTGGGCCATCCTCCACTGCCCTCCTGGGCCACAGCAGAGAGCTGGACTGGAAGAGGGGCAACCGGGACAGACTCCGGTGCCCCAACTGGGTCTAGAACCTGGTGTGCCGGCGCTGCAGGCGGAGGATTAGCCTATGGAGCCGCGGCACCGGGACTAAGTAGATGAATTCTAATGACAAAATGTTGCTGTGAACTGAACCTTGCTCTAACCAGTATATTCTATATAGTATGTAAATTTTAAAGGCAACCTTATACTACTCTATTTCAATGTTTAATGCACAAGATTAAATGCCACTCGTGCAGTTTTTCATAGAGTGTCCTGATTTAATATTGTTCACAAATCCTACTCTATCACGATGTGATGATGGTACATGGAAATGTGTATGAAGAAGAAAACTATGCGATGGATCAAAAAATTCTGCAGAAAAACAAAGTTACACTTAATTCCCTTTCCATAAACTGTTTGAAGTCCCTTTCTAGTTTCACCTGACTCAGGTGTTATGTAAGATATAAGTGCTTCTTCTGCAATTGTGAGTCAGTGTTTCTTCCTACTAGCTTTATCATGTGTGGATGTTTTTAGTCCCAAAGGTTCAGGCATGGATTGTGCTCATTCAGGAATTCCTGTGATGGCTGCTGTGATACTTGTGCTCCTGATAGTTAAACAAGTGAGTCTTTCTTAGTGAATCTCATACTGAGTCATTACTGCACCCTCACACGTGATGTCAGAGCCCAGGTTCCTGCAGTGTTACATTGCTGTCGGGATATTGCGATTTGTTGATACAGCTCAACCTTCACTCACGGTTGATACTGACCTGAAACACATCTTTAAACATAATTGGAAATTTGTTACATCTACATAGAAATATCACCAAGCTAAAGACAGTGGGGATGTATACAAACAAGGGTAAATACGTATCTGGTTAATGTGAAGAACCCAGCTAACTGGGTTTGTGTGATAGTAGGGTTGGTGGCTGTCCTGTCTGTCATCACTTAGCCAGTGAGGACGCCACTCTACACTTAAGTGCAGACAAGCGTTAAGCTCTCTAAGATCTTTTGTGTTTGTATTAAGCTCTAGTGGTGCTCTCCTCATAGAAGAATGAAGATGTTGGCATGTATACAACCTTCACGGCAGGAATTTACACGTTAGAAGGATAAGGGTTATACATTCGACTGTTGGAGTCCTTTTAGTAAGAGAACAGTAACTCAGCATTTCTCAATGGAACACAGTTGGGAAACTGGACTTCAGTGATGTGACACGTGCAGCTCCTGCCTCTCTTCCCACACAGGGTCCTCCGACTCAGAGCTGGGGACTGGCAGGATGGCAGCCAGTGGTGTGGCAATAGCAGCCATCATCTTATCACAGACTGTGGTTGGAGTTCTGGGCAACTTCTCTCTTCTCTTCTATTATCTGTTCCTTTCCTTCACTGAGCACAAACTACGGTCCACAGACTTGATTTTTAAGCACTTGATTGTGGCTAACCTTCTAACCCTCCTCTGCAAAGGAGTGCCCCAAACTATGGTAGCGCTGGGACTGAATGTTTCCTTCAGTGATTTTGCATGCAAACTTCTTCTCTATCTTCACAGAGTGGGCAGGGGCATGTCCATTGGCGGCACCTGCCTCCTGAGCGTCTTCCAGGCCATCACCATCAGTTCCAGGCACTCCAGGTGGGCAGAGCTGAAGTCTAAAGCTCTCAAGTATGTTGGGTCCTTCATATACCCGAGTTGGATCCTATACATGCTTGTAAATGTTGTTTTCCCTATGCATTTGTCTGCAAAAAGGAGCAATGGAAATATCACAAACCTAAAAGACTTTGGATTCTGCTCTTCTGTTCGTCATGACAAAACCAGCGATTCTCTCTATACAGCACTGCTGGCATTCCCTGATGTTCTGTGCATGGGGCTCATGCTCTGGGCCAGCAGCCACATGGTCTTCATCCTGCACAGACACAGGCAGCAGGTGCAACACATTCGCAGGACCAATGTGTCCCCCGAGGCCAGAGCTACCAAAAGCATCCTTCTGCTGGTGAGCGCTTTTGTCTGTTTCTATGCCCTGTCCTGCATTTTTCAGGCTTGTTTGAGTCTTACTGATAATCCCAGCATGTTCCTGCTGAACAGCGCTACCATCTTTGCTGCGTGTTTCCCCACTGTGAGCCCCTTTGTGCTCATGAGCAGTGACCCCAGCGTGGCCAGGCTCTGCCGTGCCTGTATCAGGAACCGAAGAGTCATGATCACATGTGGACCCTGTGAGTTGTAAGCTTTTCAAATGCTCCATTTCTGTTCTCATATTCAAAAATTGTGACTACTACTATTAGCAGTCATTTGACAAGAGAGTACTGGAACACTCATACATATAAGTGTCCGTTATTAATGTGTGATGGATGCATGTGTGTATGTCAATCAGATGTTTATCATCCATCAAGCAGTAATTCTGCAAAAGATACAAAAAATCTCAGTTCTATATTTAAAATAATTCAAATTAGAAAGGCTAAGTTGGCAAATCAAATGGCTTCCATATCCTTGGCAACTCGCGACTAGAGCCTAGGGAGATTACTGAAGCCATAAACAAGAGTGTCAAATTGTTAAGTCAACAACAGGAGTCACTGTATACTTAGTCCTCATGTGGGATTTCTGTCCTTAATGTGTTGTCCAATGTGAATTAATGCTATAGCTATTACTGAAACAGTATTTTACACTTTATGTTCTGTGTGGGTGCAAACTGATGAAATCTTTACTTAATATATACTAAATCGATCTTCTGTATATAAAGATAATTGAAAGTGAATCTTGATGTGAATGGAATGGGAGAGGGAGCGGGAAGGGAGGGAAGTTATCAGGGGAAAAAACCATTGTAATCCATAAACTGTACTTTGGAAATTTATATTTACTAAATAAAAGTTTTTTTAAGAAAAAGAAAGGCTAACACCCTTAACTGCAAACTTATTCTCTATTTTGCTGCTCTTCTAGTTTATTAACCAGTTAAGTTTCCTGGAATATATCTTTCACTTATCTTCTTTTATTCTAGGACTTAGCTGTATCTCTTGAAGGCAATACTGAAGCACATATAGTTAGTCAATATTCGATCCTACAGGAGAAATTCATCTTATATATTTCATGTACTACCACACATTTTTAGAAAGAGTTTATGAACTTATTAGCTTCTCTTGATACCCTTTCTGTTTTCTTTGCATATTGATTTCTTCTTGGTTTATTTTCATAATTCTGCATTTTTCCATTTGTTGCTTGTCGTACATTTTGAATCTTAAATTTTGACCTAGGAATTACAGCATAATATTTATTTATTTTTTAAAGACTTATTTGATTTATTTGAAAGAGTTACGGAGAGAGGTAGAGACAGAGAGAGAGGTCTTCCATCCATTGTTCACTCCCCAGAAGGCCGCAATAGCTGGGGATGTGCAGATCCGAAGCCAGGATCTAGGAACTTCTTCCAGGTCTCCCACAAGCTACAGGGGCCCAAGGACTTGGGCCATCTTCTACTGCTATCCCAGGCTACAGCAGAGAGTGGATTGGAAGTGAAGCACCGGGACTCACACCGGCGCCCATATGGGATGCCAGCACTGTAGGCACTATCTATACCATCTATGCCACAGCACCAGCCCCTACAGTGTAATATTTTAAACATCACAATGTTTGTTCATCACTTTATCCTCTACATTGACAATATGGCACCGTATGCTAATCTACTTCCTATTCCACAACTTACTGCAAAATTAGTGCATGCACAAGTCATTTGTGCACTGGCCCGTGGAAGTCACCAACTGAACAAGCTGTGCATGCCGCTGTCCACAACGAAGCAACACGACACTGTCAGCCCCACAGACCCGGCTTACCATACTGTCAATGACCAGCCCCAAATGCCTGCTTGTTTGCCACATCTACCGATATGGGCACTTTCACCTCCCTCATTCTTTAGATAAACAGAATCACACAGAATAGAATCTATTATATTTCCTTTAATGAATACAAGTTTTTATTAAATATTTATTTTACTTGGAATGCAGAGTTTCAGATAGAGAGAGGGGGAAGGCACAGAGAGAGGTCTTTTATCCACTGGTTCACTCCCCAAATGGCTGCAATGGCTGAGCTATGCTGATCCTAAGTCAGGAGCCAGGAGCTTCTTCCAGGTCTCCCAGGTGGGTGCAGGGGCCCAATACCTGGACTATCTTTGCTGCTTTCCAAGGCCATCAGCAGGGAGCTGGATTGGAAGTGGAGCAGCCAGGTCTTCAACCAGCACTCATCTGGGATGCTGGCACCTCAGGCAGATGCTTAACCTGCTACCCCATACAGCCAGCACCCAAAAATACATGTTTAAAATTTATTTTTAGGTTGGTCCTTGGGTGTACCAGCTCGGGTGCCAGCATCCCATCTGGGCACTTGTTTGAGTCCTGGCTGTTCCACTTCCCATCCAGCTCCCTGCTAATGTGCATTGGAAAGTAGTGGAAGATGGCCCAAGTGCTAGGGTCCCTGCACCCATGTGGGACACTCACAGAAGCTCTGGCTCCTGGCTTTGGACCAGCCCTGCTCTGGCCATTGTATCCATTTGTGGAGTGAACCAGCAGACAGATTCTCTGTCTCTCCCTCTCTCTCTAAATCTGACTTTCAAATAAATTAATTAAATGAATAAACTCTCTAAAAATGTATTTTTATTTTCACATACTGTTTGGACATAACTGTATGACACCAAAAATTAATTTTTCAAAAAATACTTATTTGAAAGAATTACAGAGAGTGAAGGAAGGGAGAGAGAGAGAGAGATCTTTCTCTTTTTTGAAATTATATATTCACATTCATTTTATAAATACAACCTTAGGAACATAGGAATTCTTCCTACTGTACTCGACCTCCCACTCCACTTCCTCTTCCCTCTCCTGTTCCCAGTCTTGTGTTCTGCTACGATCTACTTTCATTTAACTGTGTACACAGAAGACTAACTCTGTTCTAGGTAAAGAGTTAAACATGTTGTCTGAGAAAGAAAAAGAAAAACTGTTCGTCAACGTCCAGATGTAGAGATACATCTGCTCCTTTGCTCCCCAAATAGCCACAACAGCCAAGCTGGGCCAGGCTGAAACCAGGAGTCAGGAGCTTCTTCCAGGTCTCCCACACAGGTGCAGGGCCCAAGGACTTCGCCATCTTCCACTGCTTGCCAGGCCATTCACAGGCGGCCTGGGAGGGCAGTGAAGAATGGCCCAAGTGCTTGGGCCCTGTACCCGCATGGGAGACCAGGAGAAGCACCTGGCTCCCAGATTCCGATCAGCGCGGTGCGCCGGCCATAGCGGCCATTGGGGGGTGAACCAATGGAAAAGGAAGACCTTTCTCTATGTCTCTTTCTCTCACTGTCCATTCTGCCTGTCAAAAAAAAAAAAAAAAAAAAAAGAAAGAAAGAAAGAAAGAAAGCTTCTCTACAGTTCCGAGAAGATCCACAGTCAGCGGATTTTCTTGCATGAGGTCATGAAAGTTTCTTTCTCGGAAACATAGCCAGCAAAGTTCCATAACACAGAATAATCCACTTGTGAAGATCTCAAAATCTATACCAGACAATATTTTTTTTTTTAAAAAAAGTGATGATATCCCTTCTTATATTCATCTTTGTGCTATGGAAGAACACTCTGCTCATTTTAGCCTAATATTTTAAATACTCTAATTTTCCTAAGTGTATTGACCATATTTCAGTTGATGACCACTTTTTCAAAGATGAAACCTTCATAAATAGGAGTGTGAGGGAAAAACATTCTTCCTAGTATAGGATTACTCACAGATATCGCCGTGACATTATTGCTGTTGAAAGTTAAGGCTACAGCCATCTGCTATGGCCCGGGATGGCAGTGGAGGATGGCCCAAGTCCTTGGGCCCTGCACCCCATGGGAGACCAGGAGAAGCGCCTGGCTCCTGGCTTCAGATCAGCGTGGTGCACCGGCCACGGCAGCCATTGGAGGGTGAACCAACAGCAAAAAGGAAGACCTTTCTCTCTCTCTCTCTCTCTCTCTCTCTCACTATCCACTCTGCCTGTCAAAAAAAAAAAAAGAAAAAGAAAGTTAAGGCTACTAAAAGCTTTATAATAGCATTCTACTTTCTTCTGCGTTCTTATAGAAGAAAATAATACACCTACCAAAAACTATGCGAAGTATTGCAAAATTAATTTCTTCAGAGGAAAAACCCCAAATATCTTCTACAGACTATCCTAACGGCTTTTTACGCATACCCACAGAACACTCAGAAAGAGGGAAAGAAAAAACCAGGCCTAAAATGAATTACCATTGTTTTTAAAGGTACATTTTCCAGTTCTTTTCAGAATGCACAGAAAGTGAATTGGAAGTTACATTCTATTTAGAAATTATTTACCCAACCGTATTAGCACGCCCACAAAGTTCGACTCAAAAGCACTTGCGACCAACTCATTTTTAGTGTGGACTAAACAACAAGCACAGGGAAGAACCGTGTAACTGACATCTTTTTTAAGCTTAAAAACCTATCCCAGCACTATCTGCACCCTGGCAGGCCGTGCCCCTGCGAAAGCCCGCGGGGTGAACGCGGACACTCGCAGAAATCCGGATTTCCACACTCCCTGACGGGACACGCTCTGGTCCGCCCAGCCACGACCCTGCACGCCCCTAGACAACTCCGGGGCTAATCTCCCCGCTGGACTCTCCGCCCCCACGGGAACCCCGCGGCGAGACCCGCGGCCCCACGGAGCCTGCAGGGGCGCGACGCGCAGGCCCCGCCCCGGCCCCGCCCACCAGCGCTGGCCCCGCCCCGGCCCCGCCCCGGCTGCGCGCGCAGTTTCCCCCAGACCCGGAAGCGGATCGCGTCCAGTGAAGGGCACTCCGGGGCGCGTGAGTTTCTCTTTTACCCTTAAGATGCGCGCCTGGCGGCCCCCCACGCCTCCCTTCCTGCGGAGAGGGGAGTCCCTGTAGACGTCAGGGTCCCGCCGCCTTGGGGTTGGAGTCGCTCGGAGGCCGGCTCTGCCCGCGTCGCCGTCCCCCGGGGCGGTGTAGACGCGTCCTCGTGCGCCGGTTGCCGATTTGCAGTCCGTTGTTGGCCTCCTCGTTCCCCCACCCCTAGCCTCGAGGATTCCTTGGGCGCTCGGCAGCTCGGTCCAGGAGAGGTGGCGTCCTCCCCAGTCCTGGGGGTCCGCGGACCCCACCCCTCTCCTCAGCCGCTCCCTGTGCGCCCGCTGCCGCCCCTGACCCCGCCAGGTCACTGGGCCTGGGTCAGGACACCCTGGTTCTCCCGGCCCGAGTCCGCCCCGTGGAGGAAGCCCCTCCGTGGTCGGCCCGAGTCCGCCCCGTGGAGAAAGCCCCTCCGCGGTCGGCCCGAGTCCGCCCCGTGGAGAAAGCCCCTCCGCGGTCGGCCATCCCCCCCTCCCCCTCCCCCTCCCCCTCCCCTCCCCCTCCCCCTCCCCCTCCCCTCCCCCTCCCCCTTCCCCTTCCCCTCCCCCTCCCCCTCCGGGGCTGTGCGGGCTGAGGGGGTCGGGGGAAGGGGCGGGGAGGGCTCTGAGGAAAAAATACTAGGAAAACTGAGGAAGAAAAGAGTGAGTTAGACCCTTGACCAGACAGTGAGGGCCTGGCAGAGAGAGTGGGGCAAGGGGTTGGCCCTACAGTAGGCCCAGCAGTTCCTGTGGCAGAGCAGAAAGTCGGGAAGAGAGAGGCAGATGGACTAGCAGATTGGAGACGAAAGACGGGAGACAGCGTAGCAAGAGGCCAGGCAGGCTGCAAGGATGGGGAACAGGTGAACAGAAGGAAGAGAGGAGAGGGGCCGAAACGAGGATCGGAACCCCAGGGGGAGCCAGAGAGCCGCTAGGGAGAGGTGGGAGTGGGGGCCCCTGCACAGCGAGGGCCGGAAGTGCCTGGTGAAGACAAGGAGAATGGCCCGCCCAGTGGGTGGCGAGGCTGTGAAATTCTGCCGTCTGTCGTCATCGGCTGACACATGAGCACGTGTTCGATGATACAAGATTGAGAATTCCAAAGTCCCATCCTGCAAGGCTTGGGCAAAAGTCTTGGCAGACGATCGCTCCCCGTTGTGATCAGTGAGCCCAAGAGTGGTGATTAGTCTTTTTGGGTTGTGGGCCCCGTCTTCCCTTCGCGTGGGAGGGAGTAAAGTGTGGGGCTGTGAGATAACCAGTGTCTCTCCTTCTCACACTGAGTACACGGTGAGCACGACAGAGTACTTCAGCTGTTAATTCACAGAGTTCAGGGAAAGCGGGGAGCAGCCCGCCGGAAGAGCTGTCCTTGCCGATTAGCCAGACAGGTGGGTGGGACTAGGAAGCACGATGCTCACCTGGTCAGGCAGAAGAGTAGGCATATGGCCTCGGAGGTGAGGAAGTGACTAGAGAATGAGCGATCAACCCCCACAATCTGACACTTTTCCCCTGTAGGTAGTGTCCGAATTGAGTTGTTCTTGCGGGAGTGTGAGAAAAGCCGCATACACAAGTCGCTGACCCGAGGTGAAGTATGGGGTGTGGAGTTGAGAGTGCGGACAACAGTTTGTTTTTTTCTGTCTCAAACAGTAAAAGGAAGAGGTCGCCTCCACCTGCCCCACCCACCCGTCTTAGGGCCTGTGTCCTCAGCTCAGTGTTGACTGGCAATGATCCGTCCCTGCAACTGGCTGTTGCCCACCCTGTGGTTGTGCACAGTCGTCAGCCCTACTCACCGTCTCAGAACGGTGTGTATCTTCCTCCGCTGTGGTTAACTCGGGATTTTATTTTGGTGTACTGCCAAAGTGTATCGTGCATTAAACACACACACACTGAATGAAGCCTTTATTTTCTTTCCACTCTTCCATATTCGAAACAAAATACTGCAGTAACTACATTTCTCCCTCTGTAAGTACCCTCTTCTGTGTTCCATTTAAGAGCCCAAAACTTGTTTTTACTCTGTCTTCAGTTCAGCCTCCTAGCTCTGGTGTGAACCCAGTTGGGTTTTATATCCACTCTCTACTGCTACTTTCCATCTCAGAGTAGCCAGTATTTTCCTGATTTCTAAATCCAGGTGTGTAATAGTCTGTCTTCATCCTTGTTCTGTCAGCAACGTGTATCACAGTTGCATACTCTCCCTTGTTTTCTCTTGGTTTTGAGGACATCTCATTCACTTTTTTTTTTTTCTTTTCTTTTCTTTTCTTTCTTTTTTTTTTTTTTTTGACAGGCACAGTGGATAGTGAGAGAGAGAGAGAGAGACAGAGAGAAAGGTCTTCCTTTTTGCCATTGGTTCACCCTCCAATGGCCGCTGCGGCCAGCGCATCATGCCAATCCGAAGCCAGGAGCCAGGTGCTTCTCCTGGTCTCCCGTGGGGTGCAGGGCCCAAGTACTTGGGCCATCCTCCACTGCCTTCCCGGGCCACAGCAGAGAGCTGGCCTGGAAGAGGGGCAACCGGGACAGAATCCGGCGCCCCAACCGGGACTAGAACCCGGTGTGCCAGCGCTGCAAGGCGGAGGATTAGCCTGTTAAGCCCCCCATTCACTTTTAAAAATCGACTTGTTTGAATTTTCCTGTGACCCCTCTGGTTGGTTCTCACTTCCTCTCCTGCTGTCTCCTGAGCCCCTGAACCTCTTCTAGTTCTGCCACACCCTCTGACCTTATCATCTCTGAGCAAGTCCTCCACACCACCTGCTCCTCTGCATTTCCCCTGGGGTCCTGTCCCCTGAGGCAGAGGATCCAGTTTCGCTTCAGCTCTGCTGGGTGGTCTAACGTGCATCCCCGCCTCTCCGTGTCCACATGGGCCTTTCTGAGCTCCCTGGATTCATGTCTCCAGCAGCCCTGGCCTTCTCAGGCAGTTGCGACCCTGTACTTTCTAGGGTTTCACTGCACATCTCGGCCTGTACCTGATATATATGATATTAATACTTGCTTTAATTTAAATAGAAAAAATTACATGTGTACACCAAATGGGTGAGGAAGTGGTTTTCAGAAGTCTTTGAGGTGTGGTAGTAAGATGTTAGAAGGCCCTGGTCCAACCTGCCGTGCACCCAGTCCCTCTCTGACCTCCCTGCCTGCTGCGTCCTCTTCCCTCATTCCGCTCCAGCCGTGCAGCCCCCAGAGTCGCTCCTGCTTGGGGGCCTCCACTCTTGCTCTACCTCTGCCTAGGACTCTGCACCCTCAGCTGCAGGCGGCAAATGCCCTTCCTGGCCAGGTCTTTGTTCCAGTGTCATCTTCTCTGTGGAGACTTCTGTGACCTCACCCGCACCGCCTCATTAACATTCCAGCCACACCCACCCCCCACCTCTGCTCCAGACCAGAATGGGGGAGTGTGTTGGGCTTTCCCCTCTGAGTGGTGCTGCACCCTGGCTTCCCATTAGAGTACAGCAGCATCTTGTGCCCCCTGGTAGCAGTAAATTTCCATTCACATAGTTTGGGACCCAGCCTTAAAATAGTTAAAGTTGATTCCACTCTGTGACCGGCCTTGAGCGGGCAGCTGTGTGTCCATTCCTGAAGGGTTGAGGTCAGCCTGGGATCCACAGAGGTTTGGGGGTCTGTGCTCTGCATGGGGTTTGGTCAGGGTTGGGTATTGGAAGGGCTCAGTCCAGCCCAGCTCCCCATTCACCTGAAGGGGAGCGGGTTCTGTAGAAAGGAAGATTCATGCATTGGTTTGTGTGCAGGAGTTTGTTGTCCCTACGTTCCTGCAGGTGCAGTGGGCAGCAGAGGACCGTCTTCTACATGCTGAGGCCTTCCCTGTGCATGTGGTTGTGGCCTGGCACGGAGTGTGTTGATTCTAAGCATCAAACAGCTAATCTCAACATTCAAGATTGACTTCCAAGGACTCTCGTGTTACCTGAGGAGGAAGGCCTGAAGAGGAGGAAGAGGGAAGAAAAGCAGCAGGAATGGCTCTGACGCAGGTACTTGTGTTCTGGGTGAATTGTCCTGTCGCCCTCCTTTCTGACACGCCAGGCATTGGAGCGGCGAATCTTCTCTGACCTATTGGCTCACACGCACCCACACCTGCCCTGGTCCCTCTCATCTCTGCTTAGATTCCATCTCACTGTGAACTTGAAGAAGCTCCACAGGGTGTGGGCGTGGGGCACAGGTGTCATTTTGTTGATCTTTACAAAATGTTCGCAATTGTTTTGTTGACCGTTTCTGTCCACCATATAATTCCTGTCTGTTGTTAATATTAATTATTTCCTTCCTTCTGCTAATGTTATTCTAGTTCTTTCTGTATCGAGGTGGAAAGTTAGGCTCTTGATTGGAGTTCATTCTTAACAGTTTTATTACCACTCACCCTTTACCGCTTTCATTGAATCCCGTAAGCTTCAGTATATTATATTTTTATTTCACTATTACTGCAGATATTTTCTCAATTCTTTTTTTCCCCTACTTTGACCCACTGGTTATTTATTTATTTTTTTTTTTAAAGATTTATTTATTTATTTGAAAGGCAAAGGTACAGAAATAGAGAGGTGTTCCATCCACTGCTTTACTCCCCAAATGGCCTCAATAGCTGGGGCTGTGCCAGGCCAAAGCCAGGAGCATGAAACTCCATCTGTGTCACCTACATGGGTGGCAGGGCCCCAGGCACTTGGTCCATCTTCTGCTTCTTTCCTTGTCACATTATCACAGAGCTGGGTAAGAAGTGGATCATTCCGACTCAAATCAGTGCTTATGGGAGGCCAGCACTGTGCCACAACACCATACTTGCATTGGTTATTTAAAAGTGAGTTGATTTCTACATACTTGTAGATCTTTTTTTGGCTTCTGCTAGTGATTTCTATATTCTGTCACAAGACGTAAATATAGGTGCTGGTGCTGTGGTGTAGTGGGTAAAGCTGCCGCCTGCAATGCCGGCTTCCCTTGTGGGTGCCAGTTCGAGTCCTGGCTGCTCCACTTCCTATCCAGCTCTCTGCTATGGCCTGGGAAAGCATTAGAAGATGGCCCAACTTCTTGGGCCTCTGCACTCACATGGAAGACCTGGAAGAAGCGCCTGGCTCCTGGCTTCAGATTGGCCCAGCTCTGGCTGTTGGGGCCACTTGGGGAGTGAACCAGCCAATGGAAGACCTCTCTCTCTCTCCTGCCTCTGCCTCTCTGTAACTCTGCCTTTCAAATAAATAAATAAATCTTAAAAAAATAAAGAGGTAAATATAGTGAACAACAAGAACACCCAGACCAAGAAGCGCTCTGCGCCCTTGCTGATCAGTCTGGTCGTTCTGTCTGTAACAGTAGGGTTTCTTACCATTAGTCTTACCCTTACTGTGCTGCAGGCTAGTTTTCCCTCTCATATTTTTAGTGTTTCCTTTTTACATTGAGGCGTGTAATGTCAGGTGTATACTTACACTTGTCATATCTTCATGGAAAATTGCCACTTTTATCATACAAAACCCTTCTCTGGTGACAGTTTTATCTTTAAAGGTTTTTTGTTTTGTTTTGTTTTTTTGATACAAGGATAGCCAGCACTACTTTATTTAGACTTCCATTTGCATGGGATATCTTTTCCCATCTTTCAAACAACTGAAACTCTACATCTCAACACCCCCCCCCCCACTCCATGTTACAATACAAATGACCTCTCTTCTTTAAAAAAAAAAAAAAAAAGTTTATTTATTTTCATCTTCTTGAAAGCAGAGAGAGGGGGGCCTGCGCTGTGGCGCAGTGGGTTAATGCCCTGGCCTGCAGCGCTGGCATCCCATATGGGCGCTGATTTCTAGTCCTGACTGCTCCTCTTCCAATCCAGCTCTCTGCTGTGGCCTGGGAAAGCAGTGGGACATGGCCCAAGTCCTTGGCCCCTGCACCCATGTGGGAGACCTGGAAGAAGCTCCTGGCTCCTGACTTTGGATCGGCACAGCTCCGGCCGTTGCGGACAATTGGGGAGTGAATCATCGGACAGTAGACCTTTCTTTTTGCCTTTCCTCTCTCTGTAGCTCTGACTTTAAAATAAATAAATAATTCTTTAAAAAAAAAAAAAAAAGGCGGAGAGAAGGAGAGGGAGAAAGAGAAAGAGAGGTGGTCTGCTGTCCACTGTTTGACTCTCCAGAAGCCTAGAGCTAGGACTGCGTCAGGCCATTGTCTGTTGGCTCCCAGGAAACTGCATCCGAAGTGGGAGAGCCAGGATTTGAACTGGCCCTCCAGTGTGGGATGCAGGCATCCCAAGCAGCAGCTTAACCCTCAGCACTAACAGCACAGGCCCCACATTTCTTCTTTTTATACTGCATATGGACTTATTATTTTTATTAAAAACATTCTGTACTTGATTTCAAAGTAATGTACACACACCTATGTTAAAATGTAACGAGTTCTGTATATACTTATATTTAACTTTACCTGCAAGTTTTATGTTTTTGTAAACTTTGGTTTTTCAGTTTATAATTTCATCTGAACCCGAATATCTGTGTAGAAGTTCTTGTAGGACAGGTGTAGTCATGATGTTCTCCCTCAAGTTTGGTTTGTGGGGCAAAGTCTCAATTTCCTGAATTCTCCTTTTCCGAAGGACATTTTTACCAGATATAGTGTTTTTAGTTGGCATTTGGTTTCTGTCAGCACTCTGAATGTATCATCAATCCCCTGTAGCCTGCATGTTTCTGCTGATGTATCTGATAATTCTGGGTCATAAGTCACTTTTCTCTTACTGTTGTCAAGACTGTTTTGTGTCTCACTTTTGATGCTTTGATTATGATGTGTCCTCTGTAGGTCTTAGATATATCCTGGGTGGATCTTTAGCCTTTGACCTCTCCATGTGAGTTAATATATCTCCCTTTTGTCATGTTTTTTATTTTTGTGATTTAATTTGTTTGTGAGCCATGTTTCCTTTTCTCCTTGTGGATCTGGTTGTCTTGGCTGATGGTTTGGAATTTCAGAAATCAGCCAGTTCTCCTAGTTTCTGGTTTCTGACTTCCTTAAGTGGGGTCACTCACCAGGGGTCCCAGGTTGAGGGATTTCAGACCTCAAGCCTTTTCTGGGCCTAGGTTCTCTCCGTGTGTTGCTGTAACCTCCTGACTGAGGGAGTTTGCTGATGTCTATTCAGGGTGTCCCTGTTGCCTGCCTGGATGTTGGCCCACTCATGGAGTCTCAGTAGGTTGTGGCCTGCATCTCCATTTAGTGTTAACTGCAGACATTGATAATATCATGGCCCTCGCTCTCAGGGGCCCCTGACTCGGTACCCTGTAACTTTGAATGCATTAACAGGACAGAGACCAGTTCCTTAGGCAGTCGGTAAGAATAATGGATGGGTATTTTCTTGCCCTGGGGAAAATTGGGAATTGATGATTTCCACATCACAAAATTTTCCTACGAGGCAAATTGCCTTATGTGGTTTCTAGATTTCTCACAAAGGCAATTTGATTCATGTATTCTTGCTAATTCTGTTTCTCCAAAAGATAGATAGTATTTGGGACTTTCTATTCCTCTGTCTTGCTGACAGGACTCCTTCAATGGTTTTATAATTTCATAGATCTGGGGATATCTTTTAATTTTGATGTCATGGTATATTTGCCAATGGAAACATCAGATATTCCTGAGAGAGAGAGAGAGAGAGAAAGGTTAATGAGATCTACTAAAGAAGGAGGATTGTCTTCAGGATATTGTTGTTAGTTCCCACATTTAAATGACATTATTTTTGTATCGTTTAGCCAACTGTTTTAACAAATGCAGTTCTTTTCTTTCTTCTTTCTCCCTCCTTTCTCATCTTTTCCCTCTTTACTGGCCCCTTATCAGGCATCCTGCACAGTGGTGAGTGGCTCTGGCCCTCACCGGCCTCCTCTATGCCTCCTTAATTTAGAGGAAATGTACCCACTCTTTACTGCTGATCATGATGTTTGGAGAGATAATCTTACTTAATACCACGTTTGGCTGTTTATTTTATTTTTTAAGATTTTTATTTTATTTGTGAGGTAGAGTTACACAGAAAGAGAGAGGGAGAGACAGAGAGAAAGGTCTTCCATCCACTGGTTCACTCCCCAAATGGCCTCACCAGCCAGAAGTAGGCTGATTGAAGCCAGGAGCCAACAGCTTTGTCCGAGTCTCCCACACAGGTGCAGGGGCCCAAGCACTTGGGCCATCTTCTACTGTTTTCCCAGACCATAAGCAGAGAGCTGGATCAGAAGAGGAATAGCTAGGACACGAACTGGTGCCCATATGTGATGCCAGTGCTATAGACAGAGGCTTTAGCTTACCACGCCACAGCACCAACCCTGTTTATTTCTTTAAATTACCTTTTTGACCTGATTTTTAATTATTCAATTATTTCTTTCAGCATGTAGTATTGCAATATATATTTCTTTGATCTTTTTTGTTAATGTTTATTATTTTAAATTTCCTGATCTTACATTATGATTTTTTTAGCGAAATAAGCTAATGAACTCCATTGCAGTGTTGTTAACATCTAAATAACTAAATTAAAATGGATAAAATTCTATTTTTATTTTAAGTGTAGATCTTTAATAGACATTGTGTTCAAGTTTCAGTATTTATATTTTCATGATATACTATTTTTATTACTTTAAATTTATTTTCTTTATTTGAAAAGCAGAGAGATAGAATGATCTTCCAGTTACTGGTTCATTCCCCAAATACCCACAACAGCCAGGCCAAAGCCAGGAGCCTGTAACTCCATCTTGGTCTCCTCTGTGGGTGGTGTAGACCCAAGCACTTGTACCGTACCCTCCCAGGGTGTGCATTAGCAGGAAGCTAGATCAGAAGGGAAGGAACTGGAGCGCTGATATGTGATGTGGGTGTCCCAAGTATCTTACCCACTGTTCCAAATGCCTGCCCCTCCCCTGTTGTATTCTTACTGCACAGAATGCTTCTGTGACCCAGTTTGGGGGTGGGGTGGATATCTTTCTATACAAAGCAAGAAGTTCTGCATCAGACACCAGCTGAGTGTCCTCTAATTCCCTTTGATTCTGGCGCTATCTACAGAGATAATATCAGATCGCACCAGTTCGAGGCTCAATTCCACAAAAGTGCCCCCCACTTCAAATGCCAGTGACTTGAAGTTCTGAATGACCAGCTCTAAGTGAGGCAGCTCAAGACCCCTTCCTCATGTTTGAATAATATGTTAGAATGGCTCACTAGAACTCAGAGAAACACTTTTATTTACCCTCACCGTTTATTGTGAAGGATACAGATGAACACTGAAATGGAAGAGATACATAAGGTGAGGTGTGTGGGGTGAGAGGTATAGCGCTTCCTTCCATGTCCTCTCTGGCTGCTCCACCCTCCCGGAACCTCTGTACGTTCAGCTATCTGGGTGTTCCCTTGAATGCTGTCTGTGGAGTTTTATGGAAGCTTCATCATGTATGCATGACTGCTTGTATCACTGACCATTGATGAGCAATCCAGATTTCAGCTCTTCTCCCCTCAGGGTGAAAGGGTACAACTGAATGTCACAACCCCTCTAATCCTGCCGAGGTCTTTCTGGTGACAGCCCCCTCTTAAAGCTGTCAAGGAGCCTCCTGCCACCATAGATAGAAATTACGATCAGATTACAAGTGAGCTGTGTTAGAAATGTAGACAAAGACCAAACATGTATTTTATAATATCAGAGCTTGGCTCTGGCTTGCTTATCTCAATCAAGCTGGTCTTTGGAGTTCTCTCCTCACTTTACATGAAGATTATAACCTTCCCCGTAGCCCCTTAGTGAAATGTGTTTTTCATTTTAGGAACAGGTGACATTCAGGGACGTGACCATAGAATTCTCTCAGGAGGAGTGGGATTGCCTGGACCCTGCTCAGAGAGCTTTGTACAGGGACGTGATGCTGGAGAACTACAGGACCCTGCTGTCCCTCGGTGAGGATGACCTCCATCTGGAAGTCGGGATCCACCCTTGTGCATCTTTGCATTTTTCCTTGTGTGCCTCTTACTCGTCCCTTTGTGATTGGATTAAAGCTTTGTGGACTCAGAAAGAAGAGCTTGCAAGATGGCATCTGCACTTTAATTGTCCCCTTTCTTCAGATGTTCTATTCCTTTTATCACACATCCTTGTGTGATTCCAGGGCTGAAGGATATGTAAAGTTCCATTGCCAACCTTTAAAGTATTCAATTCCCTGTTTTCTATCCCTATGCTTTTGATTTGGTGGTTCTTGGATATTAAAGTGAACTATTTTTCTCGATTCATCTGTAATGTTCTCTCTAAAGTGAGCATAGTACTGAGATTCTAGAAAACCCCATAGCGTATTATATTTTTTTGTTTTTATGAGTAGGGATCTCTCCTTTTGACTTGAATGTTATCTTCATTTTGGAGCAAGGGAAACAGCCTGGACTGTGGTGAGCCAAGTGAAAATGGCAAGAAAACCAAGCAGGTGGGAATGTGTCAGAGGTGTGAATGCAGATCCCAGCTCAGATGGGCAGGCAGGAGATAGCCCATTAAATACTGTTTGAGAAACTCTGGAAGTGCAGGAGGTTTGTGGGAAAACGAAAGTTTATATCCTGTCCTCTTGCCCTCCAGGAGTGCTACAGCTGGACCAGAGAGCAGAGTCTTTGTCACGGTGTGGCTTCTGTGAGCCCTGTGCTCCTTGGACTCAGTGGCGCAGGGACAGTTGTTTCAGAAGTGTCTCCACCCTCTACTCTCCTGGTTCTCAGTCAGGTTAGATCAGAACTCAGGCCTCCATCACCATGCCATGTGCCATGATCCTTCCATGTTCTATCACATGTCTAGGCGTGGAAAACCCAGCCTTCCAAGGAAGTGGGGAACGTCATCTGCTCCTCCTTTGCACCCAGGGCCCCAGAAACCACAAGGAGCTATTGGAGCTCCTCTGCCTGTTGAGGTTCCTCAGCCATTTCTTTTCAGTTTTGCTTCGATCCACATTTCTTGGGTGTGGGAGTTCTGAGATTGCTCAGCAGAACTAGAAGGATAGGCAACAGGAAATTCCTCTTGGATCCTCAGTCCTGCAGGGTGTGCATACCTCAGTCTTTCAAGTTCTCTACATGGGCCCTGTGTGCAGAGCTGAGTCCTACATCCACATCCCACCAAGGCTGACACCACATGTCATGGTTATCTCTTTTCTACTGCTCTTACTGTATGAGTGTAGAAACTTTGCTTCCTGATTTTGTATTCCCTTAAGTTTGGGTGATTTTACTCTGAAACTTGCTTTTGATATACACATTCCTGGAGTCTCACAGTTGGTTTCTTTGCTGTTCAGAAGTGGCAGCAGCTGTGGATGTAGCAGTCAGTCTTCAGTTCTTTTGAGAATATACCCAGAAGTAGACTCAAGGGTTCATAGGATAATTCAGTTTCATATTACTTGAGGAAATGTCATACTTCATTTGCATAGCAGCTGCACAATTTTACATTCTCACCAATAGAGCACAAGTCTCATTTCTCCATATATCTGCCAATACTTACTTTCTGTTCTTTTTGACAGAAAATATATTAATATAAGGTGATATCTTACTGTGTTTATTATGTGCATTTCTGTAGTGATTACTGATTTGTTTTCTGTTTTTTCATATGCTTGTTGGTCATTTGTACATCATCTCTCAAGACATGCCTGTTAAGTGTCTTTGCCCATTTATTAGTTACTTGTTTTTTTGTGTTGCTGTTGTTGAGATATAAGAGTTCTTTCTGTATTCTCATATTACTCTCTTAGCAAATAATATTATTTTCACTTTTTTTTTTTTGCCTTATCCATTGGCTTTCTTTTCACTCTGTTGATTATTTCCTTTGGTGCTTAGTATTTTTAAATACTGATGTATTGGTCAATTTTTACTTTTATTGCCTGAACTTTTGATGTTATGTCCAAGAAAATCATCAAATTCAATGTCATAAAACATGGGTGACATGCTTTCTTCTTGGAATTTTATAGCTTTATATCTTCCGTGTAGGTCATGGATGTAATTTTTCCATATGATGTAAAGTAAGGATCCACTTTCATTCTTTTGCACATATCCATCCAATTTTTCTGGCACCGTTTGTTGAAAAGAGTGACTTTTCCCCATTAGATAGCCTTGGCACCTTTCTTGAAGATTATTTGATGATACATGTGAGGGTTTCTAAAATAATTTTTACTTATTTATTTTTATTTATTATTTTTATTTATTTATTTGAAAGGCAAACAGATCTCCCATCCACTGGCTTACTTCTCAAATGCCCACAACAGCAGGGGCTGGGCCAAGCCAAAGCCAAGAGCCAGGAACTCAGTCCACATCTCCCACATGTGGGTGACAGGGACCCAAGTACTTGAGCCATCACTGTTGCCTCTCAGGGTGCACACACATTAGCAGGAAGCTGGAATCGGGAGCAAGTTAAGACTTAATTCATCCATTAGTCCTAATATCATTTTGTAGAATCTTTAGGGTGGTTTACATTCAAGATTATGTCATGCATGAACATCATTTTATTGCTACCTTTCCAATTTCATAACTTTCATTTCTTTTTCTTATCTAGAATAAGGCTAAGATTCCAGTACTATGTGGAATAGAAAGTGAAAGTGGGCTTCCATGCCTTTTTCTTGGTATTCAATAAAAGCTTACAATTTTTCAACATTGCATCTACTGTTTGGTCTGACATTTTTCTAGATGACCTTTATGGTATTATGATAGATTCCTTGTATTTCTAGTGTATTGAGTGTTGTTTGTTCATTGAGTGTTTTGGTTATATTTCGTTTGAAACTAGGCTTCCAAATATTTCTATGTCTTTCATTTATACAAGCTATCTCTCTGTCTCTGACTCTGTCTGAGTCTCTGACTCTCCTCTTTCTATAACTCTGACTTCCAAATAAGTAAATATAAATATATCTTTTTAAAAAGGTAATGCAGTGATTTCAAGTTTCATAATTGCTCAAAACATTACTTTTGGTGTAATATGTATTTCAACAGGATATACTTAATTATTATCTGAAATTAATCAGACATCTATGGTTCATTGTATCTTGTAGATATCTTTTCTAAATATGTCACCAAGGAATTGCCACCAGAAAGGAATAGTAATGTAGAAGAAATATTCCAAACAGTGGTGTTAGAAGCACAGGAAAGCCATGAAATTGAAGAATTTCATATCAGGGACGTCCAGAAAAATGTACATGACTTTAAGTGTTATTGGACGAATGAGGAAAGACATTACAAAGGAGGGTGTATGACTCAAAAGGAACATCTCACTGATAGACAAAAGCAATATGGTAGAAGGGCTGCAGAAAAAACGCATATTAAAAGTCGACTTGGAACAAGGTTTCAGTTACATTTACCTGAATTGCAGCCGTTTCAAGCTGATGGAAAAATTTATGAATATAAGTGTGTTGTGCAGTCTATTAACAGTGGTTCCTTGGTTTCACCCCACCTGAGAATTCCTCCCAGTATCAAAACCCATATTTCTCATAAATTTGAAAATGATTTTATGGATTCTTTATTATTCACACAAGAACAGGAAGCACACATTAGTACAAAATCTTACAAAAGGAATGAATATGGCAAAACTTTTAATCAAGGCTCACACTTTATTGTAGATGAGCTAATCCATGCTGGAGAGAAACAATTTACATGTGATATATGTGGCAAGGTCTTCAACCAAAAATCAAACCTTACAAGTCATCGGAGAATTCATACTGGAGAGAAACCCTACAAATGTAATGAATGTGGAAAGGTCTTCAATCATATTTCACACCTTCTACAACATCGGAGAATTCATACTGGAGAGAAACCCTACAAATGCAATGAATGTGGAAAGGTCTTCAGTCATAAATCATACCTTGCAAATCATCAGAGAATTCATACCGGAGAGA
Organism: Lepus europaeus; assembly: GCF_033115175.1. Taxonomy (NCBI): domain Eukaryota; kingdom Metazoa; phylum Chordata; class Mammalia; order Lagomorpha; family Leporidae; genus Lepus; species Lepus europaeus. The sequence continues at coordinate 5,091,017 of NC_084845.1, forward strand.
AACCTTACAAATGTAATGAATGTGGCAAAGTTTTCAATCAGATTTCACACCTTGCAAGTCATCGTAGAATTCACACTGGAGAGAAACCTTACAAATGTAATCAATGTGGAAAGGTGTTCCATCAGATTTCACACCTTGCACAACATCGGACAATTCATACTGGAGAGAAACCTTACAAGTGTAATGAATGTGGCAAAGTCTTTAGTCGCAATTCATACCTTGCACAGCATGTGATAATTCACACTGGAGAGAAACCCTACAAATGTAATGAATGTGGCAAGGTCTTCAGTCACGTTTCACACCTTGCACAGCATCGGAGAATTCATACTGGAGAGAAACCTTATAAATGTAATGAGTGTGGCAATGTCTTCAGTCACAAGTCATCCCTAGCAAATCATCAAAAAATTCATACTGGAGAGAAGCCCTACAAATGTAATGAATGTGGAAAAGTGTTTAGTCGCAATTCGTATCTTTCAGAACATCTAATAATTCATACTGGAGCAAAGCCTTACAGATGTAATGAATGTGGCAAAGTCTTTAGTCGCAGTTCACACCTCACATGTCATCGTCGGATTCATACTGGAGAGAAACCTTATAAATGTGACGAGTGTGGCAAAGTCTTCAGCCAGAATTCATATCTTGTGTGTCATCGAAGAATTCATACTGGAGAGAAACCTTACAAATGTGATAAATGTGGCAAAGTCTTCAGTCTGAATTCATCCCTAGCACATCATCAGAGAATTCATACTGGAGAGAAGCCCTACAAATGTAACGAATGTGGAAAAGTGTTTAGTCGCAATTCATATCTTTCAGAACATCTAATAATTCATACTGGAGCAAAGCCTTACAGATGTAATGAATGTGGCAAAGTCTTCAGCCAGAATTCATATCTTGCATGTCATCAAAGAACTCATACTGGAGAGAAACCTTACAAATGTGATAAATGTGGCAAAGTCTTCAGTCTGAATTCATCCCTAGCACATCATCAGAGAATTCATACTGGAGAGAAGCCTTAGAAATGTATTAGGTGTGTTAAGGTCTTCAGTCATAATTGACATTTGTACACTGGAGAATTCATGGTGGAGAGAAACCTTACAAATGTAATAAGTATGGCAAAGCTTTTAGTGTGTGTTCAGTCCTACCCCATTGTGAAATTCATACTGTGAAAATGGAAGGGTCTTCAATGACAATTGATAACTTCAGAATCATTGGAGTTTTTTTATTGGAAAGCTGATGAATGAGGCAAAGTCTTCAGTGTTCAAACCTTCCAAAACCATAGGAAAATTCCTACTGGAAAGAAACTTTACATGTGTGTTGTGGATGTGTTAAAGCCGTTAGTTTTTGTTGAAGGCTTACCGCTAGTTAATCCATAGTGAAGAGAAACTTTGCCAATGTACTGTTTGTGACAAGGTCTTAAGGTGAAAGTCACATCAATATTCACCTAAGAATTCATGTTAGAAGCTTCACAACTGTAATAAGAGTACAGAATCTTTAAGAAAAGAATCACTTATTTGAAAGACAGGGTTACAGAGAGGGAGAGACAGAACTTCCATTCACTGTTCCACTCCCCCAAAAGGCTTGGGCCATCCTCTACTGCACTCTCGGGCCACAGCAGAGAGCTGGACTGGAAGAGGAGCAACCAGAACAGAATCTGGTGCCCCGACCAGGACTAGAACCCGGTGTGCTGGTGCCGAAGGTGAAGGATTAGCCTATTGAGCCACGGCGCCAGCGTGTGATATGTTCTTAAGGGTTGATTATGTGGTTGAAATACAAGCGAAGTGGTGGTCACCTATATTGAATAGCAAAAGCTAATGTATAACAAGATTGATGAAAAATTAGCCTTGTTTTTGAAATTTAAGAGAGCATGGTTACCAGAGAGGAGCATTTAATCAACTGCAAAGTATGCTCTTAATCAGGAATCATGTTCAACCGCTAGCATTGTATTTCCTACTGCTTAATTCAGATTATGAGGTCTTAATAAAATTCAATCTTTTTTCATAGCTGATTGAATCATGTTCTTCCTTAAAACCAACATAGTTTTGTCCCAATTCACTAGGATGTTTCAGGATGGATGCTAACGATGCCACCATTAGGTTCATGTAGTTGAAGGATCTGTTGTAATTGTTTCCCATGGTGGAACCAAACAACATATAATTTGGAAAACATATGATCATGTCTTGCCCTTGAGTTATTCTCGCCATGTTTGCCAAAGGTTAAATATATGGGTATAATGGAAAATCTAATAGAAATGTAATTTCAAACTCTGAGACCTACAACAGTGTTGATGAACATGCTTTTGGTATGCCAATTAAAACCACATGAAATCCACCTTATTTTACATACAGTAAAAAAATAAAATGGGATTAAGGACAAAAATATTTCTTTTTCATCCTTGAAGTATTAGATGAAATAATTTGAGGGGTTGGCACTTTGGTATAACAGGTAAAGCCGCTGCCTGTAGTGCCAGCATCAAATATAGGTGCCGGTTCAAGTCCTGGCTGCTCCATTTTCAGTCCAGCTCTCTGGTATGGCTTGGGAAAGCAATAAAATATGGCCCTAAGTCCTTGGGCCCCTGTACCCTTTTGGGAGACGCTGAAGAAGCTCCTGGCTCCTGGCTTTGGATCGGCCCAACTCCAGCCATTGCAGCCATTTGGGGAGCGAACCAGTGGATGGAAGACATCTATCTGCCTCTCTCTCTAACTCTGCCTTTTGAATAAATAAATAATTAGAAAAGATAAATCATGAATTTCCTCAAGAATGGATGTACAAGATGGGATCTTTGTTCAGAAACTAGAAACTTCATAGGTTAATCCACATAACATTTTTGATAATTTTTACTGGTGACCACAGGAACTGAATTGAACAATAACCAAAAGTTTAGTTTGTGATGTTGTATACTGGTGTTGTATACTGAAAGTGTTTAGTGAGTGTTTATTACATAAAAAGGCTTTCCGAGGAAAGAGTACTTTCTAAACTGGTCCAGTAATGGCATGAGAGCAGGAAAGCTGACTGGCTTATGTCACTGTGGTGACAATGTGGGACTGGAGTGCGGGGATTCAGATGTTTTTTTTTCCAAATGTGTTTTTATCTTCCAGTTGCTGCCAAAGAATTTATTGTCCTCAGTGGTGAGAATACAAAGAGGAAGAAATGAGACTTAAAAGTCAATAATTAAACAAAAAACGGAGTTCAGCTCCATAGTACAACTGTGAATGTTTTACTGTTTATACTTTTGACTTTGGTTAGGGAAGAGTACAATTTTCTTCATGCTTATAGTTTGTCAAAAGCTGGGGCCAGCACTGTGGTGTGGCAGGTAAAGTTGCTGCTGCCTGCAGTGCTGGCATCCCATATAGACCCTGGTTCCAGTCTGGGCTGTTCCACTCCAATCCAACTCTGCTGTGGCCCGGGAAAGCAGTAGAAGATGGTCCAAGTCCTTGGGCCCTTGCACCTGCATGGGAAACCTGGAAGAAGCTCCTGGCTCCTGGCTTCATATCAGCACAGCTCCAGCTCTTGCAGCCAGTTGGGGAGTGAACCAGCAGGTGGAAGACTGACCGACCTCTTTGCCTTCTCTCTCTCTAACTCTTAAGTCTGACTTTCAAATAAATAAATCTTTCAAAAAAGCAGTTTGTCATATTCCCTTTCTTCTGCACACTGGCTTCCATCTCCCAACAGTTGTTGAAAACATTTTTGAGATACTGCTTTCAGGAGTTCCATTAAAACACGGAAATGACTGTGAGATAATCAATTTTATAAGTTTTCCTGGAAGAGCATTTTATAAATGGTATAAAAATCTCAGGGACCAGTGCTGTGGTGCAGAAGCTTAAGCCTGTTTGCAGTGCCAGCATCTCATATGGGCACTGGTTTGAGTCTCTGCTGCTCCACTTCTGATCCTGCTCCCTGCTAATATGTGTGGGAAAGCAGCTGAAAATGGCCTAAGTACTTGTGCCCCTGCACCCATGTGGGAGATTGGAATGAAACTCTTGGCTTCAGTTTGGCCAAGTGGTAGTGAACCAGGCCAAAGCTAAGAACCCAGAACTCAATCCAGGTCTCCTGTGTGGGTGTCAAGGAGCTGAGTGCTTGAGTAATCACCTGCTGCTTGCCAGGATCTGCATTTGCAGGAAGCTGGAATAGGAGGCAGAGCCAGGACTTGAACCCAGGCAGTGTCATGGGATGTGGGCATCTGAAGCAGTGTCTTCTCTGCTCAATGCCCACTCTGAATCTCTGTATACATTATTATTCTGATCCGAGTTTGTGCTTCTCTGTGTGTATCCATTACTTTAGGTCATCCAGTTTATCTGTGTATTGTTCAGGGTAAGTGTTTTGGTTCTTTTTATTTTTGAGATATCTCTTGTAATTTCTCTTCACATTTTTATTTATATAATTTCTGTGTTTTTTTTTTTAAGTCCAGGTACCATTTTGCCAACTTTTTATTTTCTGCACTTTGTATATTGCTTTTCTATTTTCTGTTTTACTTATTTATCCTCCAACCTTTATTATCTCCTTTCTGTCATGTTTGGGCTTATTTTCTTGTTTTTTCTGGTCTTTAATGTAAAATTAGATTATTTGAGAACTTTTTAAAAAATGCACTTGTTTACCTCTGTAATCTTCCCCCTTATTACTGCTTTTTGCTGTTTGACAATTATACCATAGGTATCTTTATCTTTAATTATTTTGACATTTTTCAGACTTCCTTTTGACTCCCACCCCCAGTTTTTGAACTTTTTAGGAATATATTTTTATTTTATTTGAAAGGCACAGAAATAGAGTCAGACATCTTCAATCTGCTGGTTCACTCCTTAAATGCCCAAATTGGCAAGACTAGGCTAGGCTGAATCCAGGAGCCTGAAAGTCGATCTGGGTCTCCCATGTGGATTGCAGAGACTCGGGACTTGAGCCATTATCTGTTGCCTTCCCAGGGTGTGCATTAGCAGGAAGCCAGATTGGAAGCAGAGCCAGGACTTGAACCAGGCACTTGATATGGGGTGCAGGTGTCCCAAACAGCATCTTAACAGCTGTGCCTAACACACGCCCTTGACGACTTCTTTGATCTAATGATTTTCATGAAATTTAATTTCCACATACTTTTGAATTTTACCATTTTCTTACTATTATTAACTTCCAGTTTCATCCCATTTTGGCTGGAAACGGTATTTGGGTTGAGTTCAGTCTTCAATTTAAGACCTGTTTTGTGATCTAACATTTGGCCTATATTGGAGATTGTGCTGTGTGTGCTTGAGAAGAATGTAGATTTTCTACTCTGGTTTGGGAAACTGTGTGTTAAGCCTATCTTGTCTGCAGTGTTGTTTGTTCTGCTGTTTGCACATTGACTTTCTGTCTGGAAAGTCTACAGAAAGTGGGGTATTGAAATTTCTTGCTACTATTTTATTGCTGTCTCTTCAGATCTGCCTGTGTTTGGCTTTATCTACCCCTGGTGTTGGGTGCATATGTATATTTCTAAGCTTTATCTTCCTGTTTGAGTTGACATGTTTATCATTATTTCATAAACTTGTTGTGTCTTATAACAGCTTAGACTTAAGGTCTTCCTTGTATGACACAAATACAGCAATCTCTGCTCTATTTTAGTTACCATTGGCATGGCATTTATTTCTCCATCTCTCACTTTGTCTATGTTTGTGCTTATATTTAGAGTATCTTTTGGATGCCATATAGTCGTATCTTTTTGTTTTTGCTTTCTTTGACTTTCAGTTCAGGAGCTTAATTCATTTATATGTAATGTAATTATTAATAGATAAACTCTTACTATTTATATATGGGTAATTGTATCTTCTGTGTTTTGTGTATGTATGAAGATAATTCAAAAAGCTCATGGGAAATGTGTATTAAGGAAAAACCATTGTGGCACAGCAGGTTAATGCCCTGACCTGAAGCACTGGAATCCCATATGGGCACCGGTTCTAGTCCCAGCTGCTCCTCTTCCAATCCAGCTCTCTGCTATGGCCTGGGAAAGCAGCAGAAGATGGTCCAAGTCCTTGGGCCCCTGCACCCACATGGGAGACCCAGAAGAAGCTCCTGGCTTCTGGCTTTGGATCAGTGCAGCTCTGGCCATTGTGGCCAACTGGTGAGTGAACCAGCAGATGGAAGACCTTTCTCTCTCTCTCCTTCTTCTCCTTCTCTCTCTGTGTAACTCTGACTTTCAACTAAATAAATAAATCTTTTTTTAAAAAAAAAGAAAAAGAAAAAACTATTAATAGATTTTCTTTTTTTGTACCAAAATGAATTTATCTTTTATTTGCATCTATTCATGAACTTCCTAAAGGGCTCTGGTGTCTAAAAACAAGTACAAGCATGTGCAAAATCCAGCACAAGTAAATGAAAAATTAGTGAACTTGGATCTTTTATTTTAAACTGCCTATGTGGAATTTTTCGCACTGATCTAGTTGGCCTGTAAGTTATTCAACAAGTGTCAAAGGATATGCCATTGGCCACACTGAATCCAGTAACAACTGTGCATGCGAAATCTCTGAGGAAATGTTCCAGCCTGAACGTTGTATGGAGGACGTTCCGTTGTGCAGAGGACATGTTAACAATGAAGTGTCGAGGCACTGGCAAGAGTCAGGAGCCTGAGAACCAGCTCTGTGCACTTTTCAACCACATCCACTGAAGCAAATTAAGACAGAGAAAGAAAAGAGAAAGTCCCTGGGATTTCAAGTATGGTCTGGGATAAGGAGATAATGCCTATTGTCAGATCTGTGGAGGCCCTTCTGTCACATCCCAGATGCTGACACTCACATTCAGAGTGCAAGGAAACAAATACACAATGGAATGCTACTCAGCCATAAAAGCAATGAAATCCTATCTTTAGCAACAAAATGGGTGCAACAGGAGACCATTATACTTAGTGAAATAAGCCAGTCCCGTATGTCCCGTATGTCCCGTCTGATATGTGGTAATTAATATAGGGTAAAAAACAAGCTACAAGAATTAAACTGATGTCTTATGGTTTAATTATTGTTTTTAGCCCTTGTCTGTACCCCTGTGGAACAGTGATCTTTCTACGTTTTACTTGTTGAACATTGTGGCTAGTGGCACCTCAAGCCTCTGATTATAAATTGAAATTGGGTTAAAAGTGCTCAGGATCACTAGCCATCTGGGAAGTGCAAAACAAAGCCACAATGAGGTCACCTCACCCCAGTTAAAATGGCTCTCGTACAGAAATCAACAAACAACAAATGCTGGTGAGGATGTGGGGGAAAAGATACCCTACTCCATTGTTGGGGGGAATGTAAACTGATGCAGCCGCTGTGGAAGACAGTATGGAGATATCTCAGAAATCTGAATGTAGACCTGCCGTATGGCCCAGCCATGCCACTCCTGGGAATTTAAGCAAATGAAAAGAAATCAGGGGCCAGTGCTGTGGTATAGTGGGTAAAGCCAGCACCTGTAGTGCTGGCATCCCATTTGGGTGCCAGTTCAAGACCTAGCTGCTCCACTTCCAGTCCAGCTCTAATCTATGGCCCTGGGAAAGCAGTAGAAGATGGCCCAAGTCCTTGGGTCCCTGCACCTGCATGGGAGACCCGGAAGAAGCTCCTGGCTCCTGGCTTCAGATCGGCACAGCTCTGGCCATTGTGACCAATTGGGGAGTGAACCAACGGATGGAAGATCGATCTCTCTCTCTCTCTCTCTCTGCCTCTCCTTCTCTCTGTGTAACTCTGATTTTCAAATAAATAAATAAATCTTAAAAAAAAAAATAGGAGCTGGCACTGTGGTGCAGCGGGTTAACGCCCTGGCTTGAAGTGCTGACATCCCATATGGGTGCTGGTTCAAGTCCTGGCTGCTCCTCTTCCAATCCAGCTCTCTGCTATGGCCTGGGAAAGCAGTAGAAGATGGCCCAAGTTCTTGGACCCCTGCACCCATGTGAGAGACCTGGAAGAAGCTCCTGGCTCCTGGCTTCAGATCAGCACAACTCCGACCATTGCAGCCATCTGGGGAGTGAACCAGCAAATGGGAGACACCTCTCTCTCTCTCTCTGCCTCTCTCTGTAACTCTGTCTTTCAAATAAATAAAATTAATCTTTTTAAAAAAATAAAAATAAATGAACATATAAAAGAGTGACATGTATCCCAATGTTTATTACAGCTCAATTCACAATAGCTAAGATACAGAATCAACCCACATGTCCTTCAACTGAAGACTTAAAGAAATTGTGGTATATCTACACTATGGAATAATACCAGTAAAAAAAAATGAAATTATGTCATTTGCAATGAAATGGATACAACTAGAAACCATTATACTTAGTGAAATAAGCCAGTCCCAAAAAGACAGATACCTTATAGTCTCCCTGATCTGTGGTAACTAATGAAGTACCTAAAAGGTAATCTATAGAAGTGAAGTTGACACTGTAAGATGTGATGAATTTTAACAGCTCTTGTTTCAACTATTGAGGAACAGTTTTTTCTTCATACTGTTTGTTGAACTCTTTACTTAGTGTAGGGTTAACCTTACAGTCATTAAGTAAACTGAAAGTAGATCTCTAAAAACTAAGAATGGGAATAGGAGAGGGAGGAGGAAGAAGAATGAGAGCATGAGTGTGAGGGAGGGGATGGTGGGAAGTATTATTATGTTCCTAAATCTGTATATATGAAATACATGACATTTGTATACCTAAAATAAAATTTTAAAAGAAAAAATAGAAAAAGAAATTGGGTTGTTGCAAAAACTAGAGGGAAAAAAAAGAGAAGAAAGGGCCGGTGCTGCTGCTCACTTGGCTAATCCTCCACCTGCAGCGCCAGCACCTTGGGTTCTAGTCCCAGTTGGGGCACCGGATTCTGTCCTGGTCGCTCCTCTTCCAGTCCAGCTCTCTGCTGTGGCCCGGAAAGGCAGTGGAGGATGGCTCAAGTGCTTGGGCCCTGCACCCGCATGGGATACCAGGAGGAAGCACCTGGCTCCTGGCTTCGGATCAGCGCAGCACGCCAGCTGAAGCGGCCATTTGGGGGGTGAACCAACGGAAGGAAGACCTTTCTGTCTGTCTGTCTCTCTCTCACTGTCTAACTTTGCCTGTCAAAAAAAAAAAAAAAAGAAGAAGAAGGGGTGATGGAGGGAGGAAGGGACAGAGGGAAGTATGGTCACTTGACAGGTGAAATTCTCTACTCTTCTCCCAGGGTTGTGAGCAAATGAGTTTTCTATTCATAAATAATTTCATAAATTTTCATGGTGTGGTTTATGTAGTTCTTAATATAAAAATCATTGCTACAAATGTTTTATATGTTGTAACTGATTGAATTATGAATTCTGTATGATGAGTGCTCTTTAATTTTACAAGTAAGCAGACTCCAATCACAGTGTGTGAAGTCCTTCCCAACTGGGATCCCACTAAATGGCAGCATTACAATCTGATCCTTTGTTGTCCAGCTACAAAGAAAAGCTTTAGCCATGAAGAAAGCTAATCAATTTTGCTTTTCCAGTGTTTGTCATCTGTATTTCTGCTGATGTCCAATTGCCATTTTTAAATGGTCTTGTTTTCTCAAATAGTTATAATGGAGACACTTTTTATTTGAAAGGCAGTCACAGAGAGGCAGAGGCAGAGAGAGAGAGGTCTTCCATCCGCTGGTTCACTCCCCTGATGGCCACAATGGCCAGAGCTATGACAATCCAAAGCCAGGATCCAGGAGCTTCTTCTGGGTCTCCCATGCAAGTGCAGGGGTCCAAGGACTTGAACCATCTCCCACTGATCCCAGACCATAGCAGAGAGCTGGATCGGAAGTGAAGCAGCCAGTACTCGAGCTGGTGCCCATATGAGATGCTGGCACTGCAGGCAGTGGCTTTTACCTATTATGCCAGAGTGCTAGTCCCTATATATAAACCTTATACAGTAAAATTACTAATTCATATAAAATGTAAATGAAGTGATAATTCACTGACTACCATATAACCCTTAAGGAAAGTTATCCAAGACAAAGTTGTTGGATATACTGGGGCAAGAATGGCTCAATATTATGATGGTGACTCTTGATGTGTTTGTCCTTATTCCAGGAAAAATTCCAATGAAGACACCTATGGCAGTATTTGTACTGTAATGTAGTGGCTACAGTGAGGAACTTTGAAACAGAGATATTGAAGTTAAATTGTGAGAAGGAATATTGAGTTCACCATGTGAGATTCAGGTTAACTTGTTGCTGATTAAATATATAGTTGAGAATAGTGAAGGAGGATTAACTGGAACTCTACAAGAGATAATGTGATAATGATTGAAATAGACTCAACCACAAGATGTGTTTTCATGATAGCACTCAGAATGTCCAACACCATGTATATTGAATAAGTTCAGATAGTACATAGCTAATGAGCTTGAAGAAATAGTAAAACATTTTAAATGATGTCACAAGATAAATCTCATCCCGAAACCTGCCAATTCTCATATTTTTCTATCTAAAAACCCAGAATCACAAAAGCTTTTCCTTTAAAAAAATAAGTTCTTGCCTATTTACAGGAGAGAGAATAATTTTAACATAAGCCAAAGACCAATTTCTTTCTGTGATGACACAAATTTTTGTATCTGTAAACATATGTTAGCCATCACCTCTTATATGTCCAACTACTTTAGACAATGATAGCATTTGATGTTATCATTATTCATCATCACATGAAGATGTTACACGTAAACACCTGTGATTCTGAAAATAGTGTTGTTATTTTTGGACACATTTATTTCAGAAGTACAATTTCAGAGTGACTTAATACCAGGTTACATTATTATCAGATAAAGCATCAACCTTCACCATGACTATGATTACATCAAACTAGTTTAATGAATGTGGAATTGGTAAAGAATACAGGACTTCCAGTCTCTCTGCACAGTACAACTAAGGCCCAGGAATTGTTCCTGTAGCCCAAAGGCACGTGTGGACCTGTTTCTACCCCGAAGACTGCTTTTCCTGATGCGAGTACCTCTTCAGATTCCATTATTTAAGTTAAAAGCTAAGAAATTAAATTGGACAAAAACAATAACTTAAAAAGTGGTCCAATTAACTGGAAGAACATGATGGTAATTTATGTTGATTGTTTTGGACTCATTTTCACAACTCAGTGTCAATATGGAGATTTCGTAAGGAAATAGACTTTATTGAATTGCCCCCCCCCCCCACTGCTGATCAAAAGCAGAAGAAAGAGAAGAAAAGTCCAGGATCAGATGGTTTAACAGGGAGATGCTGTTCTTTTAGCAACCAGGCCAATGCTACTTATTTAATTCCAGATCATCAAATTGATGATCAACGGAAACCACAACACTATTTTTGATGAATTTTCAGTAATGGACAATGCTAATTTTATAATAAATAAAAGTATGAGTTAAATTTTTCTACAAACAAATCAACAGTATTATCTAAGTTTGCTGTACAATAATTCCCAATTTTTGAACTAGTGATTAGACAAAGGTAGGAAGACCACACAGCTTAAAATCATTTATCTGGGGCCAGCACTGTGGCTCACTAGGTTAATCCTCCGCCTGCGGCACTGGCATCCCATATGAGTGCCGGGTTCTAATCCTGGTTGCTCCTCTTCCAGTCCAGCTCTCTGCTGTGGCCTGGGAAGGCAGTGGAGGATGGCTCAAGTGCTTGGGCCCTGCACCCGCATGGGATACCAGGAGGAAGCACCTGGCTCCTGGCTTCAGATTGGCGTAGTTCTGACTGTAGCGGCCATTTGGGGAGTGAACCAACAGAAGGAAGACTCTCTCTCTCTCTCTCACTATCTAACTCTATCTGTCAAATAAATAAAATTAGCTGCTCTTAAAAAATCATTTATCTGTAAGTACACAAATACGGTCACATGCATTTCCTTACACAGCAACACAGTGTCTTATGTACTCACACAACCTGTTGCACTACCATTCATGAACATACCACCCACAGTCTCACACTGACACTTAGAAATACTGGGTTTGATACACTCACAATGTCACAGTTACACATAAAAACCACACCCATATAGTCCACATGCTTCCTGTATCTTGATCACATGTTCTCACACAGAACCATAGCTATGGCCCAAACATCTGGATGCCTGAAAGATGGTCTTTTCTACCATTAGAATCCTAACCTTGCAACAACCCCTAAAGCCCAGCACTTCAAATACTGTGGGCATCGCCTCCCAGGTAGAGAGCCATAGTGGAAAAGTTGGAGTGTCTGGAGAGGGACAGAACATGGGTGTGTGATAGAGTGGAATAAAAGAGAGACCACCAGGAAAGGGGGCTATAAGGGTAGCATGGCTATGCACAAAGCCTGGGGGCCATGGGGTAGAGAGAGAAAAGGCAAGGGGTATTAACTGGCTTGGGGAATCAAGTGAAATGTCACCTCTAAGTCTGAAAGGGATCGAAGGAATGTGAGGTATTAGAGGACTTGGGGGCCTAGGGTGATAAAAGGTGCCAAGTTATGAGAAAAATAGTGCTAACGAGGACAGGAAAAAGTGAGTGAAGGCCGGTGAAGGGGAAGGGATTACAAAGTTTGGCATAGAGGGAAGGAGAGCACAGGGGAGGCAGGCCAGTCTTGGAAGACGAGGATGGTGCAAGGTAAACACAAAGTGTGGAATAAGGACATAGGGCCTGGGGGGATGCAAGGCTTGCAGGGAGGGAAATGGGCCCGGGGTGATGCGAGCTGTGCATGGGGAAGGGAGACTGTTGGGCATGAGTGAGCTGAGGTGCTCAGGAAGAACAGTCAAGGTTGAGCGCCAAGCTCTCAGGTCCCGCATGGATTTCGTGGGGGAGATGAGGATGCCTGGAAGTCTGAGGCTGTGGAGACTAAGGTTTAGGGAAACAGACTGAGGTGCTGGAATCGGGAGAGGATGTAGACAAAAGAAGGAACATGTGGATCATGGAATCTGCAGGAGTGACTGAGGCGAGGAAGCACTGACTGTGGTCTCTGGATAAGGGTCACCAAGTGAAGAATATCGCAAACACCACGGGGTGGAGGTGAGAGCCAGAGTTGGAAGGTCAGAGAGCAGGCGGAGGTTCAGTGGATGTCTACACATCATATGAGCAGGGGGGTAAGGGATGTAGAGGGGGAGTAGAAAGGGGAGGAGTGGAGAGAGCGAGCTGGGAGTGATGGAATGAAACTCATTCCCTCATTCATTAATTCGCTCACTGATCGTACAATCGTAAGTCATGTGTGGTTTCTAATTTCAGCTCAGGAGACAAAAATCTTGCTTGTATAAAATGCCCCCTGATACCGCTAAAAATAAACAATATGAGTACCTGAGTACCGTTGAGGACAGCATCCAAACATTTTCATTTGTTTTGCCTGTGCGAGTGCAAACACAGGAGCACCACACACTGACAAAATTAGATGGTCCTTTATTGCTGGCAGCCAATAGATCATGCCCTAAAGAACTCTCAACCCCAAAGCCCAAAGCAACAGGGTTTAAAAGGCAAAAACCACAAAATCAGGAGTGGAATACATGGATGCCAGGGTCAAGCTGACCTAAAACCTATGTGAAACCAATATCAATTATAATCTTAACAATACCTGTTCTAATCTTAATAATTTCGATTATAATCTTGACATTAATCCAGGTATAGGCTTAAATCTTATGTAGGACATAGACAAATTACATTTTTATCATTAACCCAGGTGCAGCCTATCCACTTACAACCTTGATAGTGGATTGCTCTTGGAGTGTTTTAGATCATAGCTTCAGACCAGAGTCTCATGGGTTTGGGGGGGGGGTGCTTTCTCAAGATGGAGTCTCAGGTGCTCCAAAATGGAGTCCCTACTGTCAAGGTGTTACTCCACATTGATTACTCCTCAGCGTTTGCTCTTTGGGAATGCCATTTCACTTACACGAAACATCACAAATGGTAACAAGTGCTACTAGTTCAGAAGGTTTTTTTTTTTAATTTTTAACAATTAAGTTTTTCCACTGCTACAAATTATTTTCTCATAATACCATAGGCACAGCTCCAAACCTGGAGTTAACACAACTTGAGTGACTTAACGTTTCATCTAAAACATTGCATTTGCAATTAAGGTTCCTAATTAGCTGGTATTAACGATAGTGCCCTGGCTCACAGGTGGAGCCAAGATAATTACAAGAACTCCTCTTGTAGGAGAGGGCAGAAGCTGTGGCCAAAGAAGAAATAGGGATTTGAACTATGAGAGGGGTTTCACATGCTATTTCTGGCCTTAAAGGCAGGGTACACGTGGGTACAAGAAGACACCATAAGGAGGAAATGAATTCTACCGACACCCTTGAGAACGTGGAAAAGTCACACTGGAGCAGGGGGGCCTAACCCAAAATGATGGGTGGCCTTGAAAAACAGGAGGGTCGGGCTCTGGTGGTCGCGCAATGACTGCGGTACTGCGGTACTGCGGCGACAAGAAGGAGCGAGCTAGGAGAGCAGCCCAGACCAGGTCTCCCTCTGCAGCCCCCAGAGACAGCACAGACTACACCGTGACACCAGGGCCCCCAGCTCCGTGCGACTGTGCACCTAGCCTAGGAAGTCTGCGGAACTCTGCTCTGGATGGCCCAGGTTGTACCTCCTCCCCCACACTTGGGAGGACCGGGAGATGCAGAGGGCACTGGTTTCCTTGGCCTGGCCACAGGAAGAACCTAGGAGCCAAGAGCTCTCACCTGGAGGTCAGAACGTTAGTTCTCCTCCCCAGTCTGCAGGACGCGCCTCCGCAGGAAACACCCGCCAGGGCTGGGGACAGTGGCACAGCAGGTGGAGCCGGAGCTCAGGACACCGGCATCCTGTACCCCAGTGCCCATTCAAGTGCCAGCATCTTTGCCAATGCATCTTGGGGGGCAGCAGAGGGTGGCCCAAGTGCCTGGGCCCCTGCACCCATGTGGGAGGCCCTGGTGGAGTCCCAGGCCCAACCCTGGCTGTTGCAGATATTTGGGGAGTGGACTAGCTCCTAGCTCTCTCTCTTTCTTGTTCTGCTCTACAAGTAAATAAGCATTTAAAAAATAAGTAATCTTTTTGAACGGTTTAAACATCTATTTTTGTTTAATGCCCACCAATGCTGCTACAGCACCAGTGATGCGGCTGGGCTGAGACTCCGTGGAGAAGGGGCCCAACGGGGGCCTGCCCCCACGAGAAGGCGCCGTCTCTGGGGGTGCGGTGGTCCCCAGCACAGCACCACCCCCCTTGCTCCGTGAGACACCCCTAAAGCAGGATCTGCTGGGGAGGACGATGGTAGACGACAGACAGCTGCGGCTGCATCCTTGAGCTGATACCCAGCAGAACTCCAGGGCGCTCAGCTGGGCGCCCTGATCACGCTCCAATCACGCAGGCTTGTGGCTCGCTATTTAAGGCCGGGGAGCGTGAGCTGCCTACCTGCCTGCTCCCGCCCGCTTGGGTAAGTAGAGGAGACCCAGGTCTCCCCGGGTCGGTTTCTCTGCAGTTAGCGAGGTTACTCTGTGTGTGCCTTCTGGAACCAGGGGCAGCCACAGCTCACCAGAGCCCTCTGCAAAGTGCGTGCCAGAACCCTGGCTCCTCCTAGCGAGGCTGACCCTGGGCTCCCCTTCACTGTGTCCCCAAGGTCTGCTGATGAACCCTGGGCGAAAGTGGAATTCCTGGGACATTTTAGCTCAGCAGTGGAGCTAGCTGGATGGGGCGGTGGGGAACAGGGGCGAGGGTACAGGTGATAGGAGCCCAGGGTCGGGGCCTACTGAGACAGGGCCCCTCCTGGGCCTCTTACTTCCTGCCCATTGTCTCTCCCACGATCTTTACCCCATCACTGCTTACTCTGTTCTCAAGGCCCAGTGCGCAGCACACCCTGAAATTCCTTATGAACTTGGCTCCTTTGTGCCTGCGAATGCCCCATGTGATTTAGACAGGTCCTGCCCTTCAGTCCCGGGGGGGGGGGGCAGGAGATATGTCAACCCCCACTCTTGCTTCCTGTGCCTCCAGCTGGCCCTCATGACCTCTGCCCCTTGCACCCTCTTAGCCCACTCTGTCCTACATGCTCAACTTTCTCATCACACCCCCACTACCACACCCGGGGAGCTCCATGTGAGGGAGCGCCAGGAAAAACTCTGGGGCAGAGACTTGGGCGAGGGTCTCTGGTTGACGCCATCTGTGAGCATGGTCTTGTATCAGTGCTGAGAAAGGAGCGGCTGGGGAGAGGCCGAGGGGCACTCGGCGGCCAATGCTTCTCCTCGCCTCTGCCCTGGGCGTGGCTTCCCTGGCTGCTGTCAGTCCATGGCCTTCCCCTGTGATGACCCCGCAGCCAGGGCAGGAGCTGGCACAGCTGTGGGGGCCTGGAGAATGAGAAAACTGAGAGCAGCCAGGGCCTCCTGACCTGCAGCTGGTATCAAAGTGAGGGTGATCAGTGGGGCCATGTCCCTCCAACGCAGTGGCCTACAAATTCTTTTGGGAGAAGGTACTGGACCTGGTCCAAACTGTGGATTTGTCTGACACAAGGGCCAAAGGATGATTTTGACCACTAGGTCATCTAATTTCTTTTTAATTATAGATAAGCAGTGAAACCAATGAGTGCTTTGTATTTTTCCTTAGCAAAGCCAAGTGGAGATAGTTCTGGCAGCCATGGGGCAGTGCTGAACTGAGAGGTACCGTTGGCTCACGTGAATGATAGCTAACAGACTCTTCAGTTAAGCAAACTCACACTCGTGTCTTTTCCTTGTGAGGGGATCCTAGATTTCTCTCTTCTCTATAGCACCGGAGTTCTCTTGAGACTCCCTGTCACTGTTATGGTCAGGATCGATGGAGTTCATGTTCCTAAAATCTTTCTGTATTTCTGGACTCATCTGCATCCCATTGTACAAGTAGGTGCAGCACTCTGGCCTCAGAATCAGCCCTTAAGGCATTTGAATATGGCTGAAAAGCCCATGAGAGTATTTTAGGCATGGAAAGCCAAGACACTCTTGGGGGTGGGGGGAGACCTAAATGAAAGATCTCTGCGAGTGAGATCCCAGTGGAAAGAATGGGGCCATCAAAGAAGGAGGTACCTTTCTCTGAAGGGAGTAGAGAACTTCCACTTTGACTATGACCTTGTCTCAATAAGATCAGAGTTGGTGAACTCAAAAGGCTTCCATAGCCTTGGCAACTCATGACTAGAGCCTAGGGAGATTACTGACGCCATAAACAAGAGTGTCAAATTGTTAAGTCAACAACAGGAGTCACTGTGTACTTATCATGTGGGATCTGTCCTTAATGTGTTGTCCAATGTGAAGTAATGCTATAAGTAGTACTGAAACTGTTTTACACTTTGTGTTTCTGTGTGGGTGCAAACTGATGATCTTTATATACAGAAGATCGATTTAGTATATATTAAGAGAATTGAAAATGAATCTTGATGTGAATGGAATGGGAGAGGGAGGGGTGCGAGTGGGAGGGTAGTTATGGGGGGGGGAGCCATTGTAATCCATAAACTGTACTCTGGAAATTTATATTTACTAAATAAAAAAAGTGGGTGCAGTAATTTCTACTGCAAATGGTTGACATCATATTCTTCCTTTTTTCCTTGTTCTCGTGAGATTTCTTCCTTGGGCACTTTGCCTGATTCTGCTTGTTTTCTGAGTCCTCAAAATTGGTGCAGCGTAGGACTTGGAAATTAAGGATTAACTTGATTTAGGCTAAAGGAACTTGGGGAAGCTTAGACTCCAATGAGACAAAACTTTCCTGTCAGCCAGACACTTGTCAGATCTCATTTCCGTGAGACCTCGTGTGCCTTGAGGGATCATGTAAAGAGGCTCTCGGCCATTCTGACGATCTCTTTGAAGATACTCACGAGAGCGGGTGATCGGCTTTGGTAATTGGCAACTGGGACGGTCTCTCAAAGTGTTCTCGGTTCCCCAAGGCTGCCTTGTCACTGCCGCTACGGATGAAATGCTAATTGCAATTGTGAGGGGAAAGGAAACTCGTGGATCCACAAACCTTTATCTAGAGGCCTGGCTGCCTCCCTCCGTGCTACACTGCCAGCCAGCCAACGGAAGGAGTCCAGTGAGTATTCCGTGTTGCGGTCTGAAAGGCAGAGTTGGTAAAGAAACGAAACCTGAGCAGGTCTCATGGTGGGAAAGGGGTTCTTCCGGGAGTAGCGCCAGAGCCCGTAGCAGACAAGATGCAGGGGGGAGAATGCATTCCTTAGAAGCCGTGTGTAAGGGGAAGGGCCCCAAGTCCCCTGCTGGTCCCTGATGGCGCCCAATGCAATTTAATCAGAGCTTCACTGAGGATGATCTTGACGCGTAACCCCAGTGATAATGAGACTGATTTTTCTTGGAAGTGCATAAGGATGTAGTAATGGAATCAGTCTATTCTCCTTACCCTACACAATCCTAGATGTCAACTTCGGTGTTTTTGTAGGTGTGCCTGTCATACCTCCTGCTTATAGTCAGAGTGGAACTATACAGAATTATCTACTGTGCATAAGAACCGTGACCTAGTTTGTTTCTGAAATTTGTAAGATGTTCTTATAGAGCCCTGTTTGACTCACTCAGTGGAGGCAGAGATTATGTCTACTGAAACACCTGTGCTCTAACTCCAGTGAGACGGCTTTCCAAACTACTGAGGTTAGGAACACATCCTTAGAGGAAAAGCTACATAATCGTGGATACTGAACAACAGGCATCAGGGCCAAATGTATCTGTGCTGTTTCCCCTTGTTTAATAAACATCTAATATCCGAGCTTAGAATATATCTTCCTGTTGCAACTTCCACAACACACAAGATCTCCTATTTTAAGATTTCTTGTGTGTCTTGCATTTTTAATATCCTTCAAATCTTCATTACTGGTAGTCTGACTTAACCTAGGCATTAGTAAATACAGTTATTTAGCCTGACATAAGGAGTGACTTAGTGTCCACTGTACGATCTTTTAATTGCACATTAATATTTCATGTTGCATAAAATACATAAAATATCATCAGCATGAAATAAGAAATTAGAAAAGCAAGTGCACTAGAAGTGGAGGTTCCTTAAACACCGCTGGCTTGGTGTGTTGCTGTAGTACAATGATTAGGATAAGATCTTTGCACTCAGACTAACCAGGTTCAAGTCTCGGCTCTGTCCCAAACTAGCTTGTGAATTGAGATCACTGAATCTCCACTTTGCTAAAATCTCCTTGCCTTCCCAAGGAAAGCGATGCCGGTGTCCACATCCTATAACTAGGAAAATCAATGAAGATACCAGACATACAGGATCCTAGCAGCCATTTACAAATGGTGCTATTTAAAGTGCATTCATTAAACTCCGGAAAGCCTCTTAAAGTTGATACTTCTCAGCAAGATACTAGATCTCAGTTGCTACAAGAAATTCGGCCCACAGTGTGTGTTCCCACGCAGGCTACTCTGGCTCTGAAAATTCAGCCGCTAGGCCAGCGCCATGGCTTAACAGGCTAGGCTAATCCTCCGCCTTGCGGCACCAGCACACCGGGTTCTAGTCCCGTTTGGGGTACCGGATTCTATCCTGGTTGCCCCTCTTCCAGGCCAGCTCTCTGCTGTGGCCCGGGAAGGCAGTGGAGGATGGCCCAGGTCCTTGGGCCCTGCACCTGCATGGGAGACCAGGAAAAGCACCTGGCTCCTGGCTTCGGATCAGCGAGATGTGCCAGCCGCAGCGGCCATTGGAGGGTGAACCAACAGCAAAAAGGAAGACCTTTCTCTCCCTCTCCCCCTCTCCCCCTCTCCCCCTCTCCCCCTCTCCCCCTCTCCCCCTCTCCCCCTCTCCCCCTGTCAAAAAAAAAAAATTCAGCTGCTGGACACTGGCAGAATGGCCCATGGGACTTTAACAGGAACATCCATGGGTCCCAAGGAATGGTCGGGACCCTGGGCATCTCACCTCTTCGTTACCTTCATCTCCTCTGATGCAGGGAATTGGGCTGATGGCCATTTATTTGTTCCGCAAGCACGGAACTGCAGGTGTGACTCGTCCTCCTCCTTACAGGTGCCCCCAAGACCGCGGCAGGAGTTAGGTTGAAGCGTTTGCTCCAAGACTTTGAGAAGTGACTTTTCTTTGTCCTACAGAGTCAGCAGGGCATTCCACTGGCAGCTGCCTCCTCGTGTCTCCAGGCATCTTGATAAGCGCCGAGAATCCAGGTGGGTAGAACTTCCAGCTCCCGGGTATATTGGGCTTTCCATTTCCTCTGTTGGACCCGTACGTTATGGTGGGTGTCACTCTTCCTGTGTGTGTGGTTATCACGTGGAGTGGTGAAAACATCAAAAGGGGGAGCTTTAGAATTCTGAATTCCACAACAATGTGCTGCACTGTTAGGCTGAACATTTCAGGTTGAGGTCTGGGCCCTGGGCTCTGTAAGTTTCCCTCTGGGTAGACACAAGCAGCTGGTCAAACACAACCACAGAATCCCTCTCTCTCTCTCTCTCTCTCTCTCTCTCTCTCTCTCTCTCTCTCTCTCTCTCTCTTACACACACACACACACACACTCACACAGAGAATTGCATAGCGCACTGGAATTTCCCAAACAAAATGCTCCTCTGTATGCAACACCTGGATCAAACAAAATATTGCCACCTTGTGCCCTCTCTAAGTTACTACTCCCAAGAATACAGTTCTGTTGGGTTTATTTGTAGGAGTGAAATTATTGGGACATAGTTTACATCTATCTGAACATTTAAGAGATTAGTTCTGCTTTATCTGTATATAAATGGAACTATGTATCAAGAATCGTTTGGCCGGTGCCGCAGCTCACTAGGCTAATCCTCCGCCTGCGGCACCGGCACACCGGGTTCTAGTCCCAGTCGGGGTGCCGGATTCTGTTCCGGTTGCCCCTCTTCCAGGCCAGCTCTCTGCTGTGGCCCAGGAAGGCAGTGGAGGATGGCCCAGGTCCTTGGGCCTTGCACCCCATGGGAGACCAGGAGAAGCACCTGGCTCCTGCCTGCAGATCAGAGCGGTGCACCAGCTGCAGCGTGCCCAGCCGCAGTGGCCATTGGAGGGTGAACCAACGGCAAAGGAAGACTTTTCTCTCTGTCTCTCTCACTGTCCACTCTGCCTGTCAAAAAAGAAAAAAGCTTTTATGTGTTTCTATCCTGTATGATTTTTTGTGAATGCATTATTTGTTAGCATTATAGGATTATTGTATGTGTATCAGGTTATTTTATATGCATAGGATTCCAGTGTGTAAATATCAAACAATGAATAGAATCATTCTATTTTTTTAAAAGACTTATTTATTTGAAAGGCAGTGTCAGAGAAGCAGAGCCAGACGGGTCTTCCATCTGCTGGTTCACTCCCCAAATGGTCTCAACAGCCGGAGCTGAGCTGATCTCAAACCAGGAGCTTCCTCAGGGTCTCCCATGCGGGTGCAGGTCCCCAAGGACTTGGGTCATTTTCTGCTTTCCCAGGCCACAGCAGAGAGCTGGATGGGAAGTGGAGCAGCCGGAACTTGACCTGACACCCATAGGATTTGCTGGCACTACAGGTGGTGGCTTTGCCCTCTATGCCACAGTGCCAGCCCCATGGAATCATTCTATTGTTAATGGGAATATGAGTGGTCTTAAGGTTGGGGCTATTATGACTATTACTGGTATATAGGTTCTGGAATTTATCATTGATATATATACATATATGAATTGGGAATGAATCTATAAAAAGGGAATTGTTGGTATGTAGGCTTATATGTATTCTGCTTAAGTAGCTACTACCAAACAGTTGTCTAAAATGTTTGTATCAACTTTCACACCTGTCATCAGTGCATGAGATTTTGGTTTTATATACATTCTTGCTAAAACTTGGTATTTCCTGCCATTTTTAAAACTTTTAAATTTTTATTTATTTGAAAGGCATAGAGACAAATTTCTCTTCTGCTAGTTCACTCCCCAAATACCCAACAAATCCAAGCTGGGCCAGGCCAATGCCAAGAGGCTAAAACTGAATCTATGCCTCCCTTATGGGCAGCAGGGACCCAAGTACTTGAGCCATTATCTGCTCTCTCCCAGGTGCACATTAACAGGAAGCTGAACTGGGAGTGGAACTGGGACGTGAACTCCAATATGGGAGACAAGTAGCATCCTGACCATTGTGCTCCATGTCCATCCTTCTTGCCATTTTTTTTAATTATCTTTTACTAGTCCAAGAATTCAGGAACACCAGGTTTTTCCTTTTTTCATTTCCAATTATCTTTATATACAGAAGATCAATTCAGTATATAATTAGTAAAGATCTCATCAGTTTGTACCCACGCAGAATCACAAAGTGTAAAAATACTGTTTCAGTACTAGTTATAGCATCACTGCACATTAGACAACACATTATGGACAGATCCCACATGGGATGTAAGTACACAGTGACTCCTGTTGCTGACTTAACAATTTGACACTCCTGTTCATGGCGTCAGTAATCTCCCTAGGCTCTAGTCATGTTAAGACTTAAATCTACGACCTGAAACCATCAAATTATTAGAGAGCATTGGAGAAACCCTGCAAGATATAGGCACAGGCAAGGACTTCTTGGAAAATACTCCAGCAGCACAGGCAGTCAAAAACAAAATTAACATTTGGGATTGCATCAAATTGAGAAGTTTCTGTACTTCAAAAGAAAGTCAGGAAAGTGAAGAGGCAACCGACAGAATGGGAAAAAATATTTGCAAACTATACTACAGATAAAGGGTTGATAACCAGAATCTACAAAGAAATCGAGAAAATCCACAACAACAAAACAAACAACCCACTTAAGAGATTGGCCAAGGACCTCAATAGACATTTTTCGAAAGAAATCTTGCCATTTTTTAATTTAATTTTTTTGACAGGCAGAGTGGACAGTGAGAGTGAGAGACAGAGAAAGGTCTTCCTTTGCTGTTGGTTCACCCTCCAATGGCCGCCAATGGCGCTGCAGCTGGCGCACCGCTCTGATCCGAAGGCAGGAGCCAGGTGCTTCTCCTGGTCTCCCATGGGGTATAGAGCCCAAGCACTTGGGCCATCCTCCACTGCACTCCCTGGCCACAGCAGAGAGCTGGCCTGGAAGAGGGGCAACTGGGACAGAATCTGGCACCCCGACCGGGACTAGAACCTGGAGTGCCAGTGCTGCAAGGCGGAGGATTAGCCTATTGAGCCACGGCATGGGCCCCTTAATTTAATTTTTAAGATGTTATTTGGAAGGCAGAATGACCGAAAGAAGGAGGGGCATGTTGAATCTGCTGGCTCACCTCAAAGAGCTAGTGCTGGACCAAGCCAAAGCCAGGAGCCTGTGACCCCGGCCAGGTCTCCTCTGGGGGGACCCAAGTACTTGAGCCAGCTTCAGCCTCCTAGGGTGTGTGTTAGCAGAAGGTTGGCTCTGAAGCACATGCAGGACTCAAAGCCAGGTGCTCTAACATGGAATGCGGGTTTCCCAATCACCTGTCCTATGTCATTTCTGTTTAGATTTCTAACTGGTGTATGGTGGTATCAGGTAGTGACTTCACTTGAATTTTCATGAGTTCCAAGAACACTGAACATGTCTCCCATATTTGCTCATTGAACAATAGGCTTTATGGAAGTTTCTATTGGAAAGCTTTGCCTGTATTGTATTATGTGTTCTTTAACTGTTCTTTGCACTAAATATAATCTTCTCTCTTCTCTGTGTATGTATGTGTATATCATTTGAGGAAAGCCAGCTCATAATCTAACATGATCTAATTTACCATGTGTTTAATGTGTTGTGCTATTTAAGCATTTTTTAAATTCTAAGACCACATAAATATTCTGTAAAAATTTCATTATCTTTAAAATTTGATTGGCACTCCACTCAGAATTGGTCTGTCTGTGGATGTAGCTGTGGTCTGTCATCTCGGTATGACTAGCAAATATCGGTTTGTGTTGGCAGTGTTAGATTATGGCTCGTTCGTTCACTTTCCATTGCTTCTCCCAGGTGAACACCACCTCACGCTCCTGACTCTGAATGACATACACTGATAATCCTCTCCACCACTAAGTGCGTATTGATATCTTGGCAATCCCACAGGAGTACGTAAGGAAAGTCACTCTTGGTAATCATTTCTGTCAGCAAAAAGGGTGTTGGCATAACTTAGAGGGAAATGTGAGTGAAGGGATGATCTTCAGGGATTTCTCCAAAGGAGTGATCTTCTCGGCACAGACTGCTGTCGGGATCCTGGGCAACTTCTCACTTGTTTACTGCTACATTTTCCTTTCCTACACGGAACACAAGCTGAGGTCTACAGACTTGATTCTCAAGCACCTCATGATGGCCAACTCCTTGGTCCTTCTCTCTAATGGAGTTCCCCAGACGATGATGGCTTTCGGGTTCAAACATTTCTTCAATGATTTTACATGCAAACTTACTTTGTACATTCAGAGAGTGGGCAGAAGTGTGTCCATTAGCATCGTCTGCCTCCTGAGCGTCTTCCAGGCCATCAAGATCTGCCCCATGAACTCCACTTGGAAGGATCTCAAAGTGAAAGCCACAAAATACATCACTTTTTCCATTTACCTCTGCTGGATCCTGTACATGGTAGTAAACTTAATTTTTCCTATATATCATTCTGGAAAATGGAACAAAAATGTCACAAAGAAAAGAGACGTACAATACTGTTCTACAGACCGTGACAAAATCAGTGACTCACTATATACAGCCTTGTTGGTATTCCCTGAAGTGTTATTTTCTGTGCTCATAATCTGGTCCAGTGGCTCCATGACTCTCATTCTGTACAGGCACAAGCAGCAGGTCCAACACATTCACAGCGCTCACCTTTCCTCCAGGTTGTCCCCTGAATCCAGAGCCACCCAGAATATCCTTGCTCTGGTGTGCACCTTTGTGTCTTTCTATACCCTCTCTTCCATCTTGAATGCATGTGCTGCTTTTTCGTACAATTCCAGTTGGTGGTTGGTAAACAGCAATGTCTTCATTTCTGTGTGTTTTCCAACTGTAAGCCCCTTTCTTATGAGCCGTGACTCCCAGGTATTCAGACTCTGCTCTCACTGGGTGAGGAACACAATCCCCTAATGTCATAAACGTGTAAATTGACTTAGTCACTCATCACCCTTTAAACATCCATACAGAAACTTACGGGGGAACTGCTTGTCCCTCTAGGGTGAGCTCTGATGAGTATTGGTTGAACATGAGACCTAGGTGGACATAGCAAAGGTGACTACAGCAGGTTGCCCCCCTCTGCTCATACTATCCTGTGCTCATAATCTGGTCCAGTGGCTCCTTGCAAATCATCTTAGTTATGTGCTGTTTGAGGAACGTTGAACGGATTGAGTCTTAGTCCTCCAAAGCCAGTTTGGTGAAGTGGTATACTTGGAGGGGGGAGAATTTCCAGGAGCAAACACAGTGAAGAGAATTGCCGGAAGGCAGTTCATGGATTTCTCATGTTTGTAGAACACAAGTTATTCAGAAGACACTGTCTCTTGTTGGGTGTTTTTGCAAGCAGTAGCCTTGCAAGATGGAAACAGTGGGCAGACTTGTTCCTGTGTATTAAAATATACTTTCTCTTTTTGGGGTAAAGGGTATGACCAGTTTGTCAGGTTTTTGTCTTTAAAAGACTGGAATTTCCTATGCTTGGGGATGCTCGGGTATGATGCAAACTCGCCGCATGTGTAGTAGGTACCTACTCGGGCCTCACCGTGCCACCCTGAGTGGAATGGGCGTGGTGGGGCAAGGGAAGGTGTGACAATCAGAATCTTTGTACTGCCTGTTGTGTCAGGAGTAATGAAGATCTTAGATTTCAACCTAAGAATGTTCTGCAAGGATCTGTGAGTGAGTTGCAGGCTTGACTCGGACTTTCGGTTTCTAGAAGTAACCATTGGTGTTCAAAACTAGTTAGATAGCTCCCTAGCAGTTCTATTAAAGTTGGATTGACTACACTCAAAATCCAACTAATCTGGGTGTTCTGGTTAAGGTGTATTCTTGGGAGAACCAACTGGTATGTACCCCATTGAAGAATGTAAACTACTGGGGGAGGCAGGGATATGTATGGGACAGGTGAGAGCAGGACCAGGAGTGGGGCACTGCATAGGTAGAAGGGGAAGAAGTGAGAGGCCTCACTGGCAGAGCATCTTACAGGGAACTTGGAGTACAAGAAACTACTATAAGAGGACATGAAATAATTTGCTCTAGAATGTTCTGGTCATTCTTAGAATCCTTTAACAAAGGCTCCATGGATCACTGAGATTTTTCTGTGAAAGTAGATTCTTTCAAAACATTTTGGGCAGCTTGGATTTTAGGTCTGTGCTCACCTAAGGCAAAGTGTCTTCCTCTTTTGAATTTTTGACTGGCATTTTCAGTCCACAGTTCACTGTGGATAAATAAAACCACAGAAAGTGCAGGTGGCAGGCACTGTGGCTCAATAGGCTAATCCTCCACCTGCGGTGCCAGCACACCAGGTTCTAGTCCTGGTTGGGGCACCGGATTCTGTCCTGGTTGCCCCTCTTCCAGGCCAGCTCTCTGCTGTGGCCCGGGAAGTGCAGTGGAGGATGGCCCAAGTGCTTGGGCCCTGCACCCCATGGGAGACCAGGAGAAGCACCTGGCTCCTGGCTTCGGATCGGCGCAGCACTGGCCATGGCGGCCATTGGGGGGTGAACCAATGGGAAAGGAAGACCTTTCTCTCTGTCTCTCTCACTGTCCACTCTGTCAAAAAAAAAAGTGCAGGTAAGGGGGTATAATTCTCTTTGTGCAGCCTTGCCTAGTTTTGAAGGACTGGCTAAAAACCAGCGGGTTCCCTTCCTGGGGCAGACAGCCATGGCCACATATAAGACATGTGGCATTTTAAGTTGCCCTCATTGGTTTACTGAAAAGCCCAATTCTTATTTTTTGTTTGTACTGACTCGGGGCTGGAGCCACAGGAATGCTCTCACAGTGCATTTGTCAAAGCCAGTCAGCCACAGCTATTTAACACTGGTCTTTAGGGGAGTGACAGTGCACGTGTGATAGATGAGAGACAAGGGCACGAGGAGAGGCAGAGACCAGAGAGTGGGGTAGAAGTGCAGGAGAGAATGTGGAAGAGGGAAAGGTGTTAAACGTTGGTTAGGCATTCAAGAGCAATGCTTGTGTGCAGGAAGTTAAAGGCACTGGAGGTACCAGGATCTGGGTGGATAAGGAATGCGAGGTTGGCATGGAAATAACAGGGATAGTGGCAATACATGGTTAATGGTGGGGGGAATGAGAAAGGAGACTCCTTATGGTGTAAGGGAAGGGAGATACGGATGGGTAGGCAGACCTCGGACGATTGCAGTGGGTTGAGGCAGATAGTGTAGGTGAAGGAGATAGAGCCTGAGGGAGTTAATAGGGTGGAGACAGGTGAAGGTGGCAGAGGGCAATGCAGGCAGCTGCAGGGGATAGACTGGCTATCGGCTGGCTAAGTGGCCCAGGAGGAAAAGAGCAGGTGCTACAGGGTTGTGTGTAGCAGGTGAGAGGCAGGCATTAGATTCATGGGGGAATTGAAGGTGCCTGAAACTATTGGGTGCAGAGGACTTGTGAAATGGGCTGGCATCCTGGAATGTGGCACGGGCACAGGGAAGGAAGCAGGAGAACATGAATCGCAGTGGGCAAGAGTAACTAAAGATGAGGATCTTTGCTTTTGGAATGGGGTCAGAGGGATGCATGGTAAAGAGGTCACAGAACGGAGGTGGGGTACAACAGGAGGCTACGGGAGTGGGTGGAAGTGAGAGTTGATGGTGGCTTACTGGATTTATGTCTCAGGGTGGATGCAGAAATTTGCTGTGACAAAAATGACCCTCACGGGTCTCCTGAACCCTTCAACCCTCCTGCACATTCTCCTCACTGTCCCTTCAGCAAGTGTCACTAATGCTGTCACCCATGGCTCCAACTCCATGCCCAGCCTGTGCCCAGGACCAGGTGCAGTAGCAGCCGCCAATGGCCGCAGGTGTCTTTCCAGGTAACTGGATCACCCAGTTCAGGCCTTTGTGATGGAATAGGTCGTACACCTTGACTACTCTTTTAAAGTCACTTGTTAGATCACTGAAAGAGGGGTGACTGAAAAATAGTGATTCTCAATGCCATCCCGTGTTGAGCCCCTACTCTGAGCTGGCCCCACCATCCATACCCCTGACAGCATACCAGAGACCATTGGCACCTTGGCTCCAGGGTCTGACTCCTGAGGCACATCTGTCCAGGCACAGACTCTGTAGCAGCTCACAGGAGCCATGAGTCTTGCAAGCATGAGGGTTTTGCTCTAAGGGCCTTTGGGGGGGTGATAAGGGTGATAAGCCCTTTTTGTCATCGGTTGGCTGGAATAGGAAAGAATTTCAGATGTCAGTGATGGTAAGCAAGCTAGCAAAGTTTGAGGGTAGTGCATGCTACAGGATTGATCAAGGACTCGAGGAAGAAACGGAGTGCCCAGTCTACATTTAGACTGGGACTTCTTTGAGCCTGGGGTCTACTTATTCCCACCTCTTCTCCTCCCCCCCACCCTTTGTAATACTGCTGGGCAGAGGGCTTTACAGGTGTGAAATTTATCCCAAAGTCTTATTACCCAGTGTTATCAGACAAAACAACCCCCTCCGTGCTGGTCCAGGAAGATTCTTCCAGAATGTACACAGGGAAGGGGGATTGGCTGGAACCTACACAATTCGTGAGACATGGGCAGGAGTTTGGCACATAGATACAGGGCTGCTTCTGGGAAATGTTTCGTTTTGTTTTTTTATTTTTTTGTATTTTTGACAGAGTGGACAGTGAGAGAGAGGAAGGTCTTCCTTTGCCGTTGGTTCACCCTCCAATGGCTGCCACGACCAGTGCACTGCGGCCAGCGCACCGCGCTGATCCAAAGGCAGGAGCCAGGTGCTTCTCCTGGTCTCCCATGAGGTGCAGGGCCCAAGCACTTGGGTCATCCTCCACTGCACTCCCGGGCCACAGCAGTGAGCTGGCCTGGAAGAGGGGCAACCGGGACAGAATCTGGCGCCCCAACTTGGACTAGAACCCGGTGTGCCGGCGCCGCAAGGCAGAGGATTAGCCTGTTGAGCCATGGCGCCGGCCACGGGAAATGATTTATTTTATTTTTTTTATTTTTTTTAACTTTTATTTAATGAATATAAATTTCTAGTGTACAGCTTATGGATTACAATGGCTTCCCCCTCCCATAACTTCCCTCCCACCCACAACCCTCCCCTCTCCCGCTCCCTCTCCCCTTCCATTCACATCAAGATTCATTTTCAATTCTCTTTATATACAGAAGATCAATTTAGTATAAAGATTTCAACAGTTTGCACCCATATAGAAACACAAAGTGAAACCTACTGTTTGAGTACTAGTTATAGCATTAAATCAAAATGTACAGCACATTAAGGACAGAGATCCTACATGAGGAGCAAGTGCACAATGGCTCTTGTTGACCCAACAAATTGACACTCTAGTTTATGGCGCCAGTAACCACCCTAGGCTGTCGTCATGAGTTGCCAAGGCTGTGGAAGCCTTCCAAGTTTGCCGACTCTGATCATATTTAGACAAGGTCATAAAAGACAGAGTGAGGATAGTAACCAATGATCCTAAGAGTGGCATTTACCAGGTTTGAACAATTATACAGCATTAAGTGGGGAAGAGGACCATCAGTACACACAGGTTGGGAGTAGAGCCATTGGTGGTAAAGTTGAGGTTATGATTACAAAGGAATGAGGCCCAAGTACGCTAGACAGGGTCGAGAACAAGGACAGAGTCATTATTAGAGGAGCTAAGAAAGGTGCTGTCTAAGCTACAATTAAGTTTTCTGATTGAGAGGCAAATAGAACCTGATAGAAGGGGCTTGATAATAATCTGGTGGGCTTTAGGCCTTGTAAGTTAAGAGGCCCAGACCTATCTATCTCTTCACATGGGGTATATCCTAAGGGAGGTGTGAACCTCCTAGGGGGAGGCACTCTGTTGACTTTCATTACTTAGCTGGCCTTGGAGGAGAGCTGGCCAGGTAAAGGCAGGTGGCATCTCTAACAAGAAATTTACAGTTCTGCCTGCAATGTTGCTGACCCTCCTTGGCCGTCCCCTCAGCTGCAGTGGTCACTTTGGAAGTTAGGCTGAGTGAAGGGCTCTTCAGCTTAGAGCCGGTAAGATCTGTGGCTCTGACCTGGGCATCCTTCGACTCCAGGGCAGGTCCATTTCCAGTGACCCAACTCTTGGCAGAGCTGCCAGGGCTCTTCACAAGCTGACTTCTGCTGAAGCCCAGGCTTACCACATTGAAAGCCACTGCAGTGGACTGGCCTGTTGGGTCTCCTTGAGGGCAGATCACTGTACAGATCAGCCATTAATAGGCCTGCCACCCATTGCTTCTGATGCCGAGCTTTCTTTTCCTCCTGGTTTGTGTTAAAGCAGACCAGACGATGCAAGTCAAGGGAGTGCCCATATCCCATCTCTAATCTTTGGTGGCCTGAACTACAAGTCTATAGTCACAGGCATG
Source organism: Lepus europaeus (assembly GCF_033115175.1). Classification (NCBI taxonomy): domain Eukaryota; kingdom Metazoa; phylum Chordata; class Mammalia; order Lagomorpha; family Leporidae; genus Lepus; species Lepus europaeus. The sequence continues at coordinate 5,121,268 of NC_084845.1, forward strand.
TTCTGTAGTAGTTTTTCTAAGGTAGACAATGCCCATGAGGAAAATTATATTCTCACTTTAAAACTTTCTTTCCCTTTGGTCTGAAAGGGAGGTTTTTTCTACTTACTGTATACTTCGCTGATGGCGAAGTGAATCTAGCTATGAGATTATTATTTAAGTTCTTATTTTGGCTATGCTATTACAGAAAAACGTTAGCCATCTCTTGTATTAGGTCTAAAGATTAAATTGTGCATCCTACAGATTCCTTCATAATAGAATTAGTTTCCTACCTTGAAGAGAATAGAGAAATGAAAGAATAAGTTGAGCTTAGAATAGAGAAATGAGGGAGCAAGTCCTAGATTGCTTGCTGACAATAGCAATATCACATGAATACTTAGCAAACCGTTTCAACCATTAGATAACAACTTAAGAAAACATTTACCAGAAGGTCCAATGCCTTCTATAAATTTTAAGAATCATGTATTTGAAAACACCTCTTAAATATCTAACATGGTGTAGTTTGTTTAGCCAGTAAACTTAAGCACAACCATCTAAAATGTTTTTAGTTTCTTTCTACCAACAAGTCTAAAACATATGATACACAGATTCAGGTCACACAAATTAAAATGAATATTTGATTGATTTTAGCAGCTTAAATTTATGGACAATCTTATCTATAAGCCATTTAAAATAAAACTCTTAATAAAATTTCCTATGTGGACATGCAATATGTACACACATATAACATAGCATAATAGACCAATATAGCAATTTTAAAAATAGCTTTTAAAATCTTTAACTTTTTGTAGATTGCCAATTGATTTGAATTGCTTTTTGTTTTTAGATTACTTTAACACATTGCTTTAACAGAGCATCAGAGTTTAATTCTATGTCAAAGAGAAATTGAGCTTCCTGTGATCTTTTGCTGTGAGGTTTCCTTCCTTTACCTTCTTTCATATTGGTGACCATGTTTCTGTGTTTCTGTGTGTAACACATCTTTAAGCATCTTTTGCAGGGCAGGATGAGTGGCAACAAATTCTTTCAGTTTCTGTTTGCTATGAAAAGTCTTAATTTCACCTTCATTCACAAATGAGAGCTTTGCAGGATATAGTATTCTGGGCTGGCAGTTTTTCTCTCTTAGTACCTGGGCTATGTCTCGCCATTCCCTTCTAGCTTGTAGGGTTTCTGATGAGAAGTCTGCTGTGAGTCTAATTGGAGATCGTCTGAGAGTAATCTGACGTTTCTCTCTTGCACCTTTTAGAATCTTTTCTTTATGTTTCACTGTGGTGAGTTTGATTACAATGTGTCGTGGTGAGGATCTCTTTTGGTCATGTTTATTAGGGGTTCTATAAGCTTCCTGTACTAGGATATCTCTGTCCTTCTCCAAACCTGGGAAATTTTCTGCTAGTATCTCACTGAAAATGCCTTCTAATCCTTTCTCCCTCTCCATGCCTTCAGGAACTCCTAGAACCCGAATGTTGGGTTTTTTAATAGTATCCTGTAGATTCCCGACAATATTTTTTAGATTTCTAATTTCTTCTTCTTTTCTTTGGTTTGCCTGTTTCCTTTCCTGTTCTCTGTCTTCTAAGTCTGATATTCTCTCTTCTGCTTTGCCCATTCTGTTTTTAAGGCTCTCTAATGTGTTTGTCATTTGATCTATTGAGTTCTTCATTTCATTGTGGTTTTTTGTCACTATCACAGTTTCATGTTCCACTAGTTGTTTCATTTCATTTTGATTCCTCCTTAAGATTTCATTTTCGCGAGAGAGATTTTCTATCTTGTCGATTAAGGATTTCTGTAGTTCAAGAATTTGTTTTTGAGAACTTCTTAATGTTCTTATCAATTTTTTGAGATCCGCTTCTTGCATTTCTTCTATCTCATCATCTTCATAATCTTGAATTGGGGTGTCTTTTTCATTTGGGGGCGTCATAGTGTCTTCCTTGTTCTTGTTAGCTTGGTTTTTGCATTTGTTGTTTGGCATGTTGGAGATATTTGGTTTCTTCACTGTGGTGTTTTTTCTCGTTACACTATGGCTCTATATTAAGTGGACTGTCTGCTTTCAGTGGAGCCTTAGAGGCTTGAGATGAGTGTGGACTGAGAGCTGTGTTTGGTTCCTCAGGGTTGAGGGTGTGTCAAAGATGACACTCCCAGGTTAGGCGTGGTAAATCTCTTTTTTTTTTTATTCCAAAGGGAGGTAATTCCGCACAGCTGAACGTAATTGGAGGTAGTTAGCAGGCGAATGATATACCCACAGGAGCCAGAGATCGGAAGCTCTTTCCCAAGGACCACACAGGGAATCTCTGCTGCCCTCAGTGTGGGCTCCAATTCTCCTGCAGTCTCCCACTGGGTTGCCAAGTTAGATGCTAATCTCCTGTTATTTCACCCCTCCCCCCAGAGTCAGGTTTTTCTGCTAGGCTCAGGGCTGGTGCAGACCTGAGGTCACCCTGCTTATGACGTATGTCAAAATGGCGCCTGCTCTGTCTTGCTCGCCTTTGAGAGGTGAGCGGAGAGAGAGAAACTCGTGTCCGTATCGGTCACTTTTTTTTTTTTCCCCTCTCTTCTAGTTAGCCTGGTGAACTTTTCCCCACGGAGTTTCAAGCCTCGTTCCCTCTAGTCTCCTCTTTCTGCTTGCCCGCTGGTGTCTCAGGCTGTTGAGGTTCGGCTCACCTCGCGTTCCAGCGCTGGTGCGTTAAGTCTGCCGCTGGTGTCCCGAACTTGGGCTCCCACGCTCTCCACGCAGGCCCACTGTGAATCACTAGTTCCGGAAGAGTTTCCTCTGCTGTTTCTTCCCCTACTCTTCCTTGACCCTGCAGTATCTCCACTTTTATTAACCTGTGTGTCTTGCTGAACTATCAATGTGCTCCCTTCCTATTCCGCCATCTTGCCGCTCAACCGGGAAATGTTTCTAAGAATGCTCTGTGCTTCCCTCGTGCTCCCCATGGCGTCCCCCTTTCTTTGGCCCCTCTGACACACATAAGCTAATGTCTACCTTCCTACCTAAATCCCCCATCAAGAGAATTGACCCATAACCATGGAGGAGTAGAATGAGCAAAGGTCTTCTGTGGTGTCTTTGAGCTGGAATGAGGATGTAGAGCTGATTACTGTTCTTCCTGCTGTCTGTCCTGGGGTGTTTGAAGGGTCCTGGGCAAAAATTGCACTGCATGGTCCAAAGGACTGGTCATGTCCAAAGGGATAGGCTGGAAGCCCTGCCTCCTGACCATCTAGAGCCGGGTGACTCCTAGTCTGTTAGAGACGAGATGAACAAGGGAATTAAAGGCACATGGTCCAAAGTAGTAAGAGTATAGAAGTTATAGGACTGGGGCCGGTGCTGTGGTGCAGCGGGTTAAAGCCCCAGTCTGCAGCACCGTTCGAGTCCTGGCTGCTCCACTTCTGATCCAGCTCTCTGCTATGGCCTGGAAAAGCAGTGGAAGATGGCCTGGGTCCTTGGGCCCCTGCACCCATGTGGAAGACCAGAAAGAAGCTCTTGGCTTCAGATCAGTGCAGCTCCAGCCATTGTGGCCATCTGGGGGAGTGAACCAGCAGATGGAAGACCTTTCTTTCTCTGCCTTTCTATGACTCTGCCTTTCAAATAAAAAAAAATCTTTAAAAAAAAAAGCCATAGGGTCAAGAAGGGCAATAACCAGAATTTCCATGACCAGGTTTTGGGCCCCAAATTCTAATCATGTTTGGTCTGGTCTGGCAGTTGTCTGGCCTTGTTCAAGAAATGTTTAATATGGTTTTGTACTTGTCCAGTTTGACTCAAATCGTTGGAGCATGGCACAGATGCCCCCTTGGGCAGAGTTAGTTTGGGGTCTTCCCGCTTCGAAGGACGAGCACAAAGAGTTGACCTGACTCTTCGAGAGTGACGAGGGGGCTGCAATCTTGGTTTTAAGCTCAGCTAAGTCGGCGGAGAGCCTCACAAGACCTTGTTTCCTGAGACTGCCCCAGTTCCTGCAGTGACCCATCACCCCTTTCAGGGTGCTAATTCCCAACAGGGTGGAAGTTGGGGGGGGGGCAGAATTCTTTTGGAAACCCAGGAAGCGTGTAAAGGGATTGGTGTGGGGGCTGAGGAATTAACAAATGTTACAGTGGCTATGACATAACCAGTGTGCAGAGCCCCATCCAAGCACTGGGCAAGCATTGATTGAAGCTCCACAGAGTGCACTCCTGCTACATGAGAGACATCCTGATGTGATGTATATTAAATTGGAGTTTTTGATGAAAGGTGTTGCAGTTAGTAGACTAAACGGGCTTGTGTGGAAGGAATTATTGGTCTGGTGTTCCCAGGACTTGATACATCAGGTGGTGTCATTTAGCCATCCTCATGAATTATCTATCCCTACACTGCCCCAGTGGGAGTTGGCCATCAGTGTTAGGTCTCCACATGGCAGGGGCTTGCCCCAGCAAAAGCTCCTGGTGTAATTAAGCCACTGTGTTATGGATACATTTGGCAGGAATGAGAGGTAAGAGCAAGAGGGGCTTGGAGGAAAGTATCTGATTATTAGTGTGTAGCATGACCATGAAGTTGCAGGAAGAGTTATTTAGGGATCCCACAGGATATCCTTGGGAGAACTTGGGCAGGGGGAGCCTGTATCCTCTATGTTGACCTTTGTATAAAACATAATTGGGTGTGAGAAGCTGTCCTTTTTGGCTGATGCATGTGCACGCTGATGCTTGGTAGAAGTTGAAAATTATATGAAACCCTCTGAGCCCATTCCCTCCCATGGGGTCAGCCATGCCTCTGTGGGTGAGCCTTGTACCTCTAAATCAGTCCAAGAATGGCCATAGGGCATAGTGATGGGCACATCAACCTCACCCTGAAGTGCCTGATGATTGGAGAGACATTAGCTAGGAACACTGATTTGAAGCATGTTATCAAAAAAATGAAGACTCTGGAGAGTGTTTTAACTTACAAGGGCTCCTTTTAGAGAGTAGGCGTAGGTCTTCCAGGGAATCTGTGGCCCAAATCCACTTTGGTCCAGACTTGTCTTAGTCTTCAGAGTAGTATGGTTTTACCCGGGTATGGTGGGTCCAGCTGGGGTTGCTAGGCACCTTGATTGCTATAGGTGTGGAAGGTAAGACAGTATGCGGCTTCCCATGGAGTAGTAAGTTGGGACCTGGAGAACTGTCCTTCCAGGTTTTAAGTAGAACTTGGGCTCTGGGTTCTTTTTCTTAAATTAGTTATTTGAAATGCAAAGTTACAGAGAGAAAGATGGAGACAGATCTTCCACTTGCTGGTTTACTCCCCAGATGTCCACAACGGCTGGGGCTGGGCCAGGCTGAAGCCAGGAACTCCATCTGGATCTCCCACGTGGGTAAAGGGATCCAAGTACTTGGGCCATCTTCTACTTTCCCAGGAGCATTATCTGGGAACTTAATTGGAAGTGGAGCAGCCAAGATTCCAACCGGCACTCATATGGGATGCCAGCTTCACAGGCAGTGGCTTAACCCACTATGCCGCAATGCCAGCCCAGGTTCTGGTTTCTTATAAGTGGGATGGGCTGGCATCCTGGCCTGTTTGAAAGATCAAGGCTTCAGATTACCTTTTGAAATTGAGCTAGAAAAGTATTTGATGGCACTATTTGCTTCTACATCTATCAGGATGTCTTGAATGGAGGAAAGACCTTCCATAAAGAGCTCAGAGAGACAGGTGGGCCCTGTCCAAGTTTTGAGCAGGACAATTAGAAGACCTAAAAGCCAGTTTGGTTTTGCTTCCTGGCAGAGTTTTTCCACATTTTTTTCTTCTGGGTCATCTGATTGGCCCTTTCTACTTCACTGGAAGACTGAGGTCTCCAGGCAGAGTGAAGACATCAGGCGATCCCTAGGGCCTTGCAAACCCCTCGTGTAACCCAGCAAATCAAAGAGGCCTCATTATCACTTTGTAGTGACCGTGGGGACCGTAATTTACTTTAGGAGTATTTTGGCCATTTTCTGGGCTCTTCCAGACCTGCCTGGGAAGGCTTCTACCCACCAGCAAAGGCATCCATGAGAACAAGCAGGAATGGCTTTGACAGGGCAGTGTCTGAGTAAAAATTCTTTTGCCAGTGTTCTCCAGGGCAAACTTCCTTTATCTGTGTGGACTTAATTAAGGGTGGAGGTTGGAACCTCTGGGGCAGAGCAGGGAAGGCTTCTGTGGGGGCCAGCAACTTTGGCAACAGCTGCTTGCCCAATGCCCTGGCTTCCCCAATGGATAGCAGGGGCTACTCGTGAGCAGACTGGCCTTGTCAAGTTTTTCCAGGAGCGGATCACCAGCTAAAGCAGTTACCACTGAGCCTGCTGCTATCTTTCACTGTCTCTTCTATCTCTCTGCTCTTCCTCCTGGTCTCGTGGAGGCAGCCTTTAGTATGGAAGTCAGGGGCACTTGTCCCCATGCAGAATTTTGAGGAGCAGCCTGAGGTAGAAATCTATCCTTTAGCTCGATGGCTCCCATAGTAGAGCAAGGGTTTGCTTCATTGTGTTTTTTTTTTGTTTGTTTGCTTTTTAACTTTTATTTAATGAATATAAATTTCCAGTGTACAGTTTATGGATTACAATGGCTTCCCCCTCCCATAACTTCCCTCCCACCCGCAACCCTCCCCTCTCCTGCTCCCTCTCCCCTTCCATTCACATCAAGATTCATTTTCAATTCTCTTTATATACAGAAGATCAATTTAGTATAACGATTTCACAGTTTGCACCCATATAGAAACACAAAGTGAAACATACTGTTTGAGTACTAGTTATAGCATTAAATCAAAATGTACAGCACATTAAGGACAGAGATCCCACATCAGGAGCAAGTGCACAGTGGCTCCTGTTGTTGACCCAACAAATTGACACTCTAGTTCATGGTGCCAGTAACCACCCTAGGCTGTCGTCATGAGTTGCCAAGGCTATGGAAGCCTTCCAAGTTTACCGACTCTGATCATATTTAGACAAGGTCATAAAAGACAGGGTGAGGATAGTAACCAATGATCCTAAGAGTGGCATTTACCAGGTTTGAACAATTATACAGCATTAAGTGGGGAAGAGGACCATCAGTACACACAGGTTGGGAGTAGAGCCATTGGTGGTAGAGTAGAGGTTATGATTACAAAGGAACGAGGCCCAAGTGTGCTAGACAGGGTCTAGAACAAAGGACAGTCATTATTAGATGTGCTAAGAAAGGTGCTGTCTAAGCTACAAGTAATTTTTCTGATTGAGAGGCAAATAGAACCTGATAGAAGGGGCTTGATAATAATCTGTTGGGCTTTAGGCCTTGTAAGTTAAGAGGCCCAGACCTATCTATCTCTTCACATGGGGTATATCCTAAGGGAGGTGTGAACCTCCTAGGGGAAGTCACTCCGTTGACTTTCATTACTTGGCTGGCCTGGGAGGAGAGCTGGCCAGGTAAAGGCAGGTGGCATCTCTAACAAGAAATTTACAGTTCTGCCTGCAATGTTGCTGACCCTACTTGACCATCCCCTCAGCTGCAGTGGTCACTTTGGAAGTTGGGCTGAGTGAAGGGCTTTTCAGCTTGGAGCCAATAAGATCTGTGGCTCTGACCTGGGCATCCTTCGACTCCAGGGCAGGTCCATTTCCAGTGACCCAACTCTTGGCAGAGCTGCCAGGGCTTTTCACAAGCTGACTTCTGCTGAAGCCCAGGCTACCACATTGAAAGCCACTGCAGTGGACTGGCCTGTTGGGTCTCCTTGAGGGCAGATCACTGTACAGATCAGCCATTAATAGGCCTGCCACCCATTGCTTCTGATGCCGAGCTTTCTTTTCCTCCTGGTTTGTGTTAAAGCAGACCAGACGATGCAAGTCAAGGGAGTGCCCATATCCCATCTCTAATCTTCGGTGGCCTGAACTACAAGTCTATAGTCACAGGCATGTTCTGTAGTAGTTTTTCTAAGGTAGACAATGCCCATGAGGAAAATTATATTCTCACTTTAAAACTTTCTTTCCCTTTGGTCTGAAAGGGAGGTTTTTTCTACTTACTGTATACTTCGCTGATGGCGAAGTGAATCTAGATGTGAGATTATTATTTGAGTTCTTATTTTGGCTATGCTATTACAGAAAAATGTTAGCCATCTCTTTTATAAGGTCTAAAGATTAAATTGTGTGTCCTACAGATTCCTTCATAATAGAATTAGTTTCCTACCTTGAAGAGAATAGAGAAATGAAAGAACAAGTTGGGCTTAGAATAGAGAAATGAGGGAGCAAGTCCTAGATCGCTTGCTGACAATAGCAATATCACATGAATACTTAGCAAACCGTTTCAACCATTAGATAACAACTTAAGAAAACATTTACCAGAAGGTTCAATGCCTTCTATAAATTTTAAGAATCATGTATTTGAAAACGCCTCTTAAATATCTAACATGGTGTAGTTTGTTTAGCCAGTAAACTTAAGCACAACCATCTAAAATGTTTTTAGTTTCTTTCTACCAACAAGTCTAAAACATATGATACACAGATTCAGGTCACACAAATTAAAATGAATATTTGATTGATTTTAGCAGCTTAAATTTATGCACAATCTTATCTATAAGCCATTTAAAATAAAACCCTTAATAAAATTTCCTATGTGGACATGCAATATGTACACACATATATCATAGCATAATAGACCAATATAGCAATTTTAAAAATAGCTTTTAAAATCTTTAACTCTTTGTAGATTGCCAATTGATTTGAATTGCTTTTTGTTTTTAGATTACTTTAACACATTGCTTTAACAGAGCATCAGAGTTTAATTCTATGTCAAAGAGAAATTGAGCTTCCTGTGATCTTTTGCTGTGAGGTTTCCTTCCTTTACCTTCTTTCATATTGGTGACCATGTTTCTGTGTTTCTGTGTGTAACACATCTTTAAGCATCTTTTGCAGGGCAGGATGAGTGGCAACAAATTCTTTCAGTTTCTGTTTGCTATGAAAAGTCTTAATTTCACCTTCATTCACAAATGAGAGCTTTGCAGGATATAATATTCTGGGCTGGCAGTTTTTCTCTCTTAGTACCTGGGCTATATCTCGCCATTCTCTCCTAGCTTGTAGGGTTTCTGATGAGAAGTCAGCTGTGAGTCTAATTGGGGATCCTCTGAGAGTAATCTGACGTTTCTCTCTTGTGCATTTTAAGATCTTTTCTTTACGTTTCACTGTGGTGAGTTTGATTACAATGTGTCGTGGTGAGGATCTCTTTTGGTCATGTTTATTAGGGGTTCTATAAGCTTCCTGTACTAAGATGCCTCTGTCCTTCTCCAAACCTGGGAAATTTTCTGCTAGTATCTCACTGAAAATGCCTTCTAATCCTTTCTTCCTCTCCATGCCTTCAGGAACTCCTAGAACCCGAATGTTAGGTTTCTTAATAGTATCCTGTAGATTCCCGACAATATTTTTTAGATTTCTAATTTCTTCTTCTTTTCTTTGGTTTGCCTGTTTCCTTTCCTGTTCTCTGTCTTCTAATTCCGATATTCTCTCTTCTGCTTCACCCATTCTGTTTTTAAGGCTCTCTAATGTGTTTGTCATTTGATCTATTGAGTTCTTCATTTCATTGTGGTTTTTGTCACTATCATAGTTTCATGTTCTACTAGTTGTTTCATTTCATTTTGATTCCTCCTTAATATTTCACTTTCACAAGAGAGATTTTCTATCTTGTCCATTAAGGATTTCTGTAGTTCAAGAATTTGTTTTTGAGAACTTCTTAATGTTCTTATCAATTTTTTGAGATCCACTTCTTGCATTTCTTCTATCTCATCATCTTCATAATCTTGAATTGGGGTGTCTTTTTCATTTGGGGGCATCATAGTGTCTTCCTTGTTCCTGCCACCTCGGTTTTTGCGTTTGTTGTATGGCATGTTGGAGATATTTGGTTTCTTCACTGTGGAGTTTTTTCTTGTTACACTATGGCTCTATATTAAGTGGACTGTCTGCTTTCGGTGGAGCCTTAGAGGCTTGAGATAAGTGTGGACTGAGAGCTGTGTTTGGTTCCTCAGGGTTGAGGGTGTGTCAAAGATGACACTCCCAGGTTAGGCGTGGTAAATCTTTTTTTTTTTTTATTCAAAAGGGAAGTAATTCCGCACAGCTGAACATAATTGGAGGTAGTTAGCAGGCGAATGATATACCCACAGGAGCCAGAGATCCGAAGCTCTTTCCCAAGGACCACACAGGGAATCTCTGCTGCCCTCAGTGTGGGCTCCAATTCTCCTGCAGTCTCCCACTGGGTTGCCAAGTTAGACCCTAATCTCCTGTTATTTCACCCCTCCCCCCAGAGTCAGGTTTTTCTGCTAGGCTCAGGGCCGGTGCAGACCTGAGGTCGCCCTGCTTATGACGTATGTCAAAATGGCGCCTGCTCTTTGTCTTGCTCGCCTTTGAGGGGTGAGCGGAGAGAGAGAAACTCGTGTCCGTATCGGTCACTTTTTTAATTTTTTTCCTCTCTCTCTTCTAGTTAGCCTGGTGAACTTTTCCCCACGGAGTTTCAAGCCTCGTTCCCTCTAGTCTCCTCTTTCCGCTTGCCCGCTGGTGTCTTGGGCTACTGAGGTTCGGCTCACCTCGCGTTCCAGCGCTGGTGTGTTGAGTCTGCCGCTGGTGTCCCGAACTTGGGCTCCCACGCTCTCCACGCAGGTCCACTGTGAATCACTAGTTCCGGAAGAGTTTCCTCTGCTGTTTCATCCCCTACTCTTCCTTGACCCTGTAGTATCTCCACTTTTATTAACCTGTGTATCTTGCTGAACTATGAATGTGCTCCCTTCCTATTCCGCCATCTTGCCGCTCTCTCCTTCATTGTGTTTTGGAAGGCCCTCTTTAAGCCTCTAATAAGGTGATCGGGTTTTCCTGGGATTCCTATTCTGTGGTTGCAAGTTTTTTAAAGTCTACTCACTGTCTTGCCTGCACACAATCCTGCCAGTATACACATCGGCATAAGGCTCCCTTTGTCCACAGGAGCACTCAAGTTCCACTTGGGGTAATTTGTTGGCAGCGCTATTCTTGCAAGAGGGTACAATTCATTTTGCTTCTGTAAACCATGCGTGTAATCGAAGCATTTAGTGTCGCTATTTCTTTCCCCATGAGTTAAGACAGTGCTGAGGAGCAAAACTATTCTTATACTATCCATTCATAAATTTCTTAGGATCAGCAGTAAGACTTTCCATCTCCCCTTTAATTTGGCTTAAGTCCTGAAGTGAAAAGGGACTTGTATTTTGATAGAGATACTTGGTCCTTCTGCCTCCTGTAGGAAGTGTGTTTCAAAGGCCATGCTGAGGACCATGGGCCAAGCCCCTAAGTAAGGGAGAGCGGCCCCCATTTCGGGAAGGGGAGGGTAGAGGGAGTCTTCAGTTCTGTAGGGCACCTTCCTGTGGTGGTATTTCTTTTGGATTTGCCTCCCCGTGAGCTCTTGGTTCAGCAGGCGAAGCTGGCGTGGCTGGCTCCAGCTTGCAACTCTTGAAGAGCTCATGAGTTTGAGTGCTCTAACGGCCTCTACGTAAGGGACAGCTCTGTATCCACTCTGCAGCAGAGTAGATCGATCTGGAAAGTAGTATTCGACCTTAAGGTCCTGTTTTCTGGCCAGGGTTTCCTGGTCCCTTCATTTACACTGTGGTCAGGCAGTGTCCGACAAAAACATTAGCCACTTCTTTAAAAATCTGGGGGTCAGACTGTGGCCAGTGTTTGAGCATCCCATTCATATGTGGGATATTGATGAATCATCTTCAGTTACACTTTCCATTTGATCTTGAGCATCCTACTTGCGGAGGGTGGATGATACTCTCATCCCCTCCACACACACCTTTTTCTTTACAACTTAATACTTTATTTTTTGAGACTACATGTTTTTAATTTACATTATGGGCTTTGTGGCTCTACTAAATAAAGAGTTCAAGAAATAAGAGGTACAGATACCAGAGTCCAGCAGGAAAATAGGAAATAATCACATGAAAAGATGTTAAATTTCATTCATAAATTTTAAAACATTCACAAAATCATAAAAACTAAATACTATATATTTCCTATCAATTTGTTAAAGATCTAAAGCAACACTTGAAAAATACTGTATTTGCAGCAAAACTGATACATGTGGGCATTTCTGTCTTTTTAAAAAAAACCTTTGTTCCCAATATAAAAGAGAAAGCAGGCAGTATCTGTCTTTCGGTGTCTGGCTCATTTCACTCAACATGTCCTCCTGTCCCAACCACTTTGCTGTAAATGCTAGAATGCCATTTTTTTATGGGATGACTAGTTATGTGTGTCATTGTCACATTTTCTTTACTCACCTGATGACGGGCATGCTGGTTGATTGTCTATTTTGGCTGTTGTGAACAGTGCTACTATAAGCATGGTACTACTATCAAAGCAATTCTTTGATACAATGAATTCATATCTTTTTGGTATATACTCATTTGCATTTCTGGATCATATGACAGTTTTATTTCTACTTTTGTGATACTGTTTTCCATAGTGGCTGTACTAACGTACATTCCTGTTGCTGTTGATTTCTCCACAATGTTGCAGTGGGTTCGTTTCTGAGAAGAGCAGCGTGGTGGGGGCAAGAGGCGCGGAGTCAACACACAGACCCCGGGAGTCTGGTGAGAGCAGGCTTGAGGCAAGCAGCCTGCAGACTCGTTTATTACAGTTGGTACAACAGCTTATATAGCCAAGACCAGCCAATCTGGTCAAGGGGTGGTCCATACCCCAACCAATCACAGCCTGTTGCCAGGCAGTTTCCAGAGCCATCCAATCACAGCCTGTCGCCAGGCAGTTTCAAATCCATCCAATCACAGCCTGTTGCCAGGCAGTTTCCAGAGCCATCCAATCACAGCCTGTTGCTAGGCAGTTTCAAAGCCATTCCTGACTAACTGACGCTCGCTTGCCAGTGGCCACCTTGGCATGGCCTTCTCATTCCACTACACATTCCCATCAACAGTCTATAAAAGTTCCTCCTTCTCTACATCCTAACCACCATTCATTACTCTCTTTTGGATAATTCTGACAGATGTGAGGTGATAGCTCATTGTGATTTGATTTGCATTTTCCCTAATGGCTAGGGACATTGAGCTTTTTTTCCCATGTATTTGTTGGCCATTTGTAATTCTTTTGAGAACTAGCTATTGAGGTATTTTGCCTATTTCTTGATTTTTTTAACTTTTATTTAATGAATATAAATTTCCAGTATACAGCTTATGGATTACAATGGCTTCCCCTTCCCATAATTTCCCTCTCACCCGCAACCCTCCCCTCTCCCGCTCCCTCTCCCTTTCCATTCACATCAAGATTCATTTTCAATTCTATTTATATACAGAAGATCAATTTAGTATAAATACTTCAACAGTTTGCACCCACATAGAAACACAAAGTGAAACATACTGTTTGAGTACTAGTTATAGCATTAAATCAAAATGTACAGTACATTAAGGACAGAGATCCCACATCAGGAGCAAGCGCACAGTGGCTCCTGTTGTTGACCCAACAAATTGACACTCTAGTTTATGGCGCCAGTAACCACCCTAGGCTGTCGTCATGAGTTGCCAAGGCTATGGAAGCCTTCCAAGTTCGCCGACTCTGATCTTATTTAGACAAGGTCATAAAAGACAGAGTGAGTTTAGTAACCAGTGGTCCTAAGAGTGGCATTAACCAGGTCTGAACAATTATACAGCATTAAGTGGGGAAGAGGACCATCAGTACACACAGGTTGGGAGTAGAGCCATTGGTGGTAGAGTAGAGGTTATGATTACAAAGGAACGAGGCCCAAGTGGACTAGACAGGGTCTAGAACAAAGAACAGTCATTATTAGAGGAGCTAAGAAAGGTGCTGTCTAAGCTACAAGTAATTTTTCTGATTGAGAGGCAAATAGAACCTGATAGAAGGGGCTTGATAATTATCTGTTGGGCTTTAGGCCTTGTAAGTTAAGAGGCCCAGACCTATCTATCTCTTCACATGGGGTATATCCTAAGGGAGGTGTGAACCTCCTAGGGGAAGGCACTCTGTTGACTTTCATTACTTGGCTGGCCTGGGAGGAGAGCTGGCCAGGTAAAGGCAGGGGGCATCTCTAACAAGAAATTTACAGTTCTGCCTGCAATGTTGCTGACCCTACTTGGCTGTCCCCTCAGCTGCAGTGGCCACTTTGGAAGTTGGGCTGAGTGAAGGGCTTTTCAGCTTGGAGCCAATAAGATCTGTGGCTCTGACCTGGGCATCCTTCGATTCCAGGGCAGGTCCATTTCCAGTGATCCAACTCTTGGCAGAGCTGCCAGGGCTTTTCACAAGCTGACTTCTGCTGAAGCCCAGGCTTACCACTTTGAAAGCCACTGCAGTGGACTGGCCTGTTGGGTCTCCTTGAGGGCAGATCACTGTACAGATCAGCCATTAATAGGCCTGCCACCCATTGCTTCTGATGCCGAGCTTTCTTTTCCTCCTGGTTTGTGTTAAAGCAGACCAGAGGATGCAAGTCAAGGGAGTGCCCGTGTCCCTATTTCTTGATTTTTGTTGAGCTTTTTGAGTTGCTGATATATTCTGAGTATGACTCTTCTGTTGCATAGGTAGCCTGCAAATATTTTTCCCATTCTGTCAGCTGTCTCTTCACTCTATAGTTTCTTCTTTGCTGTGCAGAAGCTTCTGAGTTTGGTATGATGCCATTTGTCTAGTTTGGCTTTTGTTGCCTGTGCTTTGAAAGGGGTCTTACCCAAAAAGTCATCACCTGTAGGAGAAACACTTCTATAGATTCCTATATTTTCTTTCAACAACTTCATAGTATCACATCTTCAGTTTAGGTCTTTGACCCATCTTGAGTTGTTTTCTGTCTACTATGAGAGGTAGGAATTTAATTTCATTCTTCTACCTAATATATATCCAGTTTTTCCATTTATTGAAGAGATTATCCTTTCTCCAAAGTATGGTCTGGAACTTTTGTCAAACCAGTTGGTTCTGTGTGTATTGATTAATTTCTGGGCTCTCTGTTCCATTGATTTGTATGTCTGTCTTTATGCTAGTACCACAGTATTTTAAGTACTATAGCTTTGTAGTATGCTTTAAAGTCGGGTATCGTGATGCCTCCAGCTTGATTTTTTTCCTTTTGCATGATTACTTTGGCTATTATGGGTCCTTTCTGTGCTACCATATGAATTTTAGAATATTTCTTAAAATCTGTAAAGAATGTCATGGGCATTTTGATAGTGATTACAATGCATCTTTAGATTGTTTTAGATAATAATGCACATCTTAGTGATATTAATTCTTCCAATCTATAAGCAAGGAATATCTTTCCAGTTTTTTTTTTTGCATCCTTGATAATTTCTTTCATCAGGATTTTATAATTTTCATTATAGAGATTTTTTACTTCTCTGGTTAAATTTATTCTTAAATATTTGACTTTTGTAGCTATTGTGAATGGGATCTCTTTCTTGATTTCCCTTTTTGATGAATTCATTATTGGTGTACAAAAAAGCTACTAGTTTTGTATGTTGACATTGTGATCTGTTACTGAATTGGCTTATCAGTTGAAGTGTCTAGGGTTTTCCTTGTACAACATCATGTCATCAGAAACAAGGCTATTTTGATTCTTCTCCTTTTTTTTGACAGGCAGAGTGAACAGTGAGAGGTAGAGACAGAGAGAAAGGTCTTCCTTTGCCATTGGTTCACCCTCCAATGGCCGCTGTGGCTGGTGCGCTGCGGCCGGCACACCGCGCTGATCCAAAGCCAGGAGCCAGGTGCTTCTCCTGGTCTCCCATGGGGTATAGGGCCCAAGCACTTGGGCCATCCTCCTCTGCACTCCCTGGCCACAGCAGAGAGCTGGCCTGGAAGAGGGGCAACCTGGACAGAATCTGGCGCCCTGACCGGGACTAGAACCCGGTGTGCCAGCTCCGCAAGGCAGAGGATTAGCCTATTGAGGCACGGCGCCAGCCGATTTTTCTAATTTCAATGTCTCTGATTTTTTTCTTCTCTGTAATCACTTTTGATAATACATCCAACAATGTACTGAATAACAGTGGTGGTAGTGGACATCCTTGTCTTATTCCAGATCTGAGAGGAAATAATTTCAGCTTTTCCCTATACACTATGATATTGGCCAATGGTTTGTCATATACAGCCTTTATAATTGCGGTATATTCCTTCTATACCTAATTTGTGGTGTTTTTTTTTTCCATAAAGGGTGTTAAGTCTTATTAAATGCTCTTTCTGCATCTGCTGAGATGAACATATGGTTTTTGTTCTTCATTCTGTTGATATGATTTACAGTGCTTATTGATTTGCAAATGTTGAGCCACCCTTGATCATCACTTGATTATGATGTATGATCTTCCTGATGTGGTGTCGGGTTCAGTTTGCTAGAATATTGAATTTTTGTGTTTATGTTAATCAAGGATATAGGTTTGTAATTTTTTGTGTAGTATCTTTAGTTTGGGTATCAGAGTGATGCTGGCCTTGTAAAAAGAGCTTTTCAGAGTTTCATCCTGTTCAGTATTCTTTTGAATAGTTAAAAAAAAAGTATTAGAATTGGTTCCTCTTTAAATGTTTTGTAGAATTCAGTAGTAAAGTCATCAGCTCTGGACTTTTCTTTGCTGGGAGACTTTTAATTACTACTTCAATCTTGTTGCTTGTTAGGGGTCTGTTTACATTTTCTGTATCTTCTAGATTTAATTTTGGCACATTACATGTATTCAGGAGTTCATCCATTTCCTCCAGGTTTTCCAATTCGTTAGATAGTTGTTCATAGTAGTTTCTTATGATCCTTAGTATTTCTGTGATATTGGTTGCAATGTCTCCTTTTTCATCTGTAATTTTTGAGATTTTTCTCATTTTAGTAGTCTGGCTAAAGGTTTGTCCATTTTCTCAGAAAACCAGCTTTTTGTTTTGTTGATGGTATCTATGTTTAAGTTTCATTTTATTTCCTCTCCTTATCCTTCCATGCTTCCTGCTTTTGATTTGGTTCTCTTTTTTGTAAGCCTTTGAGGTACATCATTAGATCTTTTTTTTTTTTGAGAGAATTTTTGGTGAGCACTTATTCCTGTAAACTTCCCTCTTAATACTGCTTTTGCTGTATCCCACAGGTTTTTTATGCTGTGTTTTCATTTATTTCAGAAAATTTTAGTTTCTTTTTAACTTCCTCAATGACCCATTCATAATCAATAGCACATTTTTAACTTACATATATTTGTAAATGTACCATTTTTTTGTGTGAGAAAAGGTAGATTTTAATTTTTTTTATTTAGTGAATATAAATTTCCTAAGTACAGCTTATGGATTACAAAGGCTTCCCCCCCCCCCACAACTTTCCCCCACCCGCAACCCTCCCCTTTCCCACTTGCTCTCCCCTTCCATTCCCATCAAGATTCATTTTCAATTCTCTTTATTTACTGAAATCAGTTTAGTATATATAAAGATTTCAACAGTTTGCCCTCACATAGCAACACAAAGTGAAAAAAATACTGTTGGAGTACTAGTTATAGCATTAAATAACAGTGTACATCACATTAAGGACCGAGATTCTGCAAGATATTTTTTTAAAAGATTGATTATTTTTCTATGTAATTTCCAATTTAACACCAAGGGTTTTTTTTTTCATTTTCAATTATCTTTATATACAGAAGATCGCTTTAGTATATACTAAGTAAAGATTTCATCAGTTTGCACCCACATATTACCACAATGTGTAAAAATACTGTTTCAGTACTAGCTATATCATTACTTCACCTTCTACAACCTATTAAGGACAGATCCCACATGGGACGTAAGTACACAGTGACTCCTGATGTTGATTTAACAATTTAACACTCTTGTTTATGGCGTCAGTAATCTCCCTAGGCTCTAGCCATGAGTTGCCGAGGCTATGGAAGCCTTTAGGGTTCGCTGACTTCGATCCTACTCCAACAAGGCCATAGTCAAAGTGGAAGTTCTCTCCTCCCTTCAGAGAAAGGCACCTCCTACTTTGATGGCCCCGTTCTTTCCACTGGGATCACACTGAGATCCTTCATTTAGGTCTTCTTCATCATCATCTTTTTTTTTCCCAGAGTGTCTTGGCTTTCCATGCCTAAAATACTCTCATAGGCTCTTCAGCCATATTCAAATGCCTTAAGGACTGATTCTGAGGCCAGAGTGCTATTTAGGACATCTGTCATTCTATGAGTCTGCTGTGTCTCCCCCTTCCCATGTTGGATCCTTCTCTCCCTTTTTTTTATTAGTTAGTATTAGCAGACATTAATCTTGTTTGTGATCCCTTTGACTCTTAGGCCTATCAGTGTGATCAGTTGTGAATTGAAATTGATCACCTGGGCTGGTGATATGGCATTGGTACATGCCACCTTGATGGGATTGTATTGGAATCCCCTGGCACTTTTCTAACTCCATCATTCGGGGCAAATCCAATTGAGCATGTCCCCTATTGTACATCTCCTCCCTCTCTTTTTCTCATTCTTATATTTAACCGGGATCACTTTTCAGTTAAGATTTAGACACCTCAGAATAATTGTGTGTTAATTACAGAGTTTACAAAAAAAATACTAAAATGGATAAAGTGTTACATTGTACATCAACAGTCAGCACCATAGCTGATCAAGTCACTATTTCTCATAGTGTCCATTACACTTCCACAGGTTACCCTTTGGTGCTCAGTTAGTTGTCGCCAATCAGGGAAAACAAATGATATTTGTCTCTTTGGGACTGGCTTAATTCACTTAGCATGATGCTTTCCAGATTGCTCCATCTTGTTGCAAATGACTGGGTTTCATTGTTTTTGACTGCTGTATAGTATTCCATAGAGTACATGTCCCATAGTTTCTTTATCCAGTCTACTGTTGATGGGCATTTGGGTTGGTTCCAGGTCTTAGCTATTGTGAATTGAACTGCAATAAACATTAATGTGCAGATGGCTTTTTTATTAGTCAATTTAATTTCTTTTGGGTAAATTCCAAGGTGTGGGATGGCTGGGTTGAATGGTAGGGTTATATTCAGGTTTCTGAGGAATCTCCAGACTGACTTCCATAGTGGCTTAACCAGTTTACATTCCCACCAACAGTGGGTTAGTGTCCCTTTTTCCCCACATCCTCTCCAGCATCTATTGTTGGTTGATTTCTGAATGTGGGCCTTTCTCACCGGGGTGAGGTGAAACCTCATTGTGTTTTGATTTGCATTTCCCTGATTGCTAGTGATCTTGAACATTTTTTCATGTGTCTGTTGGCCATTTGGATTTCCTCTTTGGAAAGATGTCTGTTGAGGTCTTTGGCCCATCTCTTAAGTGGGTTGTTTGTTTTGATGTTGTGGAGTTTCTTGATTTCTTTGTAGATTCTGGTTATCAACCCTTTATCTGTTGCATAGTTTGCAAATATTTTTTCCCATTCTGTCGGTTTCCTATTCACTTTCCTGACTGTTTCTTTTGCAGTACAGAAACTTCTCAGTTTGATGCAATCCCAATAGTTAATTTTGGCTTTGACTGCCTGTGCTCCTGGGGTATTTTCCAAGAAGTCTTTACCTGTGCCTATATCTTGCATGGTTTTTCTAATGCTCTCTAATAATTTGATGGTGTCTGGTCGTAGATTTAAGTTTTTGATCCATGTTGAGTGAATTTTTTGTAAGGTGAAAGGTAGGGGTCTTGCTTCATGATTCTGCACGTGGAAATCCAATTTTCCCAGCACCATTTATTGAATAGACTATCCTTACTCCAGGGATTGGTTTTGGATCCTTGATCAAATGTGAGTTGGCTGTAGATGTTTGGGTTGATTTCTGGTGTTTCTATTCTGTTCCATTGGTCTATTCATCTGTTTCTCTACCAGTACCATGCTGTTTGGATAACTACTGCCCTGTAGTATGTCCTGAAATCTGGTATTGTGATGCCTCCGGCTTTGTTTTTGTTGTACAAGATTGCTTTAGCTATTCGAGGTCTCCTGTGTCTCCATATGAATTTCAGCATCATTTTTTCCAGATCTGAGAAGGTCTTTGGTATCTTGATTGGTATTGCATTGAATGTATAAATTGCTTTTGGGAGAATAGACATTTTGATGATGTTGATTCTTCCAATCCATGAGCATGGAAGATTCCTCCATTTTTTGGTATCCTCTTCTATTTCGTTCTGTAAGGTTTTGTAGTTTTCATCGTAGAGATATTTAACGTCCTTGGTTAAGTTTATTCCAAGGTATTTGATTGTTTTTGTAGCTATTGTGAATGGGATTGATCTTAGAAGTTCTTCCTCAGCTGTGGCATTGCCTGTGTATACAAAGGCTGTTGATTTTTGTGCATTGATTTTATATCCTGCTACTTTGCCAAACTCTTTGATGAGTTCCAGTAGTTTCTTAGTAGAGTTCTTTGGGTCCCCTAAAGAATCATATCATCTGCAAAGAGGGATAGTTTGAGTTCTTCCTTCCCAATTTGTATCCCTTTAATTTCTTTTTCTTGCCTAATAGCTCTGGCTAAGACTTCCAGAACTATATTGAAGAGCAGTGGTGAGAGTGGGCATCCCTGTCTGGTACCAGATCTCAGTGGAAATGCTTCCAACTTTTCCCCATTCAATAGGATACTGGCCGTAGGTTTTTCATAAATTGCTTTGATTGTATTGAGGAATGTTCCTTCCATACCCAGTTTGCTTAGGGTTTTCATCATGAAAGGGTGTTGTATTTTATCAAATGCTTTCTCTGCGTCTATTGAGAGAATCATACGGTTTTTCTTCTGCAGTCTGTTAATGTGGTGTATCACGTTGATTGTTTTGCCAACAGTGAACCATCCATGCATACCAGGGATAAATCCCACTTGGTCTGGGTGGATGATCTTTCTAATGTGATGTTGCATTCTATTGGCCAGAATTTTATTGAGGATTTTTGCATCTATGTTCATCAGGGATATTGGTCTGTAATTCTCTTTCAATGCTGCATCTTTTTCTGGCTTAGGAATTAAGGTGATGCTGGCTTCATAGAAAGAATTTGGGATGATTCCCTCTTTTTCGATTGCCCTGAATATTTTGAGGAGAATTGGGGTTAATTCTTCTTTAAATGTCTGGTAGAATTCAGCCATGAATCCATCTGGTCCTCGGCTTTTCTTTGTTGGGAGGGCCTTTATTACTGTTTCAATTTCTGTGTCAGTTATGGGTCTGTTTAGGTTTTCTATGTCTTCCTGGTTCAATTTAGGTAGGTTGTATGTGTCCAAGAATCTATCCATTTCTGATAGATTTCCCTGTTTGCTGGCATACACTCCTTGTAGTAATTTCTGATGATTCTTTTTATTTCTGTGGTGTCTGTTACATTTCCTTTTTTCATCTCTAATTGTATTGATTTGGGTCTTTTCTCTTCTTTTTTTAGTTGGGCCAATGGGGTGTCAATTTTGTTATTTTTTCAAAAAACCAGCTCCTCGTTTGGCTGATTTTTGGTAATTTTTTTTTAATTCAATCCTGTTGATTTCTTCTCTGATTTTAATTATTTCTCTTCTACTAGCTTTGGGTCTGGTTTGCTGCTGATTTTCTAGATCCTTGAGATGACTTGAAAGCTCATCTATTTGGTGCCTTTCCAATTTCTTGATGTAGGCACCTATTGATATAAATTTTCCTCTTAACACTGCAATTTGCTGTATCCCATAGGTTTTGGTATGATGTGCTGTTATCCTCATTTACTTCCAGAAAATTTTTGATTTCTCTTTTAATTTCTTCTATGACCCATTGTTCATTCAGGAGCATGTTGTTCAGTCTCCATGTGTTTGTACGTGCTCTAGGGATTCCCGAGTTGCTAATTTCCAACTTCATTCCTTTATGGTCTGAGAAGCTGCATGGTATGATTATAATTCTTTTGAATTTGCTGAGACTTGCTTTATGGCCTAATATGTGGTCAATCCTAGAGAAGGTTCCATGTACTGCTGAGAAGAATGTAAAGTCTTTCTGTGTAGGATAAAAAGTTCTGTAGATATCTGTTAGGTCCATTTGAGCTATAGTGTCGTTTAAATCTACTGTCGCCTTGTTGGTCTTCTGTCCTGATGATCTGTCTATCTCTGAGAGTGGGGTATTATTGTATTGGGGTCTAAGTCTCTCTTTAATTCCCTTAACAAGTCTTTTAAATAAACTGGTGCCCTGTAATTAGGTGAATCGTTATATCTCCCTGTTGAATGGATCCCTTAATCATTATATAGTGCCCCTCTTTGTCTCTCCTAATAGTTTTTGTGGTAAAATTTATGTTATCTGATATTAAGATGGCTACTCCTGCTCTTTTTTCATTTCTGTTGGCATGGTATATCTTTATCCAGCCCTTCACTTTCAGTCTGTGTGCATCTTTGTCAGAAAGATGTGTTTCTTGTAAGCAGCAGATAGATGGGTTTGTTCCTTAACCCAATCAGCCAATCGTTGTCTTTTAACTGGATTGTTCAGGCCTTTAACGTTTAATGTGACTATCGATAAGTAGTAACTTTGCCCTATCATTTTTGGGTTTCTTGTGATCTTTTGCTGTGAGGTTTCCTTCCTTTACCTTCTTTCATATTGGTGACTGTATTTCTATGTTTCTGTGTGTATTACATCTTTAAGCATCTTTTGCAGGGCTGGACGAGTGCTGACCAATTCTTTAAATTTCTGTTTGCTGTGGAAGATCTTTATTTCACCTTCATTCACAAATGAGAGCTTTGCAGGATATAATATTCTGGGCTGGCAGTTTTTCTTAGTACCTGGGCTATATCTCACCATTCCCTCCTCGCTTGTAAGGTTTCTGATGAGAAGTCAGCTGTGAGTCTAATTGGGGATCCTCTGAGAGTAATCTGATGTTTCTCTCTTGCACCTTTTAGGATCTTTTCTTTATGTTTCACTGTGGTGAGTTTAATTACAATGTGTCGTGGTGAGGATCTCTTTTTGTCATGTTTATTAGGGGTTCTATGAGCTTCCTGTACTAGGATGTCTCTGTCCTTCTCCAGACCTGGGAAATTTTCTGTTAGTATCTCACTAAAAAGGCCTTCTAATCCTTTCTCCCTCTCCATGCCTTCAGGAACTCCTAGGACCCGAATGTTCGGTTTTTTAATAGTATCCTGTAGATTCCCGACAATATTTTTTAGATTTCTAATTTCCTCTTCTTTTCTTTGATTCGACTGTTTCCTTTCCTGTTCTCTGTCTTCTAATTCCGATATTCTCTCTTATGCTTCACCCATTCTGTTTTTAAGGCTCTCTAATGTGTTTGTCATTTGATCTATTGAATTCTTCATTTCATTATGATTTCTCATCACTATCACAGTTTCTTGTTCTACTAGTTGTTTCATTTCATTTTGATTGCTCCTTAAGATTTCATTTTCACGAGAGAGATTTTCTATCTTGTCCATTAAGGATTTCTGTAGTTCAAGAATTTGTTTTTGAGAGCTTCCTAATGATCTTACCAATTTTTTGAGATCTGCTTCTTGCATTTCTTCTATCTCATCATCTTCATAATCTTGAATTGGGGTGTCTTTTTCATTTGGGGGCATTATAGTGTCTTCCTTGCTCTTGTTACCTTGGTTTCTGTTTGTTTGGCATCTTGGAGGTGTGGCCAAAGAGCTCTGTTTGGTTCTTCAGTGTTGCCTAGGCTAAAGAGTTTGTTTTTCTTATGTAAAGTGGTCCCTGCTCTTTGTCTTTCTGGGGTTTGTAAGGAGAGTGCAGAGAGAGGCTAGTGTCCTAGCTGGTCCCCTCCCCCTTTTTTTTTTCCAGTCAGCCTGGTGTAGTTCCCCCTCCACCCTGCGTGAGCTCGGACCATGGTCTAATCTTCCCGGCCAATGTCTCGGGTTACCTTTCCTTCCAGCGCTGGGGCTCAAATTCTGTGGGTGGGCTTCTGTAGCTGGACTCGCTGTTTCCCAACTCTCGTGGCCCCCGTGTCCGTGGCGCGGCTCAGTGCGGGTTGGGTCGGCGCGGCGCGGCTGGGCGCTGCTAGGTGCGGCTCAGCGCGGCTCCGTGCGGCTCGGCGTGGCTCGGCGCAGCTTGGCGCGGCAGTGGGCCACCTTGCTCTCCTCGTAGGTCCTCCGTGTCACATCCACTAGATCGGAAGAGTTTCCTCTGCAGTTTTTTCCTCCGAGTCTCTTCTTAAGGGTACAGTAACTCCATCCTTGTTAAAATTTCTTTTCCCAAACTGTTGTGTGCACCCTCACTCTTCCGCCATCTTGGCTCCCTCTAAATGTACCATTTTTCTTGTGGTTGATTTCTAGTTTTATTTCTTTGTGATCTGAGAAGATACATGGTGTAATTTCTATCTCTTTAAATTTACTGAGACTTGTTTGTGGTCTAATATATGGTCTAACCTGTGAGATGTTCCAGATGCCAATGAGAAGCATGTGTATTCTGTAGCTGTTAGGTGAATTTTTCTGTAAAAATTGGGTCCTTTGCTTGAAGGTATGGTTAAACACTGAGGTATTTTTGTTGATTTTCTGCCTGGATGATCTGTCCATTGATGAGAGTGGGATGTTGAAGTCCTCCACTATTATTGTATTGGATCCTATCTATTCCTTCAGATCTAATATTTGCTGTATATATCTGGGTGATCTTGTATTGGCTACATATGTGTTTGATTATATCTTCTTGCCAAATCATTTTATCAGTATATAATGTCCTTTATTTTTACAATATTTGATGTACAGTTTGTTTTATATGATATGAGTATGGCTACTATTGCTCATTTTTGGTTTCTGTTCTGGTGTATCTTTTCCCAGTTCTTCCCTTTCAACCCATGACTCTCTTATTTATTTATTTGAAAGACAGAGTTGCAGAGAGAGGTAGAAACAGAGAGGTCTTCCATCTGCTGATTCACTCTCCAGTTGGTCATAATGGCCGGAGCTGCGCCGATCTGAAGTTGGGAGCCAGGAGCTTCTTCCGGGTCTCCCACATGGGTGCAGGGCCCCAAGGACTTGGGCCATCTTGTACTGCTTTCCCAGGCCACAGCAGAGAGCTGGATCAGAAGTGGAGCAGCTGGAACAGGAACCAGTGCCCATATGGGATGCTGGCACTGCAGGCCAGGGCTTTAACCTGCTGTGCCACAGCGCTGGCCCCAACCCATGTCTCTTTACTTGTGAAGTGAATTTCTTGTAGACAGCATATAGTTGGGTTTTGTTTTGTTTTAATCCAGTTGGTCAAATTGTATCTTTATATATATATATATATAATTTTTTTTGACAGGCAGAGTGAACAGTGAGAGGTAGAGACAGAGAGAAAGGTCTTCCTTTGCCATTGGTTCACCCTCCAATGGCCACCGCGGCTGGCATGCTGCAGCCAGTGCACCACACTGATCCGAAGCCAGGAGCCAGGTGCTTCTCCTGGTCTCCCATGGGGTGCAGGGCCCAAGTACTTGGGCCATCCTCCACTGCACTCCCTGGCCACAGCAGAGAGCTGGCCTGGAAGAGGGGCAACTGGGACAGAATCCAGCGCCCTGACCGGGACTAGAACCCAGTGTGCTGGTGCCGCAGGCAGAGGATTAACCTATATATTTACATTTAAGTTTAGTATTGATAGGTAAGAACTGAACCATGTCATTTAAAAAGATTTCAAAGGCAGACTTAGAACAAGGGAGATGCAGATAGATAGAGAGATCTTCCATCCATTGGTTCATTCCCCAAATGGCTGCTACAGCTAGGGTTGGGCCTGGCTGAAGCCAGGAGCCTGGAACTCTGTCCAGGTCTCCCACAGGGGTGCAGGCACCCAAGCACTTGGGCCATCTTCCACTGCTTTTCCCAACACAGTAGCCATAACCTCTGCCATTTTGTTGATGGATTACTAATTGTATCTGTTCTGTTAGTAAATCTGGTGGTATCATGTGCTTTTGTGATGTTGACTTCTAATGTAAGACTCTCTTCAGAATTTCCTGTAACGCTTGTCTGGTAGTGATGAATTCTCTGTTTTTGCTTAACTGGAAAATATTTTATTTCTGTTTTACTTCTAAAGGATAGATTCACTGGGTATAATATTCTTGGTTGGAAGATTTTTAAGACCTTGAATGTATCATCTCATTCTCTTCTGGCCTGGGTGGTTTCTTTTTTTTTTTTTTAAATATTTATTAGAGTTAGAGGTAGAGACATAGAGAGGTCTTCCATCTGATGGTTCACTCCCTAAATGGCCACAACAGCCAGAGCTGCTCCAATCTGAAGCCAGGAGCTTCCTCCAGGTCTCCCATGTGGGTGCAGGGCCCAAGGAACTTTGGCCATCTTCTACTGCTTTCCCAGGCCATAGCAGAGAGCGGGATTGGAAGTGGAGCAGCTGGGACTCAAACCAGCGCCTATATGGGATGCTGAAACTGCAGGTGGAGTCTTTACCTGCTACGCCACTGTGCCAGCCCTTCTCGTACTGTCTTTAGGATTCTCTCCTTGTCCTTAATTTTTGACAATTTGACTACAATATGACTTGGCAAAAGTCTTTGTTTTGGCTGAGTGTGTTTGGGGTCTGTTGAGCTTCCCATCTCTGTATGTCCAAATCTCAAATTTCAAGACTTGGGGGTTTTCGACTATTTTCTCATTTAGTAGTTCTCAATGCCTTTTCCCTTTTCTTATTTAGGAATTCCCACAATATGAATATTTGGTCACTTAATTGTATCCCATATCTCACACAGGCTCTATAGTCTTTTAAATTCATTCCCCTTTAATTTTGTCCTTTAGGCTTATTTCAAAAGTTGTGTACTCTAGATCAGATTCTTTTTAAAAAAATATTTACCTTTAAAAGGCATGGCATCTTCAAGGGCCAGCATTGTGATGTAGCAGTTAAAGCCCCTGCCTGCAATGCTAGCATCCAGTATTGGGGTTGATTCGTGACCCAGCTGCTCCACTTCCAATCAAGCTACCTGCTAACTGCCTGGGAAAAGCAGTGGAGGACAACCCAAGTGCTTGGGCCCCTGAACCTATATGGGAGACCTGGAAGAAGCTCCTGTCTTCAGACTGCCCAGTCCTGGCTGTTGCAGCCTCTCTGGGGTGAACCAGGAGATGGAAGTGCTCTTTAGCACGTGCTTTCTCGCTCACTCTCCCTCCTCCCCTCTAAAACTCTCTCAAATTTTTTTCTAAAAGGCAGATTTTTTTCCCCACCTACTGGTTTACTTCCCAAATGGCTGCAACATCCAGGTCTGGGCCAAGTGAAAGCCAGGAGCCCAGAACTCCATCCAGGCCTCTCACATGGGTGGCAGGGGCCCCAGTGTCTGGGTCATGTACTGCTGCCTACCCAGGTGCGTTAGCAGGAAGTTGGATCAAAACAGAGCATCTGGGACTTTTACAAGCACTCAGTGTAGGGTGATGGCAGCACAAGTGGAATCAACTTAACCTACCACACCACAATGCCAGCCCCTGGATCAGAAACTCTTCCCTCCACTTGGCCTCTTCTGCTGATGAAACTGGATCGTTTATTTCATTAATTGAAGTTTTCACTTCCAACATTTCTGTTTGGTTCTTTCCGCAATGTCTATCTTCTTGGTTAATTTTTCATACATGTCACCTAATATTTTCCTCATTTAAGTTATCTGTATTCTCTCTCATTGTTTCCTTAAGATCAATATTTTGAGTTCTATTTCAGGCTTTTCATATTTCCTTCAGATCAGGATCTATTTATGGAGAATTAATGTTTTTTCTGGAGGTGTCATGCTTTCTTTTTCAAATTTGCTGTGTCCCCATGTTAACATCTGTGCATGTTATAAATAATCCCCTTTTTTCCCCAGAAATTTTTTATTTAAGGAATGCAAGCTTCATACATTTCAAAATTACAACTTTAGGAACATGGCAATTTTTTTTTCCACTGTACCTACCCTCCCACCCAATCTCCCACCCCTCTTCCAACTCCCTTTCCTATTCCCACTCTTATTTCTTTTTTACTAAAATCTATTTTCAACTAATCTTATACACATATGATTTAATTCTCTTAAGAGTTCAACAAATAGTATGGAGGGGGGAGAAGCTGTTCCTCAGTAGTCAAGACAAGGGCTGTACAAAGTCATTGCTTCTAAAAGTATCAATTTCACTTCTACAGATTTCCTTGTAGGTGCTCTATTAGTCATCATAGCTCAGGGAGAACATGTGGTATCTGTCCCTTTGGGACTGGCTTATTTCACTAAGTATGATCATTTTTCCAGTTCTATCCATTTTGTTGCAAATGACAGGATTTTGTATTTTATTTTACTACTGTGTACATATGCTGTACATATCCCATAATTTCTTTATCCAGTTTTTAGTTGACAGGTATTTGGATTGAGTCCATATCTTAGCTATTGTGAATTGAGCTGCAATAAACATGGGGGTACAGTTAACTTTCATATGCTGATTTCATTTCCCTTGGGTAAATTCCCAGGAGTGGGATGGCTGATTCGTATGGTAGGCCTATATTCAGGTTTCTGAGGTTATCTCCATAGTGACTTCCACAGTGGCTGTATCAGTTTACATTCCCACCAACAGTGGATTAGGGTAACTTTCTCCCATATCCTCATCAGCATTTGTTGATTTCTGTATGAGAGACATTCTATCAGGGTGAGGTGAAACCTCACTGTGGTTTTGATTTGCATTTTCCTGACAGCTAGTTATCCTGAGCACGTTTTAATGTGTCTGTTGGCCATTTGAATTTCCTCTTTTGAAAAATGTCTAAGTCATTTGTCCATTTCTCAACTGGGTTGCAATTGTTTTGAGTTTCTTGATCTCTTTTATATATTCTGGCTATTAATCCTTTATCAGTTGCATAGTTTGAAGGTAATCTTTCCCAATCTTTTGGTTGACTCATCACTTTGCTGAGTGTATCTTCTGCAGTGCAGAAGTTTCTCAACTTGATGTAATCCTATTTTTCAATTTTGGCTTTGATTGCCTGTGCCTCTGGGGTCTTTTCCAAGAACTCTTTGCCTGTGCCAGTGTCTTGCAGGGTTTCCCAAATGTTCTCTAATAATTTGATGGTATTAGGTCGTACATTTAGGTCTTTAATCCATTTTAAGTGGATTTCTGTGTAAGGTGTAAGGTAGGGGTCTTGCTTCATGCTTCTGCTGTGGAGATCCAGTTTTCCCAGCACCATTTGTCGAAGAGACTGTCCTTGCTCCAGAGATTGATGGTAGCTCCTTTGTGAAAATATGTTGGTTTTAGATGCAGGGATTGATTTCTGGCGTTTCTATTCTGTTCCATTGGCCTATCCATCTATTTTTGTACCAGTACTAGGCTATTCTAAGTGCTCTGTAGTATGGTTTGAAATCTGGTATTGTGATGCTTCCAGATTTGTTTTTAAGATTGTTTTAGCTGGCCGATGCTGTGGCTTAACAGGCTAATCCTCCACCTTGCGGCGCTGGCACACCGGGTTCTAGTCCCGGTTGGGGCGCTGGATTCTATCCTGGTTGCCCCTCTTCCAGGCCAGCTCTCTGCTATGGCCCGGGAAGGCAGTGGAGGATGGCCCAAGTCCTTGGGCCCTGCACCCCCATGGGAGACCAGGAGAAGCACCTGGCTCCTGGCTTCAGATCAGCGAGATGTGCCAGCCGCAGCGGCCATTGGAGGGTGAACCAACGGCAAAAAGGAAGACCTTTCTGTCTCTCTCACTATCCACTCTGCCTGTCAAAAAATAAAATTAAATTAAAAAAAGTTCTTTCTCAGCCATGAATTGTCTGTGTGTAAAAGTCTATTGATTTTTTATATATTGATTATATTTTTTAAACTTTTTAGTAAATATAAATTTTCAAAGTACAGTTTATGGATTACAATGGCTTTCCCCCGTAACTTCCCTCCCACCCGCACCCCTCCCATCTCCCACTCCCTCTCCCATTCCATTCACATCAAGATTCATTTTCAATTCTCTTTATATACAGAAGATCAATTTAGTGTATATTAAGTAAAGATTTCAACAGTTTGCACCCACACAGAAACACAAAGTGTAAAATACTGTTTCCGTACTAGTTATAGCATTACTTCACATTGGGCAACACATTAAGGACAGAGATACTACATGAGACGTAAGTACACAGTGACTCCTGTTGTTGACTTAACAATTTGACACTCTTTTTTTATGGCATCAGTACTCTCCCTAGGTTCTAGTCATGAGTTGCCAAGGCTGTGGAAGCCTTTTGAGTTTGCCAACTTCAATCTTTATTTTTTTATTTTTTTAAAAATTTTATTTATTTATTTATTTTTTTATTTTTGAAAGTCAGAGTGGACAGTGAGAGAGAGAGAGGAAGGTCTTCCTTTTGCCATTGGTTCACCCTCCAATGGCCGCCGCGGTAGCGCGCTGCGGCCGGCGCACCGTGCTGTTCCGATGGCAGGAGCCAGGTGCTTCTCCTGGTCTCCCATGGGGTGCAGAGCCCAAACACTTGGGCCATCCTCCACTGCACTCCCTGGCCACAGCAGAGAGCTGGCCTGGAAGAGGGGCAACCGGGACAGGATCGGTGCCCTGACCGGGACTAGAACCTGGTTTGCCGGCGCCGCAAGGTGGAGGATTAGCCTGTTGAGCCACGGCGCCGGCCGCCAACTTCAATCTTATTGAGACAAGGTCATAGCCAAAGTGGAAGTTCTCTCCTCCCTTCAGAGAAAGGTACCTCTTTCTTTGATGGCCCGTTCTTTCCACTGGGATCTCACTCAGAGATCTTTCATTTAGGTCCCTGCCCCCAAGAGTGTCTTGGCTTTCCATGCCTAAAATACTCTCATGGGCTCTTCAGCCATATTCAAATGCCTTAAGGGCTGATTCTGAGGTCAGAGTGCTGTTTAGGACATCTGCCATTCTATGAGTCTGCTGTGTATCCTGCTTCCCATGTTGGATCCTTCTCTCCCTTTTTGATTCTATCAGTTAGTATTAGCAGACACTAGTCTTGTGTGATCCCTTTGACTCTTAGACCTATCAGTGTGATCAACTGTGAACTGAAATTGATCACTTGGACTAGTGAGATGGCATTGGTACATGCAACCTTGAATATTGATTATATTTTAAAGATTTATTTATTTGAAAGTCAGAGTTACACAGAAGAGAGGCAGAAAGAGAGAGGTCTCCATCTGATGGTTCACTCCTCAATTGGCTGCAATGGCCAGAGCTGTGCTGATCCAGAGCCAGGAGCCAGGAACTTCCTCTGGGTCTCCCATGTGGGTGCAGGGGCCCAAGGATGTGGGCCATCTTCTGCTTTCCCAGGCCATAGCAGAGAGCTGGATCGGAAGTGGAGCAGCCAGGACTCAATCAGCACCCATATGGGATGCCGGCGCTTCAGGCCAGGGTTAACCCCCTGCACCACAGCACTGGTCCATGTATTTTATTCCTACCACTTTACCAAACTCTTCAATGAGTTCCAATAGTCTCTTAGTGGAGTCTTTTGGTTCCCCTATGTACAGAACCATGTCATCTGCAAAAAGGGATAGTGTGGCTTCCTCCTT
The DNA here is from genome assembly GCF_033115175.1 of Lepus europaeus. NCBI lineage: Eukaryota > Metazoa > Chordata > Mammalia > Lagomorpha > Leporidae > Lepus > Lepus europaeus. Next base: position 5,152,435 of record NC_084845.1, read on the forward strand.
TCCAATTTATATCCCTTTGATTTCTTTTATCTTGGCTAATGGCTCTGGTTAAAACTTCCAGGACTATATTGAATAGCAATGGTGAGAATGGGCATCCCTGTCTGGTACCTGACCTCAGTGGGAATGCTTCCAATCTTTCCCCATTCAATAGGATGCTGGCCTGGGTTTGTCCTAAATTGCCTTGATTGTGTTGATTCATGTTCCTTCTATGCTTAGTTTTCATCATTAAAGGGTGTTATATTTTATCAAATGTTTTCTCTGTATCTATTAAGATAATTGTATGCTTTTTGTTCTTCAGTTTATTAATGTGATGTATCACATTGATTTGCAAATGTTGAACCACCCCTGCATACCAGGGATAAATCTCACTTGGTCCAGGTGAATGATCTTTCTGATGTGTTGTTGAATTCGATTGGCTAGTACTTTGAGGATTTTGCATCTACGTCCATCAGGGAAATTGGTCTGTAGTTCTCTTTCTCTATATCTTTTTCAAGTTTAGGCATTAAGGTGATGCTGGCTTTGTAGAAAGAATTTGGGAGGATTCCCTCCCTTTCAATTGTTTTGAATAGCTTGAGAAGAATTGGAGTTTGTTCTTAAATTTCTGGTAGAATTCAGCTCCTGGGCTCTACTTTTGGGAGGGTCTTTTTTTTTTTTAGTAAACTTTTATTTAATGAATATAAATTTCCAAAGTACAGCTCATGGGTTACAATGGCTTCCCCCTCCCAAAACTTCCCTCCCACCCACAACCCTCCCCTTTCCCGCTCCCTCTCCCCTTCCAATCACATCATGATTCATTTTCAATTCTCTTTATATACAAAAGATCAGTTTAGTATAAATTAGGTAATGATTTCAACAGTTTGCCCCCATATAGCAACACAAAGTGAAAAAAAAATACTGTTGGAGTACTAGTTATAGCATTAAATAAGAGTGTACAGCACATTAAAGGCAGAGATCCTACATAATATTTTTTTAAAAATTAATTAATTTTCTATGCCATTTCCAATTTAACACCAGGTTTTTTTTTTCATTTCCAATTATCTTTATATACAGGAGATCGATTTAGTATATAATTAGTAAAGATCTCATCAGTTTGTACCCATGCAGAAACACAAAGTGTAAAAATAGTTTCAGTACTAGTTATAGCATCACTGCACATTAGACAACACATTAAGGACAGATCCCACATGGGATGTAAGTACACAGTGACTCCTGTTGCTGACTTAACAATTTGACACTCCTGTTCATGGTGTCAGTAATCTCCCTAGGCTCTAGTCATGAGTTGCCAGGGCTATGGAAGCCTTTAGGGTTCGCTGACTTTGATCTTATTCTGATAGGGTCACAGTCAAAGTGGAAGTTCTCTCCTCCCTTCAGAGAAAGGTACCTCCTTCTTTGATGGCCCCATTCTTTCCACTGGGATCTCACTAACAGAGATCTTTCATTTAGGTCTTCTTCTTTTTTTCTTTTCCATGGTATCTTGGCTTTCCATGCCTACAATGCTCTCATGGGCTCTTCAGCCAGATCCGAATGCCTTAAGGGCTGATTCTGAGGCCAGAGTGTTGTTTAGGACATCTGCCATTCTATGAGTCTGCTGTGTATCCCACTTCCCATGCTAGATCTTGCTCTCCCTTTTTGATTCTATCAGTTAGTATTAGCAGACACTTGTCTTGTTTGTGTGATCCCTTTGTTTCTTAGACCTATCCAAGCCATCGAATGTGAACTGAAATTGATCACTTGGACTAGTGAGATGGCATTGGTACATGCCACCTTGATGGGATTGTATTGGAATCCCCTGGCACATTACTAACTCCATCATTTGGGGCAAGACTGATTGTGCATGTCCCAAATTGTACATCTCCTCCCTCTCTTTTTCCACTCTGAAATTTAACAGGAATCACTTTTCAGTTAAAATTTAAACACCTAAGCATAATTGTGTGTTAATTACAGAGTTCAACCACTAGTACTAGAACAACAACAACAACAAATACTAAAAAGGATAAAGTATTACATTGTACATCTAGAGCCAGGACAAAAGCTGATCGGGTCATTGTTTCTTATAGTGTCCATTTCACTTCAACAGGTTACCCTTTGGTGCTCAGTTGTCGCCGATCAGGGAAAACAAATGATATTTGTCTCTTTGGGACTGGCTTAATTCACTCAGCATGATGCTTTCCAGATCCCTCCATCTTGTTGCAAATGCCTGGGTTTCATTGTTCCTTACTGCTGTATAGTATTCTATGGAGTACATGTCCCATAATTTCTTTATCCAGTCTACTGTTGATGGGCATTTGGGTTGGTTCCAGGTCTTAGCTATTGTGAATTGGGCTGCAATAAACATTAATGTGCAGATGGCTTTTTTATTAGCCAAATTAATTTCCTTTGGGTAAATTCCAAGGAGTGGGATGGCTGGGTTGTATGGTAGGGTTATGTTCAGGTTTCTGAGGAATCTCCAGACTGACTTCCATAGTGGCCTAACCAGTTTGCATTCCCACCAACAGTGGGTTAGTGTCCCTTTTTCCCCACATCCTCTCCAGCATCTATTGTTGGTAGATTTCTGGATGTGAGCCATTCTCACCGGGGTGAGGTGAAACCTCACTGTGGTTTTGATTTGCATTTCTCTGATTTTAGTGATCTTGAACATTTTTTCATGTGTCTGTTGGCCATTTGGATTTCCTCTTTTGAAAAATGACTATTGAGATCCTTGGCCCATCTCTTCAGTGGGTTGTTTGTTCTGTTGTTGATTTTCTTGATTTCTTTGTAGATTCTGGTTATCAACCCTTTATCTGTAGTATAGTTTGCAAATATTTTTTCCCATTCTGTCGGTTGCCTCTTCACTTTCCTGACTGTTTCTTTTGAAGTACAGAAACTTCTCAATTTGATGCAATCCCAAATGTTAATTTTGGTTTTGACTGCCTGTGCTCCTGGGGTCTTTTCCAAGAAGTCTTTACCTGTGCCTATATCTTGCAGGGTTTCTCCAATGCTCTCTAATAATTTGATGGTTTTGGGTCGTAGATTTAAGTCTTTAATCCACGTTGAGTGAATTTTTGTGTAAGGTGAAAGGTATGGGTCTTGCTTCAAGCTTCTGCACATGGAAATCCAATTTTCCCAGCACCATTTATTGAATAGACTGTCCTTACTACAGGGATTGGTTTTGGATCCTTGATCAAATATGAGTTGGCTGTAGATGTTTGGGTTGATTTCTGGTGTTTCTATTCTGTTCCATTTGTCTATCCATCTGTTTCTGTACCAGTACCATGCTGTTTGGATAACAACTGCCCTGTAGTATGTCATGAAATCTGGTATTGTGATGCCTCCGGCTTTGTTTTTGTTGTACAAGATTGCTTTGGCTATTCGAGGACTTCTGTGTCTCCATATGAATTTCAGCATTATTTTTTCCAGATCTGAGAAGAATGTCTTCGGTATCTTGATTGGTATTGCATTGAATGTATAAATTGCTTTTGGGAGAATAGACATTTTGATGATATTGATTCTTCCATCCATGAGCATGGAAGATTTCTCCATTTTTTGGTATCCTCTTCTATTTCTTTCTGTAAGGTTTTGTAGTTTTCATCGTAGAGATATTTAACGTCCTTGGTTAAGTTTATTCCAAGGTATTTGATTGTTTTTGTAGCTATTGTGAATGGGATTGATCTTAGAAGTTCTTCCTCAGCCGTGGCATTGCCTGTGTATACAAAGGCTGTTGATTTTTGTGCATTGATTTTATATCCTGCTACTTTGCCAAACTCTTTGATGAGTTCCAGTAGTCTCTTAGTAGAGTTCTTTGGGTCCCCTAATAAAGGATCATATCATCTGCAAAGAGGGATAGTTTGAGTTCTTCCTTCCCGATTTGTATCCCTTTAATTTCTTTTTCTTGCCTAATAGCTCTGGCTAAAACTTCCAGAACTATATTGAATAGCGGTGGTGAGAGTGGGCATCCCTGTCTGGTACCAGATCTCAGTGGAAATGCTTCCAACTTTTCCCCATTGAATAGGATGTTGGCTGTGGGTTTTTCATATATTGCTTTGATTGTATTGAGGAATGTTCCTTCTATACCCAGTTTGCTTAGAGTTTTCATCATGTAAGGGTGTTGTATTTTATCAAATGCTTTCTCTGCATCTATTGAGAGAATCATATGGTTTTTCTTCTGCAGTCTGTTAATGTAGTGTATTACGTTGATTGTTTTGCAGACGTTGAACCATCCTTGCATACCAGGGATAAATCCCACTTGGTCTGGGTGGATGATCTTTCTGATGTGTTGTTGCATTCTATTGGCCAGGATTTTATTGAGGATTTTTGCATCTATGTTCATCAGGGATATTGGTCTGTAATTCTCTTTCAATGCTGCATCTTTTTCCGGCTTAGGAATTAAGGTGATGATGGCTTCATATAAAGAATTTGGGAGGATTCCCTCTTTTTCGATTGCTCTGAATAGTTTGAGAAGAATTGGAGTTAGTTCTTCTCTAAATGTCTGGTAGAACTCAGCAGTAAATCCATCTGGTCCTGGGCTTTTCTTTGTTGGGAGGGCCTTTATTACTGTTTCAATTTCTGTGTCAGTTATGGGTCTGTTTAGGTTTTCTATGTCTTCCTGGCTCAATTTAGGTAGGTTGTATGTGTCCAAGAATCTATCCATTTCTGATAGATTTCCCTGTTTGCTGGCATACAAGTCCTTGTAGTAATCTGATGATTCTTTTTATTTCTGTGGTGTCTGTTGTTATGTTTCCCTTTTCATCTCTGATCCTATTGATTTGGGTCTTTTCTCTTCTTTTTTTAGTTAGTTGGGCCAATGGGGTGTCAATTTTGTTTATTTTTTCAAAAAACCAGCTCCTTGTTTGGCTGATTTTTTTGTAATGTTTTTTTGGATTCAATCCTGTTGCTTTCTTCTTTGATTTTAATTATTTCCCTTCTTCTACTGGGTTTGGGTTTGGTTTGCTGCTGATTTTCTAGATCCTTGAGATGACTTGAAAGCTCATCTATTTGGTGCCTTTCCAATTTCTTGATGTAGGCACCTATTGATATAAACTTTCCTTTTAACACTGCTTTTGTTGTATCCCATAGGTTTTGGTATGTTGTGCTGTTATCCTCATTTACTTCCAGAAAATTTTTGATTTCTCTTTTAATTTCTTCTATGACCCATTGTTCATTCAGGAGCATGTTGTTCAGTCTCCATGTGTTTGAACGTGCTCTGGGGATTCCTGAGTTGCTAATTTCCAATTTCATTCCTTTGTGGTCTGAGAAGTTGCATGGTATGATTCTAATTCTCTTGAATTTGCTGAGACTTGCTTTATGGCCTAGTATGTGGTCAATCCTAGAGAAGGTTCCATGTACTGCTGAGAAGAATGTAAAGTCCTTAGATGTTGGATGAAATGTTCTGTAGATATCTGTTAGATCCATTTGAGCTATAGTGTCATTTACATCTGCTGTCTCTTTGTTGATCTTCTGTCCTGTTGATCTGTCTATCTCTGAGAGTGGAGTATTGAAGTCCCCCAGTACTATTGTATTGGGGTCTAAGTCTCCCTTTAAGTCCCTTAACAAGTCTTTTAAATAAGCTGGTGCCCTGTGATTAGGTGCATATACATTGATAATCGTTATATCTTCCTGTTGAATGGATCCCTTAATCATTAAATAGTGCCCCTCTTTGTCTCTCCTGACAGTTTTTGTGGTAAAGTTAATGTTGTCCGATATTAAGATGGTTACGTCCGCTCTTTTTTCATTTCTGTTGGCATGGTATATCTTTTTCCAGCCTTTCACTTTCAGTCTGTATGGATCATTGTTGGAAAGATGAGTTTCTTGTAAGCAGCAAAAAGATGGGTTTTGTTCCTTAACCCAATCAGCCAATTGGTGTCTTTTAACTGGACAGTTCAAGCCATTAACATTCAATGTGACTATTGAGAAGGAGTAACTTTGCCCTGCCATTTGCCAAAGATATTTTCTAATATCTGGTTTGAGATTCCTGTGATCTTTCACTGTGAGGTTTCCTTCCTTTACCTTCTTTCATATTGGTGACCATGTTTCTGTACGTAATACATCTTTAAGCATCTTTTGCAGGGCTGGACGAGTGGCGACAAATTCTTTCAATTTCTGTTTGCTGTGAAAGGTCTTTATTTCGCCTTCATTCACAAATGAGAGCTTTGCAGGATATAATATTCTGGGCTGGCAGTTTTTCTCTCTTAGTACCTGGGCTATGTCTCGCCATTCTCTCCTAGCTTGTAGGGTTTCTGATGAGAAGTCAGCTGTAAGTCTAATTGGAGATCCTCTGAGAGTAATCTGGCGTTTCTCTCTTGCACATTTTAGGATCTTTTCTTTGTGTTTCACTGTGGTGAGTTTGATTACAGCGTGTAGTGGTGAGGATCTCTTTGGGTCATGTTTATTAGGGGTTCTATGAGCTTCCTGTACTAGGATGTCTCTGTCCTTCTCCAAACCTGGGAAATTTTCTGCTAGTATCTCACTAAAAAGGCCTTCTAATCCTTTCTCCCTTTCCATGCCTTCAGGAACTCCTAGAACCCGAATGTTGGGTTTTTTAATAGTATCCTGTAGATTCCTGACAGTATTTTTTAGATTTCTGATTTCTTCTTCTTTTCTTTGATTTGACTGTTTCCTTTCCTGTTCTCTGTCTTCTAATTCTGATATTCTCTCTTCTGCTTCACCCATTCTGTTTTTAAGGCTCTCTAATGTGTTTGCCATTTGATCTATTGAGTTCTTCATTTCATTGTGGTTTTTTGTCACTATCTCAGTTTCCTGTTCTACTAGTTGTTTCATTTCATTTTGATTCCTCCTTAATATTTCATTTTCACGGGAGAGATTTTCTATCTTGTCCATTAAGGATTTCTGTAGTTCAAGAATTTGTTTTTGAGAACTTCTTAATGTTCTTATCAATTTTTTGAGATCTGCTTCTTGCATTCCCTCTATCTCTTCATCTTTATAATCTTGCATTGGCGTGCCTTGTTCACTTGGGGCCGTCATAGTGTCTTTCTTGCTCTTGTTACCTCAGCTTCTATGTTTGTTGTTTGGCATGTTGGAGATAATTTATGGTTTTTTTTTTTTTCCCTGTGGTGTTTTTTTTCTCGTGATACTATTCCTCTAAGTGAGCTGTCTGCTTTGTTGGATCCTTAGGGGCTGTGATGGGTGTGGCCAGATAGCTATGCTTCAGGTAAACTTTTCAGGTTTAAGGCTGTGCAAAGAGCGTCCCAGATTGCTCACTCCCTTGCTCCTTGCTGGCTCGCTTTCTCTCTCTTTTTTTTTTTTTTGACTCAATTGGGAGTGGAGTTGAGGGTAGTTGAAATCTGGCCTCTGTGAGTATTCGTTTGATCTACCCCTGGGACCACACACAGAGTTTATGCAGCCCTCAATGTGTTCTCCAGTTTCACTAAAGTTACTGAGTTTGGCTGCGCTTTACATATGTAAAATCGCGGTGCTCTTTGTTTTGCTTGGTGAGTGAAGGGAGAGGCCTCTGTCCCCCCCCCCAGTGTCTCGGGTTTCTGAGGTCTTTGTCTTACCCTCCTTGGTTCCCGCGCTGGCGAGATTCTGTGGCTCTGGCTCCTCTCCCGCCGCTCGGCTCGTCTCGGTTGGTTTTCCACGCGGTGGGCTCCCTGTAAGTCCTCTGTGTCACATCCACAAGATCCAGAAGCGTTTCCTCTGCAGTTTTTTTCATGAGTCTTTTCCTGAGGCTACAGTAATTCCACTTTTATGAAACTTTATTTTCCCAAACTAAGCCGCATGTCCTCACTATCGGCCATCTTGGCTCCGCCCGCTGGGAGGGTCTTTTTTATGGATTCAATTTCTGTCTTGGTTATGGGTATGTTTAGGTTTTCTATGTCTTTCTATGTTTTTCTATGTCTTAGGTTGTATGTGTCGGAATCTCCATTTCTTCTAGATTTTCTGGTTTGTTGGCATACAGCTCTTTGTAGTAATTTCTGATTCTTCTTATTTCTGTGGTGTCTATTGTTACATATCCTTTAATCTCTAATTTTATTGACTTTAGTCTTCTCCTCCCCCCCCCCTTTTTTGGGTTAGTTGGGACAATGGTGTGTCAACTTTGTTTTTTCAAAATATCAGCTTTTCATTTTGCTGATCTTTTGTATTTTTTTTTTTTGTTTTTTGTTCTCTAGTTTTAATTTTTTTACTAGTTTCAGTTTTGTTTGCTGTTTTCCTGGTCCTTGAGATGCACTGATAGCTCAGTTATTTGATATCTTTCCAGTTTCTTGATGTAGGCCCCAATTGCTATAAACTTTTCTCTTAACACTGCTTTTGCTATATCACATATGTTTTGATATGTTGTATTGTCATTTTCATTTGTTTCCAGAAATTTGATTGCTGTTTTGATTTCTTCAGTGACCCACTATCATTCAGGAGCATGTTGTTCAGTCTCCATGTGTTTGCATATGTTCTACAGATTCTTGAGTTATTGATTTCCAGCTTCATTCCATTGTGGTCAGAGAAGAAGCAGGATATGATTTCGATTTTTTTGAATTTGCTGAGACTTGCTTTATGGCCTAGCGTGGTCAATCCTAGAGAAAGTTCCATGCACTGGTGAGAAGAATGTGTATTCTGCAACTGTAGAATGGAAAGTTCTGTAAATATTCATTAGGTCCATTTGGTCTATAGTGTCAATTAACTGTTTTTCCTTGCTGATTTTCTGTCTGGTTGATCTGTCCATTGCTGGAAGTGGGGTATTGAAGTCCCCCACTACTATTGGAGTCTGTTTCCTTTTATATCCATTAACATTTCTTTTAAATAGCCAGGTGATCTGTAATTAGGTGCACATACATTTATTATAGTAACATCTTCCTGTTGAATTGATCCCTTAATCATTACATAGTGCCCTTCTTTGTCTTTTCACAGTTTTTGTGTTAAAGTCTGTTTTATCTGATATTAGGATGGCTACAGCAGCTCTTTTTTGGTTTCTGTTAGCATGGAATATTTTGCATCCTTTCACTTTGTCTATGTGTATCTTTGGAGAGATTTTTCTTGTAGGCAACAAATAGATGGGTTTCTTTCCCCCCATTCATCCAGTCTGTATCTTTTAACTGAAGAGTTGAGGTCATTTACATTCAAGGTGACTATTGATAAGTAATGACTTGGCCCTGGCATTTTTCCATAAATGTTCTTAGTGTTTACTTTGGATTTCCTTTTTACTTATTCTGGGAGATTTTCTGCCTTCACCTTCTTTCGTAGTGATGACCATGTTTCTATGTTTCTCTGTGCAGCACATCCTTAAGCATCTTTTGTAAGCTGGGCAAATAGTGATGAATTCTTTCAATTTGTTACGGGAGGTCTTTCACCTTCATTCATAAATGAGAACTCTGCATGGTGCAGTATTCTAGAGTCAGTTTTTTTTTCTCTTAAGACTTGGAATAGGGGCCAGTACTCTGCCATAGTGGGTAAAGCCGCTGCATTCAGTGCCAGCATCCCATGTGGGTGCTGGTTCAAGTCCCGGCTGCTCCACTTCCAATATGGCTCTTTGCTATGGCCTGGGAAAGCAGTAGAAGATGGTCCAAGTTCTTGGGCCCCTGTACTTGCATGGGAGACCTGGAAGAATCTCCTTGCCTCAGATCGGCACAGCTTTGGCCATTGTGGCCATTTGGGGAGTGAACCAGCAGGTGGAAAACCTCTGCCTCTCTAACTTTACCTTTCAAATAAAATAAATATTTTAAATACTTGGAGAATCTATCTCACTAGTTTCTCCTAGCCTGTAGGGTTTCTGATGAGACGTTCACTGTCAGTTTAATTGGAGATCCTCAAAGTAATCTGGCATTTCTCTCATGCAAATTTTAGAATCTTTTATGTTGTACTGTGGTGAGTTTGATTACGATGTGTTGTGGTTAGGATCTTTCTGGTTATGTCTATTAGGAGTTCTAAGTGCTTCCTGTACTTAGATAGTCCTTTGTTTCTCCAAATTAGGGAAGTTTTGTAATTATTTCACTAAAAATTCCTTCTAATACATTCTCTTTCCACACCTTAAGGAATTCCTAAGATGCAGATGTTGGGTCGTTTGATAGTATCCCATAGATCTCCAATGATGTTTTTTAGTTTTTTTTTTTAATCGGACTCAAATTTCCTGTGATTTAACTCAGATATTATTTCTTCTGCTTCACTGAGTCTGTTAAGACTTTCCACCACATTTTAAAATTTGTTTTATTGATTTATTTCCAAGATTTTATTTGGATTTCTCCTTAAGATCTCAATTTCATTGGAGAAATTTTCTTTCATGTCATGTACAGATTTCATTAGTTCATGGATTTGCTTCTGCATACTTCTAAGTAATCCTACAATCAATTTTTTAAATTCCATTTCTGGCATTTCTTCAATCTCTTCATCTTCGCATTCCACTATTGATGTGTGGTGTTCTTTTGGGGGTGTCATATTGTCTTCCTTATTCTTGTTTCTTGAATTGCTGTTTATTCAGCATTTGTGGAGATGTTTGTTGGTTTCTTTTTTGTCTTTTTATCTATGTGTCTTTTAACTATGTGGCTTACTATGAATAGCTAGAGGTGTGTGGTGGGTGTGGCCAGGGAGCTCTGTTCAGTGCTCCAGGGTGAGTGTGGGGGGGTGTCCAAGGTATGGTAAGTCTTTTTATCAGTGGGGAGGTTTGTTCTACTCTGTATTTCACGCTCACTTCCTCTCCTCAGAGGAGACCAATGCCTGGGGTGCCAGCCCCAGTGGGTATAATATTCATCTGTGTTGCCCCAAGAACCACACAAAGGATCCATGCAGTCCTTGGTGTACACATGGATTCTGCAGCAATGACCTTCACCAGGGAATTTGGGAGCCCCGAGTGTATGTAGCCTCCCACAGTGGCTGCCCAAAGTCCCTGACACACCCTGAGCCCTCCCACACAACCAGTGTTCTCACAGTCCAGGCACACAAGCCTTGCTGTCACAAGCACCCAGCACCCTGTCAGTGCTCCCAGCCAGACTCAGGTGTCTCCACTTGGCTGGTTGCTGGGCATGGGGACACAAGTTGGCACAGCTGTTACTGATGTCAGTATGGTGCCTGCCCTCTCTCAGCTTGTTACAGGACATCGGTGCAAGGTGGTTGGGAGAAATGCCCCCCCTTTCCCTTCTCTAGTTTGGCAGGTATACTGCTCTCCCTCCCCCCCCCCGGGGGGGGGCTCCAAGTGAGATTCCTGCCAGGCTCTTCCTTGCAGCTTTATCACCAGTGGCTTGGACAGCTGCAGATTGGTCTTGCCTCATTCCAAAGCTGGTGCTGAGGCTCTTGGCTGCCAGGGTCCTGAGTTGTGCATGTCCACACCCTCCACATAGGTCCACAGTGTCCCTCTAATTTGCGCGGAGTTTCCTCTACCATTTTCTCCCTAACTTTTCCCTGAGACTGCACTCTCGCCACTATTTTTAAACTATCTTCTCCTAGACTGGAGCAGTAAGCTCCCTCCCTACTCCACCATCTTGGATCCTCCACCCCCTTCTTATTAATTAGGTTTTGTTGGAAAATGTTTTTTGTTTAGATGGAATGCAGGGCATCACTAGGCTTGTTGATTTGGCTTTGCTTCTAGATGAGGCCAGGAGTGTAATTTGAGTGATTTCCTCAGCGTATTTGAAGTCAGCAGTGGCCACAAGTGCCACAGCTGTGTCATCTGCCACAGCTTCTGCAGGTGGAAGTAAGACCTGGAAGCAGATGCGGTTTCCTAGGGTGTGTATCTTTTGTCCCTAGAGAGTCGAGTGTCAGTCACACTAGGGTTGCGACAGCCTGAGCCTCATTCTTGATGCTGGGGGACACCCAGGGCTGTGCTCTTGTCCACTGGGCACACCTGAATTATAATGGGGCTTGTGGCTCCAATAACTGTAGCTCTAAGACTGTGAGTTGTGGATAGGAACTTTCCTCAAGTGCTGCTGGGAAAGTGTAAGTGGCACTGGGGCTTAAAACACAAAAACTGCCAGCCCCAGAGCTGCGGGGTGTGAAGAGGACCCTGTTCCAGTCCTGCTGGGTGACTATAAAATACGCTGGGATTTTGCATGGGCAGGTATGGGTCCAGAGGTGGAACGCAGGCAGGTTCTTCAAGTCTCACAGGTATATTTGCATGAGTCTGTTGATTAGTAATACTCGTCACAGTCCTGGTTCTGTGGTTCAGTGGAGTCATTACCAGGTCTCAGAGTAAGAGCCAGCTGTGTTGGATTATGGTAGCTGCCCACCTGACGTACAGCAATGCAGATGGAGCTCTCCAGATAACCACAAGAGTGTTACTCCAGAAACTGGAATGTCAACATTAACATTCCTAGATCTGCAAGAGACAGATGGAACTTCCAACAGTTCCCACACAGTATGCAAGGGTGACACTGTGACTAGTGCTCTGAGCTCCCAGCACCAACAGCCAGGTAGCATAGAGGGAACGCCTCAGATCTGGTCCTCTCGGATGTTTGATTTCTACTGGTGCAACTCTCAAGAAGCCAAGAATCCCCAGAGCCCATATCATGTATCATGCAGCATGAGTGTGCAGAGCTCTGGGCTTACCCAGAACCACCACCTGTGGAGGGCACAGGGGACTTCTCCAAAGTGTCCTTTCTGGCTCTGGTGGCTTCTGGCAGCAGCAGGACTGCTTATCATTTCCAAAACTAGAGTTCAGCAGCAGCTCCACCCCAGCAAACTGACTCTGGCACTTTGGGGAAAGGGAGCCACTGTCGGGGCAAAGTAGTCACTCGGACCACAGTCGGGTCCCCAGGCTTGACTTGAAGTCGGCATGGTCTGTGGGGTTCTCCCACAGTTAGTGGTGCTCATGGCAGGGGCCACAGTGCCTTCCTTTTGCTGGTGAGACGGCATTCCCTGGCCGTGAACCAGGCATGTACATGCTGTGGCAACTCGCCGCAGCTGCCAGCAACATGGCCGTCCTCTCCTATGTCTTAGGAAGTCTCTTTGCTGTTCGTTTGAGAAACATTTTCAGTAAAACACAATCAGTTCCCCAGAGATGTGATCCTTCCTTTGTTGTGCTGGTTTTTTTCTGTGCCGGAGGTGACTGTGGCTTCTCTCTGCTCAGCCCTCTTGTATCTTGGCACAGTGTCTTTTTCAAATGTTTTCAGTTGGCATTAGTTCAAGCTGCAGATTCAGAACGCACTGATACTGAGGACCGATTGTAGTGTGTGAACATCCTGAATTTCTTACACTTAAGATCGCCTCAGTTACTCCTAATGCATGCCCTGGGAGGCAGCGGACAATGGCCCGAGTCCCTGTCTAGCATCCCTTTTTTCTTGACTCCACCAGCTTCAGGAACACACAACTGCATGCCATAGCACGGGCGTGGCTGCTGGGTAACCCACCCCCTTCCGACAGGGGCGTCCTGCCCCGTGGGTTGAACTCCATCCACATGGTCCCATCATCCCAACACCTACGTGAGCAGGTAACAGCCTCCTCCCTATGGGCTGCAGACTTCTGTGCCAGGACTTGAAGGGGACAGGGGAGGGTGCTAGACACGTGACTCCAGCTGACCTGGCCGTGGTCAGGACCAGGGATAGGAAATAGCGGCCCCCTCTGCCATTCCTCACAAGCACTGAAGCAACCCAGCCTGAGCTCTCCTGTGTTGCCTTCTCTTGTTCCCTCTGCAGAGCTCGCAGTGGAAATGCTAAAGGGGGTGGGGCCGGTCATGCCTGGTATAAAGCCATGGGTCCCACCAGAGGTCACTGGGCCAGGTGTACAGGATATATCTTTACATACGTGATAAATCAGAATACTCACGTCACATCAAATGCACAGCTATGCAAACACCACACAGGTTTGGCATCCTCTCAGAACCGAACACTGCACTTCACACATGATCCAAAGGATCTCAAATAGCTGTTGTCTCCTCAGGATGAGAGCCACACCCTTTGAGGTTTCTGGGACCTGGATGGAAAGTCTCAAGTCCCAAAACTCAATTTAGAACTTTGAAGCTAAAAAAATTATCAGGCATTTAAAACGTGGTAAAAACAGGGTCTTTAGATCATTGCAAAAGTAATAATCCACTCAAGGGAATTTTAACCAGAGCTGTGAGCCATATTGAATCAGTTGTAAGGTGGCCACTGGAATATGTAATAGGCTGATAATCTTAACTCCTTCAAGAGCCAGCTCTCCCCTTGCTCTTTCCACATTCGACAAAGACAACAGGGAGGGGCCGGCAGGTTAAGCCACCAATTGTGATGCTGGCTTCCCACATGTCCCAGCTGCTCCAGCTCCCCGTTAATGCACCTGGGAAAGCAGCAGAGGATGGCCCAAGTGTCGGAGCCCCTGTACCCACACAGGAGACTCGGATGAGGCTCCTGGCTTCAGCCTTGTCCAGCCCTGACCATTGTGGCCTTGGGGAATGAACCACTGGATGGAAGATCTCTCTATATCTGTATCTAACTGTTCTTTCAAATAAGCCTTACAAAAAACAGAACACAAAAATCCTCCATGATGCAGAAAAACCTTATTTCCAGGTCAGTTATGACAGCAAAGAAAAACTCTGAATAAGGGTTTAGCATGTGACATCATCTCATTACTTGGAAGAACTACATTAAAGGAAAAAGGTAGAGAATCAAGTAGACCTCATATCAACTTTAGATACAGCAGCCAGAGAAGTCACCAATAAAATGCAAACTCAGAAATGAGGGGAACTAGTCTATTCATAAGGTGAAATGGACTTTGAACTTGAAAGATGGAAGTCTCCCAAGAGCCTCAATCAATGAGGCTGAAACTGGGCCTCCGTCCCGGCAACAGTGTCCCTCCCCCTCCTGACATCCAAGCCAAAAGTGCAGGTGGCAGACGGACACTTGTGCAGGCCAAACGCGAGAGGGCAGGGCCAGGAGACAGAAACGAGTTTAGGAGAGTGGGCCCCAGTTCCTTGTAAGGTATTCGTGACCAGACTGCCCCGTAGGAGCGGCAGGTGTGTTTCCACAGCGTGCCTCTCTTCAGGATAGCAGGTGCCTACCGCAATCTCCCTGTTCCCCTCTGGGCTTATCCTACCATGGAGTCTTCTTGCACTGAACACCTTCCCTGGATTTAACTCCTGGACGGGTGCTGTGGGTGTAGCAGAGACTTTGGCTGACATCAAGCAAGCGAGTTGGGAAAGGCCAAGGAGAGGGCAAGCTCAGTTGCTGTAAGATTCCTAAAAGGACTGTCTACCTTCCTAACATTTTCACCAGTTTTACCAGGACTAGCCATTTTTAAAGATGCCCATGTATGGGTAATGTATGGGTGAGCATCTGGCACAGTGGTTAATCCACCACCTGGGATGCCCACATCCCATATTGGACTCTTGAGTTCCAGAGGGGTGTGTGTTACAGTGTGCCTACAGAGTGTGGAGTTACCTTCAGGCCAGCAGGGCACCTGATGTAGTCGGCCCTGTCCTGTACCTGACTTATCCTAACATGGAGTATCGGGCAGGTGCCCTAGGTAGCATGCAACTGCTCTACCCAGCCCTGCACAGGTGCAGTGAGGAGCTGGTGGCTGCCACTGGACCAGAGAAGGCGGGAGAAGGGGCAGAAGTGGGTAGACAGAGCAGCCCTCAGGCCGACAGAAGGTTGCTCAGGTCTCGCCCTACTCTCCCCTCCTGGCTGGACCACCAAAAAGGTGTTACTGTGGGTGACAGGAATGGATTTTTGTAGACTGTGAGATGGTGGTGCTAAGCAAGCTATCAAAGGTTAGTGAGATAGTGTATCTGACAGGCCGGATGGGCGACTCGGCAAACACAAGGGTTTCTGCAGGTGTGGGGTCTACTACTTCCCACCACTTCTCCTTTTCCCTCCCCTTTTCTGGGATATTGCCGAGCCAAGGGCTTACAAGCCTTCGGGTTTTGAGATTCTCCCCAAGGTTTTATGGCTCAGTGTTATCAATAGCTTTGTCACCAGGTCAGGAAGACTCCTGAGGTATCTCTGGGGGGTGACAGGAGGTTGGGCCCCCTACAGGGTTATCAGATGGGCAGGACTTTTGGGTAAATGTCGACCTGCTTTGTTCCTCCCATTATTTCTCATATAGTTTTTTTCTTTCACACACACAGGGCAATGTCTGCCTTCCTAACATTTTCACCAGTTTTACCAGGACTAACCATTTTTAAAGATGCCCATGTATGGGTAATGTATGGGTGAGCACCTGGCACTTGGGATGCCCACATCTCACACTGGACTCTGTTGCGTTCCAGTCTTGCCTCAGCTTCTGAACCAAGTTCCTGCCAATGTGCATGCTGGGAGGCAGTAGGGGTTGACTCAAGTGGTGGGAAGTTCTTGGCTACTGGCTTCAGCCTAGTCCAGCTCGGGCTGTAGCAGGTGGTTGGGGAATGAACCAGTGAATGAAAGATCTGTCTGCCTTTCAAATAAAAATGTGTTTAAAGATTTATTTACTTGAATGGCTGAGTGAAACAGATCATCCATCTACTCGTTCACTCCTGAATGGCTGCAATGGGGGCTGGGCCAGTGAGGTCAGGAGCCTGTAACGCCATCCAGGTTGCCCACGTGGGTACAGGGGCACCAGCAGTTGAACACATTAGCAGGGAGCTCACCCAGAAGCAGAGCAGCTGGGACTCAAACACTCCCATATTGGTATGGGAGCTTCTCCTGCTGCACCAAGATAACTTCTTTCTAGATGAACCATGCAGAGTAGGGGGTATAACCTATCTCCTGGGCCACCACACACAGGCTCTGCCCTACTTCCTGGTCATGCTGGGCAAGCACCACATCGAGAGCTTCAGCCTGAGCAGTGTGCCTGCTTGGCCACATCAGACCCTTCCTAACCCATCAGTGTGGCCGTGGTCTTCTGTAGAAGCTGTAGGCAGCATCTTGTGCAGGAGGTTTGGGGACTGAACAGCAGAATGGTTGTTCCCCAGAGAGCCTAGGTACAGCAGACGTCATGGGGAGATGCACGGGGAGAAGGGAGCAGATGCCAAGCTTACGTCTGGATCTAGATTCGGATCATCCATTCCTTATTTGCATAACGTTTGTTTCACAAACACAACTTTAATAAGTTACAGAATAAAAATTAGCTCAGATGAAACTAAGAAAAACTAAATGCATCTAACAAAGGGGAACAGTTTAGGGTTCCAAACTGTAGTATTTTGCATTCTAGTAATGTATGAGACTTCCAACTATGATACATCCTCATCAGTATTGATTTTTTAAAACTGTCGTTTCTGGGTGAGTATTTGGCCTAGCAGTTGATACAATTAGGATGCCCACATCCACACTGGCGTCTGTGGGTCTGATTCATGGCGCTGGCTCCCCATTCCAACTTCCTGCTAATGTGGACCTTAGGTGGCAGTGGCTGATGGCTCAAGGGATTTTACTCCTGCCACCCGTGAGGGAAACCAACACTGATTTCCCCACACCAGTCAGCAGCTGGGGCTCATGAGGAATGAACCGATAAATGGGAGCCCTCTCTACTTCTTAAACAACTGGTCCTATCTTGTTTGAAATACCTATTCAACTATTTTCCTCTTTAGTTTT
This sequence comes from Lepus europaeus, assembly GCF_033115175.1. Taxonomy (NCBI): domain Eukaryota; kingdom Metazoa; phylum Chordata; class Mammalia; order Lagomorpha; family Leporidae; genus Lepus; species Lepus europaeus. The sequence continues at coordinate 5,169,825 of NC_084845.1, forward strand.
TCTTACTGTTGAGTTTTGAGAGTTCTTCATATAATACAGCTACATATCCTTTGTAAAATAGGTGGCTTGAAAATATTTACAAAACACACTAGCTGGAAATTTCTCTAAACTTTTAGATTGCTTTTGAGAACTTACATCTTGGCAAAATTTCTAAAGACTTATGTGAAAGGCAGAGTGACAGGAAGGAGATGGAGCGCTTTCAACCACTGAGTCGCTCTCCAAGTGGCCTCAAGAGCCAGGTCCAGGTCAGGCTGTGGACCGCCCTCTGGGTTTCCCACTTGGGCCAGCATCCACAGCCTTCCCGGGCATAGTAAAAGGAAGCTGGATTGTGAGGAAAGCGGACAGCACTCTGGTGTGGGGCGCCAGCATTTAACCTGCAGCACGATGCTCCCCCAATCCCGGCAGAACAGTCTTCTGGTAAACAAGTCACAGATGACCGCTGTCTCGGACCACCCTCCTCTACCAGGCCTCGGCCAGAATACACATCGAGTGCACTGTAAAACACGGTGATGTTTTACATCACCAAGCTGAAACTCATGTTGACAGAATTGAACAGCTTTGTTTTTTTAAAAAAAAAAACAAAGCTTAACATAAAACTATTATGGCACAGCAGGTTAGGTCTCCTCTTGTGAGTCCATCATCCCATCCTAGAGAACCAACTCAAGTCCTGGGCGCTCCGCTTCCGATCCAGTTTCCTGCTAATGCACTTGGGAAGGCAGTGTTTGGGCCACTACCAGCCTTGTGGGAGACCAGATGGAGCTCCAGGCTACTGGCTTTGGTATCACCCAGACCTGGCTGTTGAGGCCACTGGAGAATTAGTGGATGTCTTTCAAATAAATCTTTAAGGGAAAAAATAAAATAGTATCGGGTCCATTCAGGGTAGAATGAGTGACCTAGGCATGGGAGACACAAGGCCAACAGCTGCTCACACGGGGCTACTGAACATCTGAAACGTGGCGTGTGAGCACACTTAAAATTCTTTCTCCCCTCAATTCTTTAAGATTGACACTGCCCATCTGCTCACTCATTCCTCAAATGTTCACGATGGCTGGGGCCAACGCTGGGAGCCGGCACCATAACCAGACCTCTCACTTGAGTGGCAGGAACACAATCACTTGAGCCATCACCTTCCAAGGTCTGTATCGGCAGAAGATGTGAGTCTAGAGCCAGAACCAGGAATTGAACTCGGGTACTCTGATGTACGATGCTGGTATTTTAATCAGTATAACCACTACTTCAAATGCTTTTACAGTTCTAATAAAAATTATCAGGGAATCTTTGATCTCTTAGAGATAAAGCATCATGGGTATTAAAACCTGCTAATGTTCTAAGGGGCCTAAGTACCAAGACCAGTCCTTTCTCCATCCTTCATAATATGGGCCTTGAACAACACACTGTATCCCTCTGAACTCGTTACTCATCTCCATTTCACCCACTGTGGATACTTAGATCCTCTTAGATTAGCTAGTGGAAATACACCACCTGATGATCCAGTTCAGTCAGTGCTGTCTACCCAAGACAAGATTGCTTCTGCTCTCTCCAGCACTGGCCCCTCAGCCCCCAGAACAGGACCAGGTACAAAGCAAACAATTGTCACCTATTCATTAAGTGAGTGGGATGAATGTAAGGCTACTGTTTCATAGGTCCTTCTATATAATATAAAGTTTAAGTTTACGGGAGACGCCCTGAAGTTCAGCTAGTCCTCTACATTGGGGTGGGGAAGTTGAGGTGACAGACATGCCCCACATCCACGAGTACTAATCTTCTCCACCAACTACTTGTTCCTTGGCTTTTCATTCGTAGTAATATTCCAGATTTCCATCTTGGCTACTTAAAAAATGCACAGTACTTATTTCCTCCCTGTAAATAAGCTCAGGCCTCCTTCATGCAATTTAATTGACACAAATGTGACGGCAATGTATAGGACTGACAACAATGTATAGGATTGGCAATCAACGTCAGTATGCCCGCAATGAAGCGTATATTTAAACAGGCGCCCACATCAGACTCCCCCAGCCTCTGCATTATACAGTTCCTCTCAGTGTATACTTTACAGCCGTACAATGAACAACACGTTTTTGCTCTTGGCTGATTAGAATGCCCCTGAGCCTCTTCCTATGGGTTTGCTGTAACATAAAATAAGATGAAATTGATCACTGAAGGCACCACCACACTCACTGTATTCACCAGGTTTCCTCCCTGTGCAAAGCCACTGCTACCTCCCGAGGGTGCACACCTGCCCCCAGGCTGCCCCACAAGAACTCCATTCCTATTTGCTGGAAGGCCACTGACATTTATTGATGTCTGAGGGGCTACAGAAAGCACCTGTGGCATCACTGGGTGACCGGGGCTTTTTCCCTGCACAACATCTCGAGTAGGCTGTGGGCTGGGCCTCTCTGCAGGAGGATTTTCCCCCTTCCCTGAATGTCCCTGGGTATCCCCTGTGTGCGCTCTCTTATGCTTAACAAGCAAAGACATGTACGCGAAGGCTCTCCCACACTCGTAGCCACAGAGTCTCTGTCCCGAGTGAGTTTTCTGATGGACAAGGAGTTTCTGTTTGGAGATGAAGGCTTTCCCACACTGAGCACATTCGAAGGGCTTCTCTCTGGTGTGAATTCTCTGGTGTCTAGTGAGGCTTGACTTCTGAGAGCAGGATTTGCCACACTCGCTGCACACAAAAGGCGCCTTTCCCGTGTGGAACCTCTGATGGGCGATCAGGCAGGTCTTCTGGATGAAGCCTTTGCCGCAGTCGTTACACGTGTGCGGCTTCTCGCCCGTGTGGATTCGCTGATGGACGGTGAGGTTTCCCTTCTGGGTGAAGCCTTTGCCACACTCGCTGCACACGTAGGTCTTCTCCCCTGTGTGCGTCTTCTGGTGTAGGCTGAGCCGGGACTTCTTGAGAAAGGCTTTGCCACACTCAGTGCATTCGTACGGTCTTTCTCCCGTGTGAGTTCTCAGATGCTCCGTGAGCATGTACTTCCTGGAGAAGGCTTTCCCGCAGAGCCCACACCCGTGCGGCCTCTCTCCCGTGTGAGTGACCTGATGCCCCGCGAGCCCAGACTTCTTGGTGAAGGCTCTGCCGCAGTCGCTGCAGATGTGCGGCTTCTCTGTGTGTGCCGACCCACGCCGGGAACTGACGAGCTGGGACTTCGTGCTGACGCTTTCTGGGCCTGCAGGTTCTGTGTGGAACTGCCTCTGACCAGCAGGCACGAAGGCCTCCCCACTTCCAGGAACCTCGGCAGGGTCCTTTGTCGCATTGCCTCTGCTCTGGCCGGCACATCCTGAATCTGATTTCAGTCTGTTTCCATGTAAGTCGAATGTATCGGGAGTTTTCCTCCAGTGAACATCTTTAACTGCATTCTGTTTGCGCTCTTGTTCCATTCTGTTCCCGCTTCCATTCTGTAAATGTTCCAGCAGATCGTCAGCTTTCCTGATTCCTACAAAAAAAGTTTCCATTATACTGATTTGGAATAAGGGTACTCACGTTGGAAAAAATACAAAAGCTCAGAGCAGTGATGAGGTTAGATAAGTAATAACTGCAGACTTGGCTGTTTTTTAAAAGGCCTTATTTTAGAACATGGAGAGGCTAAAATACAATTTCCTGTGAATGACAGACCAGAGACGGCCACCTCTTCCAGAGCGAAGGATTGAGTCATTCCACAAGTGACTACTGTGCACCGCGCGCAGTACTCGTGCTGAGGACCCACAAGTGTAATCCTCGGGTCCATGGAGCTTTCAACTTTCAAACATTGTGGTCTGAAGGGAGGATGGAGATGGAGAGAAGTGGAGGAAATTGTTGGTTTTAGAAGACCTGGCTTTCAAAGCTGCTGCTCTCTACTTTGGAATACTCCTAACCCAGCAGCCTCCTGACTTCATCTCGGGGCTCAGAGGGGTCCCATCATCAGAGCTGTTCCCTATTCTGAGAGCAGCCTCAGGGTGGCAACACTGTTCCATGAGGAATGGTGACTGCATTTGTCAGGCAGAGTGACAGATCGTCCATCTCCACCACAGCCAAGTCTGGGCAGGAACTCCACCTGTGTCTCTAGCAGGAAGCTGGATCACAAATGGAGTAGCCAGAACTGGGATACCAACGTCCCAAGTGGCTGCTTAACCCACTGTTCCACGACCCCAGCCCCTGGGTGAGGTCATATTTCATCTCCTCGCCTATAATGAACGCTCTTAGTCTATTTGTCTTTGCTCACTGCTGTTAGTTTTCCTCACAGGCCAGTGTATGCTGAGGACTCTTAAAGAATGAGTGAAGGTAGCGACCACACGGATGGGACACTTGGATGACATCCTAGAAAGAGGTCAGTCTGGGAGTCCCTCCAACAAACAGAAGGCACTTCAAGGAAGTGTCCGAGTGGAAACAAATGCGAATGTGGAAGAGAACTTCTGGACAACTCCCGAGTGCGGGTAATGAGAAGGTAAGGGTCGAGGCACTGTGGAAGAGCAGGTCGCCTCGGGGATGCAGCATCCAGGATGGAGGGAGTGCGGAAGGGCCTAGCAGAACCCATGGGGCCAGGAAGGTGCAGCAGAGAGTATTCTGCAGAAAGGCCTGGAAGGTGGAATTCCATAGCAAGAGAGCAGGAAGGGTATGATGTAGGGGGAGATTCGGGAATCCTAGGAAGACGAAAATTATGCAAACAGAAAACCCAGATGGAGATAGAGGACTCGGATCCCAGAAAGGATCAATGGCCCCTCCCCCTGGCAGGCAGATGGCTGCAGGAGCTCCTTACCCCCCTCGAGAATGGCCAGAGTGTGACTTCTGAGGCCTGCTCCTGGCCGGGGCTCACTCACCTGACGGGGTTCCACAGTGGTTTTCACTTTCTATGGTCCATGGTTCTCCTCGTTCCAACTGGGAGAGCAGATCTGGTTTACTGGCTTGCCATCCTGGTCACAGAAAACGACAGAAGACAGACATACTGAACTGGGCTCCGCATTACCTCTGCGGACAGTGTTCACGTTTCTAAAGGAACGGCTTCTTGGGAGAGGGGAGAATGTCGTACCCCCCCCCCCCCCCGTGTGCCGGGGAGGGAGGAGTCTAGCGGAGGCCCTGTGAGCTTTCAGATACGGAGCCTGGGCACCCTCTGGGCGGCACGGGGCAGCTGTCCTCACCCACGGACACCAGGCTGCGGTAGTTCTCCAGCATCACGTCCCGGTACAGGGCCTTCTGGGCAGGCCTCAGGAGCCGCCACTCCTTCCAGGTGAACCTCACAGCCACGTCGTCAAACGTGAGTACTTCCTGTAACAATAATTCTACTTAGTAAAGTGTTTTCCTTTTGATACAGAGAAAACGCTAAATTTTTCTGCTCATTCCCACTCCATAGGTTGTACACCTAGTTTAATAAAATCCCAATAAAACATACTGTAACTATAATTACACATTGAATCATTTATCCAATGTGTAGAAGTTGTCTTTGACCACATCCACATATTTGTGTGTGTATATATAGATATATATATATATATAATATGGGCCTTCCATACTTCTGACTGACCAGCTATACATTGCTACAGCCCCCTCAAGTCTGAAAAGCTACTAGAAGAATTCACAGAACTCAGAAGTGGTTTAGGGGGCCGGCGCTGTGACATGGGGGGTAAGGCCACTGCCTGCAGTGCCGGCATCCCATATGGGCACTGGTTCGAGACCTGGCTGCTCCACTTCCAATCCAGCTCTCTATGGCCTGGGAAAGCAGTGGAGGATGGCCCAAGTCCTTGGGACCCTGCGTCCGCATGCGAGACCTGGAAGAAGCTCCTGACTTTAGATTGGCGCAGCTCTGGCCATTGTGGCCATTTGGGGGAGTGAACCAGTGGATGGAAGACCTCTTAAGTAAATTTTTTTTAAGGTGGTTTAGTTACTATTACCAGTTCAGTCAAACACATAACTCTTACTAGAAATAGCCTAGTAGCCTAATAGATGGACAGGACAAGGTTCGGGGAGAGCAACCTCTCCTCAAAAGTCAGCTCATTTAAATAAAACCAGGTTATAAATAACAAGACACACCCATTCCCCTTCCTCCTCCAAAGCTGCTTCAGGAACCAGGGATAAAAACCAAACTAATTTCTTATATCATGATATCACAGTATGCTAAACACAGTGTGAACATGTAACTGAGAAAGGTATCCAAAACCTAGCAGACGGGAGAGGTTAACAGATAACCAGATACACAAAGAAGGAGAGGTAGAGAGAGGTCCTCCATCCGCTGGGTCACTCCCCAGATGGCTGCAATGGCCGGAGCTGCGCCGATCTGAAGCCAGGAGCCAGCAGTTTCTTCTGGGTCTCCCACACATAACCATGACTTTTAAATTTTTAAAACCTTCAACAGGCAGAAAGAGACAAAGCTCGTATCTGCTGGTTCACTCCCCAGATACCTATAGAGGCCAGGGTTGGGTCCAGCTGAACCAGGTCCGGTCTCTTGAGCGGCAGGGATCCAACCACGTACTGCAGCACCGACTGCTTCCCAGGGTGCGCACTGGCAGGAAGCTGGAGTCTGCAGCTGGGGGCTAGAAGTTGAACCTGGCCATTTTAACCAGCATTTCTGGTCTAGGGTTAACCCCTTGCCAGTAAGTCTTAAATGTATATACATTTTTTAACTTGATAGGCAGAGTTAGAGGAGGAGAGAGAGGTCATCCATCCACTAGTTCACTCCCCAAACAGCAGCTTCCCCCGGGTCTCCCATGTGGGTGCTGTGACCCAAGGACTTGGGCCATCCTCTACTGCTGTCCCAGGCAATAGCACTGAGCTGGATCGGAAGTGAAACAGCCAGGACTCGAACCAGTGCTCGTGTGGGATGCCAGCAGCCCCGCCAGTAAGTCTTTGACACGTTACATTGAAACTAAATTGCACCGAATGTAAAAAGGGTAGAGGACTGCCCCCAGGTTACTGGGAAAACCCCAAAGCCAAAGGCACTGTAGGCTCTCCCTGAGAAAACCTGTTGGACCATGGGCAGCGCACCCTAACTGAATAGACACGGCAGATACACGTATGTGGCTCATGACCGCCTCTGGCGTTGTGCCCACTGCTCCCTTGAAGCATGTTCAATAAATCTAACTGTGCCCACACTGACCACTCGGGTGAATTTTTTTCATCACAGGAAGCCAACCTCCAATGGATGGCAAGGTAGGCAGTGGCAGCTTGTCCAGGCAAGTCTATACGTGCCCCTGGCCCCCTGATCAATTTCGCCCATCCTTCTCTCTCTCTCCAGGGAAAAGCTCGCCCATATCAGGGTAACAGGGTAACCCGGGCTCCTCTCGTGGAATCAAAGGCCCTTTTTATAGATGCCCAGTACCCACCGCCACTGGGGGTGAAGACTACACTTCATTCCATCTCTCCAGCCTCCCTTTGTTCTGCACAAAGGTCAAAAGCCTTCTGCCCTGCCCCCCACCACCCCAGCCATCCTGGGCTGAAAGACCTGACACTTCAAACATAAGTACAACCCCCCCGCCCCCAGATCTAGATCAGCTCCCCAGAGTTAGACATTCCTTTCTGAGGAGGAACTGTCAAACCTTCTAAGCCAAACGAGTACCATTAGTTTTCCTTTGGTGGGCAGGACGCCCCACTGAAGCAGACCTCTCCTTTTCACCCCTCATCCGACCCCTGGATGCACCCTAAAGCGCTGGTATCAGTTTGACCCCCAGACTCTGAGAAAGCATCGTTTTCCTCGGTAATGTTGTCTGTCTCCCAGCCCTTCTTACCCACAGTTCTGTCCTTCAGGTGAGCTCTGGCCAAGGTCCCTTCTCGCTAAGCCTTCACTGCCCTCCAAAACCCCCCCTCCACAAAGCTGCCTCCGGGCCTTGTTCCCCCCAACGTATCGGACGGCCCCTCCTCGTGAGGAGCCTCCTGGTCCTCAACGTGATGCCTTGCCTCTTGGGGAAGTGGGGACCATCAGAGTTCATGTTCCCGACCCCACGTCAGACAGCAAACTGGGATCTTTCAGCCCGCACCCTTCTCACTAACGTCTGGCGTCTGGCTTCTGGCCTAATGACGCCCACAACCCTCAGAACCCCCACGAAGGTATCAGGACAGGGGTCCCAGCAGGAAATGCTGAGACTACACGATTGCATGCTTAATGGAGGCCATCCCAAAACCTGTCAGTTACAGCAAACTGTTACCCAGGAAGCTAATGAAAACCTCGCCCTATTGAGGCAGTGCAAAAATAATACTTAGATCCCAAAAGGAAGACCTTGCCATCCTGCCTGTCCATTTTGACCATCTACAGAAACTTAAAGTTAGACCAAAGACCCCAGCATTCAAGGCCTTTAACAACCAGGAGGAGACCCTGAAAACAGAAGAAAGCAGCACCAATGGCAGCCACCATCACCAGTTCCCTTCTCAACCAGGGCCCAAGGCTGTGGGACCCACGAGAGCCATGGCACCTCAGACTTGCAGAACCCAGGAGCTGGTACTGCCAAACCTACCCTCCTGGGCCCTGCCCGATCTGTAACCAACAGGGACAGTGGAAGAAGCTGCCCTCATCCTCGGTGTGAGGGGCCATTCTGCACCCAGTGACCCAGGAGAACGACAGTGCCGCCTCCATCCCTGGGCTTCGAGGAGCCCCTGAAACCGAGGGTGACTGGCTCACCGGACACTGCGCTGGCTCCCCTGCCCCATCACCCCATCTGTGGCAGCTAACGATTGATAGTGGACACGGTGGGCACAGGGTCTGCCCTCCCTTTACCAGCACAGGTGGCTGCCCCCACCCCAGCCACTTCACCTCCCTGTAGTATGCAGCCTGGGAGACATTTCCTTTATTTCCACTCCTTTCTCATCCCGTCAAAATCCCCCCCCCCCCTTACTCAGCAGGGCCAAGATGACGAAACTTCACACTAACCTTCAGCTGTCTGAACTCGGCTGCCCTTGACTGGCTCTTCTGGCCCCTCTGGAAGTACGGGTATCCCCATTCCAGGACAACTGTTGTCTGTGGATCCTGTAAGAGTTCACTTACAGGATCCTACTTTACTTCCCAGGAAACCCCAATACCTCCTAAAACAGGCTACCGGCTTGCTGCATCCCTGCAGCTCGCCCATTTTGGCAGTCAACTGAGGCAGAAACCCCTGTAGATCCTGATGTCCCTACACCCTCCTAGGACAGATGCCCTCCAGAGCTTCCTGGTAGACTGCGTTAATCTCAAGGATGCTGCTTCTGTACCCCATAAACACCCAGGTCCTGTCAGAGCAACTGACCTGGACAGATCTATCCACTCTCCACCTCCCCTATGGTAGTGCACTGTTCCAAAAATATTTACTGTTAGTATTTGAATTTGAGGTTTCTCTAGCTACATACAATTATGGTATTATAAGAATTGGTTTCTTGGGGCCAGTGCGGGTTAAGCCACCATCTGCAATGCCGGCATAACATATGCTCACTTGGTTCGAGTCCCAGCTGCTCCATTTCCAATCTAGCTCCCAGCCCAGAAATGGAAAGCTCCGTCTTCAAACTCGGACCACAGTTCCTGCTTCAGCCGTGCCAGATGTGAGCACATGCTGATCTGTCCAGGAAAGGGCATCACCCTCAGGCTGTAGGACCCTCCCGGTGCCCAGCTGCATGAGGCTGGCCTCCCTGCTTTTTTTTTTTTTTTTTTTGACAGGCAGAGTGGACAGTGAGAGAGAGACAGACAGAAAGGTCTTCCTTTTGCCGTTGGTTCACCCTCCAATGGCCGCCGCGGTAGGCGCACTGCGGCCGGCGCACCGCGCTGATCCGATGGCAGGAGCCAGGTGCTAATCCTGGTCTCCCATGGGGTGCAGGGCCCAAGTACTTGGGCCATCCTCCACTGCACTCCCTGGCCACGGCAGAGAGCTGGCCTGGAAGAGGGGCAACCGGGACAGGATCGGTGCCCCGACCGGGATTAGAACCCGGTGTGCCGGCGCCGCAAGGTGGAGGATTAGCCTAGTGAGCCGCGGCGCCGGCCTGGCCTCCCTGCTTCTAAGCACTGGCATCCAAGGCCCTTCTAGTTGAGGCGGCAGCAAAGCTGACCGAGTGGAGGAAGGGCTCTTCTATGCCCACCAGGTAACTGACACCTTCAACTCCAAGGTCTCAAGTAGAATTAAATACTATTTTTCTTTATGACCCCTGAGCTAAACATCAAGCCATGCTAAACCCTGCCACCTTGCTGCCAGACCTGCTTGAACACTCTTGCCAAGAAACCTTAGACTTACCTAGGCTGCCTGGTTCACAGCAGCCAGGGTGTGCCTCTGTCAGCCTTACGAAGTAAGCGGGCCCCTGCCAGTGGGGACCACTGTGGCACAAGAGGCTGAACTCGGGAGACCCTGGCAAGAATACTTAGCAGCTAGGGGCCAGCACTGTGGCGTTGTGGGGTAAAGCTGCCGCCTGCAGTGCTGGTTCGAGTCCCGGCAGCTCCACTTCCGATCCAGCTCTGCTATGGCCTGGGAGAGCAGTAGAAGATGGCCCAAGTCCTTGGGCCTCTGCACCCACGTGGGAGACCTGGAAGAAGCTCCTGGAGTCTGGCTTCAGATGGGCATAGCACTGGCTGCTGGCAGCCAACTGGGGAGTAAACCAGCGGATGGAAGACCTCTCTTCCTCTTTCACATACATCTCTTTAAAAAGACTTAGCATCTATCAGATGCAACTTATGCCACCATCTGGCGAGAATGGGGTTTCCTGGACACCCTAATGCTCCCCTCAAACATGTACCCCAAAATGCTGGCCCTCCTGGAGGTTCTCTGCACAGTCCACTAGAGAGAACAGTGAGATCTCCACTGGAAACAAGGCTGCCAAACAAGCTGAGGCAGCCACCTGACTACTCATTGGAGCCACTCTGGTCCCAAACTTGATCCCTTCCTCCCGTCAATACACCCAGGAAGGAGCCCCAGAGGCCTCAGCGGGAGCTTCCACTGCAATCTGAGAGGGCTGGGCTAGAGGACCCAAGTGACAGGCTTCTGCTTTCAGGAGCAATACAAAAATTAGCCTCCACCAAGGCTAAAATCCTTCTGGGACTTTGAGGTATGCCCTTGCCTGTAAAGTGGGGTCCCACCAACTCTTCCAGCTGCCACTCAGGCGTGCCCCACGAAGACTGGCTGAGCTCACACATCCTCCCTGCAACAGGCATGACTATTTTCTGCTACGTGTGGACACTTTTACTGGACAGGTAGAGCATCCCCTACAAGATCCAAAAGGTCTGAGGTCGTGGTGACCCTTCTTGACCATAGCACCCCTAACCTTGAGTTCCCTCACGCTCTCCAGACTCAATGGCCCTGCCTTCATCTTCCAGACAGCTCAAGCGATCAGCAGAGCTCTCCAAATCCAAAACCACCTCCATGTGTCCCAGCCTCCCTGCTCCTCAGTACAGATCCCTCCCTCCCAAAATTAGCACAAGAGGGAAATCGGCCATGGCCGACTCTCCCCAGGTCCTGAATTACCCCAAGATCTGAAACATGCCTCAGCCTGTTTGAGATTCTCGGAGACACTTCCCGCAGCCAGACCTCCTGTCAGACCCTGAAAACCACTGCCCAGCACAGTGTGTCCAATCCCTAGGGCAAACTATAAAGGTCATATATCACTACCAAAACCAACACAGCCCCAGGCCTGGTCCCACCTTCTCATGCCACACATACCCGACTTGTGCCTGGGGACTGGGTATACCTTAACGTTCTCCCCAGGATAAGAGACCATTGGACTGGGCCCCATCAAGGCCTGCTGGCAACGCCAGCCACTCTTCCCCAGGGACCCACCTCTACACAGTCCAGACGACTTAACCCTTCAGCAGCCCTCAAGGCTGGGGGTTATGTCCAGTCTGCCCGAGCCTAGGAGTGGGCCTTAGCCACTGCACACCTGAACGGCCAGACTCACCCTCATTTCCACTCACAAGGGAGCATGAGTCCCTGGGTACGGGTCCAGGACACAGCCCCCAGATCTCATTAATAAATGACAGAGCCCTGTAAACCACCCCAATTGCAATCTTGCCATTCCAACAGAGCCCCGATTTACAAACCTCACTTGGAGCAAAGGGGAACCTTTTCCCATCAGCATTTCCAATACCGCCCCTCAGGAAGGGTCTCTCCAGTTGGTTCCTTAAAAATGGGCCAATGCTAGACCAGCTTCAAGGCATGTGCCACTATACCCAAAACACTTCTGCCAGGGTCAATTTAAGGTTCTCCATCACAAACAGGTCAAGAATTTTGTTATATCTGAAACTTGTACCTGCTAAGATACGATTCACTGATAACTCCTCTGCCAAGGATGCCCAACGTGGGGATCCATTAATGTTAACTTCCTCACAAAGTCGAACAACTCTCACCCTAGCAATGCTTCCTGACTTCTCTGGGGCCCAACCGAGGGCACCATAAATGTACAACCAGTGAATGTATCCCTCATAAGGTAGAAACTTGCCATCTCCCCTTGGGAGGCAAACCAACCTCTGACATCCCCACGGCATACACCAAACCCCCGCACCATGTAAAGAACTCAAATCCCAGCCCAGCACATGACCTCACTACAAGACAAGCTCCCAGATGCACCGGGCCTTTACTGGATCTATGGCTAAAATGCTTGGCCTTCCTGCACTTCTGAACTAGGTAATACTCCCTGGTACGCCATCCCTGACATCACCCTAGCATGGGAAATGTCCATGGCAGTTACATAAGCAGGCACCTCCCCTGCTTCTCCCCGTCCACTGGCCTGAGTGCCCTCTTAGGAGCAGGGGGACTGACAACGGCAGGTAGCTCACTGGGCACACAGCAACAACTCGCACAGGAACCTGCCAACACCCTCCAGGAAGCAGCTCAGGGCCTGTGCCAGGAACACCTGGAGTCGCTGACTGGCTCGTTCATCCAAAATCAACAAGCCGAGACTTGTTAACTGCCAGTGAGGGGTGGGGAGGAGAGCTTGTTCGTATTTCAGGGAAGAATGCTGTCTTTTATGTGAACAAATCAGGACAGGTGCTGCAGAATATAAAACATCCTCCCTGGAGCACAGCGCTAGAGACCTAGCCCTGGGCTTCCAACTCCCCAGGTGGAGAAGTTGGGCTCCATCCTCTCTCTTGCCCCTACTTCCTCCTCTAATACCTCTCCTTCTTGCTCTAACACTTGGGCCTCTTCTTTTTAAAAACTAATTCAATGCATCTTTCTAGAATACAGCAAATTCCATTTCCAAATGGTAATCCAACAAAAATATCAACCCCTTCAACATCCAGTTCCTCTAGACGAAGCCACCTACAGTTCCCTGGATAATGCGGGCAGCCATTTCTAGAATGGGTCACCTGCTTTTCCCAGGGTTCCACTGCCCGCTGCATCTCCGCAGCCAGAACTCCGGGACGTCTCAACTCCCTGGTAGACCCCCCAGTCTTAGGCAGGGCCAACACGGTGCCCCTGTCTAGCAGAGACCTTTGCCCAAGTGCCAGATGACTGTTGATCCAATAAGGGGGTTTGTGGAGGGTTGCCCCAGGGCACTGGGAAAGTCCCAAAGCTAAGGGCGATGCAGGCAACCCGGCTCTCCTCAGAAATGCAAATCACAAGGCTAGCAAAGTGGCATAGTAGGTTAAGACTCCACCTGCGGCACCTACATCCTAAATGGGCGCCAGTTCAAGACCAGCTGCTCCATTTTCAATCCAGCTCCCTGCTAATGGCCTGGGAAAGCAGGGGAGGACGGCCCAAGTGCTTGGGTCCCTGCGCCTGCATGGAAGACCCAGCTCCTGTCTCCTGGCTTCAGATTGGCTCCACTCTGGCAGCTGTGGCCATCTGGGGAGTGGACCAGCGGATGTAGAATTCTCCATCTCTCCCTCTACCTGTAACTCTGCCTCTCACGCCTGCCTGCCTGCCTGCCTGCTGCTCTCTTGCAGTGTCTGCAATAAATTAACTGCTCACTCCAGGTGACCGCTCTGGTAGGTTCTTTTACCACTCATGACGCCGTCCCCAGTGGATCACTTCCCATGACCAAAGGGAGCTACAAAAGTGTACAGAGACAAAAGAGGTTGCTTACAAAGAATTTTCGGACAATGACTTCTCCAGGCGGTTTTATCCAAAACATCCGAGAACAATATCTTTAGGGTCAGGAGCCCTTCGGCAACACAGCCCATCCCTGAAGGCCACCTGGGATTAAAAGGCAGACCAGGAAGAACCATGGCCCTGCAGTAGTGCCAGTGAAAGCCTGTCAATGAACTGCCAGTCTCCTGTCTCATGACCCCTTTAAAGGGTAAGGGGCCATACAGAGCCCTGACTCTCAGTCCCACCCAGGTCTGCTCCTCATTTCAACTTCCTGCTGATGCACCCTGGGAGACGGCAGGTGATGGCTCAAGTAGTCGGGTGCCTGTCACCACCACAGGAGACCTGGTTTGAGTTCCCAGCTCCCAGCTTTGGCCTGGCCCAGCCCCAGCTATTGCGTGCATTTGAGGAGTGACCCAGCAAGTGGGAGATCTCTCTCAGCTTCTTGTCTCTTTCTACCTTTCAAGTAAAAAAAAAAAAAATTCAAATGTTTAAGACTTTCATGCTTTAAAATACAGAGTACTGGGGCTGGCACAGCACGTTAATCCTCTGCCTGCAGCGCCCGCATCCCATATGGGCGCTAGTTCTAGTCCTGGCTGCTCCACTTCCAATCCAGCTCTCTGCTATGGCCTGGGAGAGCAGTGGAAGATGGCCCAAGTCCTTGGGCTCCTGCACCCGCATGGGAGACCCAGAAGAAGCTCCTGGATCCTGGCTTCAGATCAGTGCACCTCCAGCCGTTGTGGCCATTTGGGGAGTGAACCAATGGAAGGAAGACCTTTCTTTCTGTCTCTCCCTCTCACTGTAACTCTACCTCTCAAATAAAATCTTTAAAAAAAAAATACAGAGTACTTCTGGGAGGGAAATTAAATCAGGAAAGATGCAGGGAACAGAAAGAGTGATAATCTATCCTCATTTTATTGTAGAAGCTATTGAACACTGGTAAATGACATACTTGGTAAATGACACAAGTACTTAAACCTAGTTGGCTTACTCATTCTAAACTTTTCATACAAGATATCTTTCTGTTTGTGAAGAAGGAAAGTCGATCCTTCTTACTCCACATGAATAACTAAATTGCTATGTGAAAGATCTCTGGCTGGCAGATTCTAGGATGGCTCAACATGCCTCACCCTCCTGGTAATCGCACCCACGTGCAGCTCTCACTCCTCCACAATGCACTGCTCCAGTGACTCACCTCTTTCCCATCTCTCCCACCGAAATACAGCAAGGGTGCTGCGACACCACTTCTACATTAGGCTACATAAGATGTGCCAAAGAAAACAGTGATTCGAGACTGGCATCCCATGAGTGCCGCTTCAAGTCCCAGCTGCTCCACTTCCAATCCAGCTCTCTGCTATGGCCTGGGAAAGCAGTACCCAGTGCTTGGGCCCCTGCTCCCACGTGGGAGACCTGGATGAAGCTCCTGGCTTCAGCCTGGCCCAGCCCCGATCTTGGGGCCATTTGGGGAGTGAACTAGTGGATGGAAGATCTTGCTCTCGCTCTTTCTCTCTTTCTCTTTCTCTCTCTCTTTCTCTCTCTCTCTCTCTCTCTCTCTCTCTCTCTCTATATATATATATATATATATATTTCCTTCCTTTTAGAAGGAAATGCACAGATGGGCCTAGAGGCAAGGACTCTTTATCAGAATCTTTGTAAGACTTCTGTCTAACAAAGCAAGTTGCTGTATCGGGAGAAGCCCACTTGGCAAGGAACTGAGGGCTGTCTTCGGCCAACAAATACCTAGGACCAGAATTCTGTCAGTGACCAGTAAACACACTTGGAAGCAGATCCTTTCCATCTGAGACTGAGGACAGACTCCAGGTAGAGCCAATGCCTGAACTGCACCCTTGAGAGACCACAAAGCAGGGTACTGAGCTATGCTTTACCAGATTCCTGACCACACAAACTGGGACACAGTGTGGACTGTTTTAAGCTGCTAAAACATGGAGATAATTAGGCAACAACAGAGCCGGCGCTGTGGTGTAGTGGGCTAAACCTCTGCCTACAACGTCAACATCCACATAGGTGCCAGTTCGAGTCCCAACTGCCTCACTTCCCACCTAGCTCTCTGCTATGGCCTGGAAAAGCAGTAGATGGCCCAAGTGCTTGGGTCCCTGCACCCGCATGGGAGACCTGGAAGACACTTCTGGCTCCTGGCTTCGGATTGACGAAGCTCTGGCTGTTGCGGCCACCTGGTAAGTGAACCAACGGATGGAAGATCCCTCTCTCCCTCTGCCTCTCCTTCTTTCTGAGTAACTATGACTTTCAAATAAATAAGTCTTTAAAAAAAAAAAAAAGTAAAGAAACACCAGATATCAATCCATGCATCTAAAACCAATGTATTTTGACAAAGGAGCTAACATCAACCTTTGGAGCAAGGACAGTCTCTTCAACAAATGGTGCTGGGAAAACTGGATCTCCACATGCAGAAGTATGAAGCAAGGCCCCTACCTTACAACTTACACTCAAAATGGGATTAAAGACCTAAATCTATGACCCGATACGATCAAATTATTAGAGAACATTCGGGAAACCCTGCAAGATTTTGGCACAGGCAAAGAGTTCTTGGAAAAGACCCAAGAGGTACTGGCAATCAAAGCCAAAATTGACAAACGGGATTACATCAAATTGAGAAGCTTCTGTACTGTAAAAGAAACACTCAGCAAAGTGACGAGGCAACCAACAGAATGGGAGAAATTACATTTAAACTACACAACTGATAAAGGATTAATGACCAGAATATATGAAGAGATCAAAACAACAACAAAACAATTACAACCCAGTTAAGAAATGGGCAAGGGACTTAGACATATTTCAAAAGAGCAAATTCAAATGGCCAAAAGACACATGAAAAAATGCTCAGGATCACTAGCCATCAGGGAAATGCAAATCAAGATCACAATGACGTTTCACCTCACCTCCATTAGAATGTTTTCATACGGAAATCAACAACAACAAAAAAATGCTGTGAGGATATAGGGGAAAAGGGAACCCTAATCTACTGTTGGTGAGAATGCAAACTGGTACCGCCACTGTGGAAGACAGTATGGAGATACCTCAGAAATCTGAATATAGACCTACCATATGACCCAGCCAATCCATTCCTGGGACTTCATCTAAGAGAAATGAAATCAGCATATGAAAGAGTTATCTGTACTCCCATGTTTATTGCAGCCCAATTCACAACAGCTAAGACATGGAATCAACCCAAATGCCATTCAGCTGAAGACAGGATAAAGAAATTATGAGATATTGGCTGGCGTCGCGGCTCAATAGGCTAATCCTCCGCTTGCAGCGCCCACACACCAGGTTCTAGTCCCAGTTCGTGTGCCAGATTCTATCCCGGTTGCCCCTCTTCCAGGCCAGCTCTCTGCTGTGGCCTGGGAATGCAGTGGAGGATGGCCCAAGTGCTTGGGCCCTGCACCTGCATGGGAGACCAGGAGAAGCACCTGGCTCCTGGCTTTGGATCAGCGTGGTGCGCCGGCCGCAGCGCGCCAGCCACAGTGGCCATTGGAGGGTGAACCAATGGCAAAGGAAGACCTTTCTCTCTGTCTCTCTTTCTCACTGTCCACTCTGTCAAAAAAAGAAAAAAGAAAAGGAATTATGAGATATGTACAACATGAAACACTGCACAGCAGTTAAAAAAAATGAAATCCTTGGTGCCAGCACTGTGGCACAGCAAGTTAAAGCCCTGGCCTGAAGCACCAGCATCCCATATGGGCGCCAGTTCTAGTCCTGACTGCTCCTCTTCCGATCCAGCACTCTGCTGTAGCCGAGGATAGCAGTGAAAGATGGCCCAAGTCTTTGGGCCCCTGCACCCATGTGGGAGACCCGGAGGAAGCTCCTGGTTCCTAGCTTCAGATCAGCACAGCTCTGGCCGTTGCGGCCACCTGGGGAGTGGACCCGCGGATAGAAAACCTCTCTCTCTCTACCTCTCTAACTCTTTCAAATACATAAAATAAATCTTTAAAAAAAAAATGAAATCCTGTCATTTGCAGCAAAATGGACGATACTGGACAACATCATTCTTAGTAAAATAAGCTAGTCCCATATTTGCAACCAATTACCATATGTTCTTCCTGAACTGTGATAACTAATAGAGCACCTAAAAGGTAATCTATAGAAATGAAATTGGGGCTGATGCTGTGGCACAGCTGGTTAAAGCCCTGGCCTGAAGCACCAGCATCCCATATGGGTGCCAGTCCTAGTCCCAGCTGCTCCTCTTCCAATCCAGCTCTCTGCTATGGACTGGGAAAGCAGTGGAAGATGGCCCAAGAACTTGGGCCCCTGCACCAATGTGGGAAACCCAAAAGAAGCTCCTGGCTCCTGGCTTCGGATCAGCGCAGCTCCAGCTGTTGTGGCCATCTGGGGAGTGAGCCAGCGGATGGAAGACCTCTCTGTCTCTACCTCTCTCTGTAACTCTTTCAAATAAATAAAATAAATCTTTAAAAAAAAAAAAGAAATTAACACTTCAAGATAGAATGATTTTAATCAGCTCTTGTCTTGACTGTTGAGGAACAGTTTCTGGGTTGTTTTTTTTTTTTTTTCCATACAATTTGTGGAACTCTTTACTTAGTATAGAGTTAATCTTCTGTGCATGAAGTTAATTGAAAATAGATCAGTAAAAAATAATGGGAACAGGTGAGGGAGGAGAAAGGTGGGTGGGAATGTTGGTGGGAGGATGGGTATGGTGGGAAGAGTCACTATATTCCTAAAGTTGTATTTATGGAAAAAAATAAATTTTTATACATTCAAGAAAAAAAATTAAAAAAGAAAAATAGAACTATAGACCAATATCCCTGATGAACATAGATGTAAAAATCCTCAACAAAAGGCCGGCGCCGTGGATCAACAGGCTAATCCTCTGCCTTGTGGCGCCGGCACACCGGGTTCTAGTCCCGGTCGGGGCACTGGATTCTGTCCCGGTTGCCCCTCTTCCAGGCCAGCTCTCTGCTGTCGCCCGGAAGTGCAGTGGAGGATGGCCCAAGTCTTTGGGCCCTGCACCCCATGGGAGACCAGGAGAAGCACCTGGCTCCTGCCATCGGATCAGCGTGCTGCACCGGCCGCAGCACACCGGCCACGGCGGCCATTGGAGGGTGAACCAACGGCAAAAAGGAAGACCTTTCTCTCTGTCTCTCTCTCTCTCACTGTCCACTCTGCCTGTCAAAAAAAAAAAAAAAATCCTCAACAAAATACTAGCTAAGGCCAGCGCCGCGGCTCAGTAGGCTAATCCTCCGCCTTGCGGCGCCGGCACACTGGGTTCTAGTCCCGGTCGGGGCACCGATCCTGTCACGGTTGCCCCTCTTCCAGTCCAGCTCTCTGCTGTGGCCAGGGAGTGCAGTGGAGGATGGCCCAAGTCCTTGGGCCCTGCACACCATGGGAGACCAGGATAAGCACCTGGCTCCTGCCATTGGATCAGCACGGTGCGCCAGCCGCAGCGCGCCAACCGCGGTGGCCACTGGAGGGTGAACCAATGGCAAAAGGAAGACCTTTCTCTCTGTCTCTCTCTCTCACTATCCACTCTGCCTGTCAAAAAATAAAAAAAAAAAAATACTAGCTAATTGAATTCAACAACACATCAGAAAGATCATTCACCCAGATCAAGTGGGATGTATCCCTGGTAGGCAGGGATGGTTCAACATACACAAATCAATAAATGTGATACATCACATTAATAAACTGAAAAACAAAAACCATATGATTGGGGCCGGTGCTGTGGCATAACAGGAAAAGCTGCCACCTGCAGTGCTGGCATCCCATATGGGTGCCAGTTCAAAACCTGGCTGCTCTACTTCGAATCCTGCTCTCTTCTATGGCCTGGGAAAGCAAAAGATGGCTGAAGTCCTTGGGCCCCTGCACCCACGTGGGAGACCCAGAAGAAGTTCCTGGCTCTTGGCTTCGGATCAGTGTAGCTCTGGCTGTTGCAGCCAGTTGTGGAGTGAACCAGTTGATGGAAACTTCTCTCTGCCTCTCCTTCTCTCTGTGTGTAACTCTTTCAAATAAATAAATAAATCTTTATGACTGTGGCCAGCAATGTGACATAGAGGGTAAAGCTGCTGCCTATAGTGCTGGCATCCCATGTGGGCACCAGTTCAAGTCCTGGATACTCCACTTCCGTACCAGCTCTCTGGTATGGTCTGGGAAAACAGTGGAAGAAAGCCCAAGTCCTTGGGATCCTGCACCCACGTGGGAGACCCAGAAGCAGCTCTAGCTCCTGGCTTTGAATTGGCACAACTCCAGCCATTGCAGCCATCTGGAGAGTGAGCCTGTGGATAGAAGACCTCTCTCTCTCTTTGCCTTTGCCTCTCTGTAACTCTGCCTTTCAAATAAATAAATTTTTTATTAAAAAAATATGATTATCTCAATAGATATAGAGAAAGCATTTGATAGAACACAACATCCTTTCATTATAAAAAACCTTAAGAAAATTAGGTTTAGAAGGAACACTGATCAACACAATCAAGGCAATATACAACAAACCCACAGGCAGCATCATATTGAATGGGGAAAAGTTGGAAGTATTTCCACTAAGATCCAGAACCAGACAAGGATTCCCACTCCCCTGCCTCTTGGAAATAGGTAGGATTTTACTTTTTGAAGAAGATATGATACAAAGTCAATAAGTAGCAAAAGGCAACATTCCCACCAAGATATCTGTAGTTCATCAGTACCATAGGGGCACACATTTACCACATGAAGAGGTTTCACTTTTCATTTTATGAAAAATGCAATATATTAATACATTTAATACATCTTTAAATAATTCAGATTGAATCTTATTTTAAGTACCATAATAACTATCAGTAGTAAAGCTGTATCTTAAACTGTAAGGGCTAATTTTATGTTGTAAGTTATTATATATCCTAATCTAGCACTGAAACTACAGAGGTATGATTTACTGTATCATCTTTATGAACAAAATTTAAATAATCTGCATTTTTAGGATCATCATATATCCAAGTTTTGGAAAGTATACTTAAAAGGACAAAAATGTTCCAGAAATAGTCTGTCACAGTAAAAATCAAATATATGCAGTATATAGAATAAGACAGCATATTAGTATACAGAGTTGAAGAATACAGTATCTGATACAAAAATACCTAAAATGTTTATTTTCATTTAGTTTGCATATATCTGATTATCCTATGTAAGCATTCTTGATTTCATTTATAATAATAATAGTTAGTATGAGTTCCTGAAAGTGAAGTGGAGTGGAAACTGACTTGAATGCACATTATGAGGATATGAGAGGACATTCTTAATATTTTGAAGACCTTTCCAATAGTGGCTTACAATATAAATGTAAGATATTGATAGTGTACTCAGTTATATATGTAGCCTTTTTTTTTTTTGCAGTTGATTTTTTTCTCTTTTGGCACATGGTACTACAAAATGGACATTTTTACTACTATGTATAGTTCTTCATCATGATTCTGTGAGAAAAGTAATTCGGATAACCACTTTCTATTTTCAGTCTGAACTTAGGATAAACTCTGTTTTTAGACTGAGTTTCAATAAATATACAGTATTACTGGAAATGGTCATTTCAATTTTACAGGGAATTATAGAGTGGTGATAATTTTGAAGAAATGGAGATTTCTACTTGTCAGTTGTGCTAAACAAATAAGATCATCATATAAAGAAGCATACAGTACCAACAACTGAGGGTAAGTTGGAAGCATAAAAACAAGATCTGCTTTATCTTCAACCGTGAACAAGGAAAAAGCATGATTTATTCCAATTATTTGACATCATCAAAAGTGAATACTATAAAAAGTCATGAAAATTTCTTGAAAGATGCAAACCCTATCCTTTCAATCAGATAAACAACCATTGTCTTGGAATTCTTTAAACAGGATCACAGTATTCTTGGACTTATTTTTGAATTAACTAATATTCTCTATATCCATATTCAAAGAAAGCATTCAATAAAATATAGCATCTTTTCATGATGAAAACTGTAAGCAAATTGGGTACAGAAGGAACATTCCTCATCACAATCAAGGCAATAAACGACAAAGCCACAGCCAGCATCATACTAAATGGGGAAAAGTTGGAAGAATTTTCAGTAAGATCTGGAAACAGACAAGGATGCCCAATTTTACCACTACTATTCAGTATAATCCTGGAAATTTTAGCCAGAGCCATTAGGCAAAAAAAAAAAGAAATCAAAGGGATACAGACTGGAAAGAAGGAAGTTAAATTATCCTTATTTGCAGATGACATGATTCTGTATATAGAGGAACCAAAAGGCTCCACTAAGAGACAATTGAAACTCATAAGAGGGTTTGGTTAAGTTGCAGGATATAAAATTAATGCACAAAAATCAAGAGCCTTTGTACACACAGACAATGCCATGGCTGAGAAGGAACTTGTAAGATCAGTCCCACTCATAGTAGCTACAAAAATATTTAAATACCTTGGAATAAATTTAACAAAGGATTTCAAATATTTCTATGAAGAAAATTACAAAACATAAAAAAGTAGAATACACACAGAAAAAATGAAAAAATTCTCAATGTTTGTGGATTGGAAGAAATAATATAATCAAAATGTCCATACTACTGAAAGCAATTTACAGATTCAATGTGATTTCGAAACAAAATATCAACATTCGTCTCAGATCTAGAAAAAGCAATGGGAAAATTCACATGGAAACACAAGGGACCCTGAATAGTTTAAGCAATCTTAAACATCAAAAGCAAAGCCGGCAGTATCACAATACCAGATTTCAAGAGATACTACAGGGCAATTACAATCAAAACAGCCTGAAACTGACATAGAAATAGACACGTAGACCACTGGAACAGAAAAGAATCCCCAGAAATCAATCCAGACATCTACAACCAACTAATCTTCAACAAAGAAGGTAAAATCAATCCTTGGAGAAAGGAGAATCTCTTCAACAAATGGTGCTGGGAAAACTGGATCCCCTACCTTACACTTTATGAAAAAAACAATTCAAAATGGATCAAGGATCTAAATCTATAACCTGATACCATCAAATTACTACCAGAGAATATTGGGGAAACTCTGCAAGACATTGGCATAGGCAAAGATTTCTTGGAAAAGACCCCAAAAGCACAGACAATCAAAGCAAAATCAGACAAAAAGGATTACATCAAGCTAAGAAGCTTCTACACTACAAAACGCTTAACCAAGTCAAGAGGCAACCAACTGGGCCAGCAATGTGCGTAAAAAGCTAAACCTCCACCTGTGGTGCTGGCACCCCATATGGGCACCAGTTTGAGTCCTGGCTGCTCCTCTTTTTTTTTTTTCTTTTAAGATTTACTTATCTATTTTAAAGGCAGAATTAGAGGCAGAGGCAAAGAGAAACAGGGAAAGAGAGGTTTTCCATCCTGTTCATTCCCCAGACGGCTGCAACAGCCAGAGCTGCATAGATCCAAAGCCTGGAGCCTCCTCTGGGTCTCCCATGTGGGTGCAGGGACTCAAGGACTTGGGCCATCTTCCACTGCCTTCCCAAGCCATAGCAGAGAGCTGGATCGGAAGTGGAGCAGCCAGGACTCGAACCAGCTCCCATATGGGATGTGAACACTGTATGCAGCAGCTTTACCCGCTTTGCCACAGCAACGGCCACTGCTCCTCTTCTGATTCAGCTCTCTGCTATGGCCTGGGAAAGCAGTAGAAGATGGCCCAAGTGCTTGGGCCCCTGTAATCACATGGGAGACCCTGAAGAAGCTCCTAGCTCCTGGCTTCAGATCGGCCTAGCACAGGCTGTTGCAATCATTTGGGGAGTGAACCAACAATGAAATACCTTTTCCTCTGTCTCTCCCTCTCTCTGTAACTCTATCTCTAAAATAAATAAATAAATCTTAAAAAAAAAAAAAAAAGAGGCAACCAACAGAATGGGAGAAAATAAGAAAATATTTGCAAACTATGCAACTGATAAAGAATTAATATCCAGAATCTTTAAAGAACTCAAGAAACTCAACAAACAATCCAGTTAAAAAACAGGGAGAGGAATTGAACAGGCATTTTTCTTTTTTTCTTTTTTTTTTTTTTTTGACAGGCAGAGTGGATAGTGAGAGAGAGACAGAGAGTAAGGTCTTCCTTTTTGCCGCTGGTTCACCCTCCAATGGCTGCTGCGGCCAGCGCATCTCGCTGATCCGAAGCCAGGAGCCAGGTGCTTCTCCTGGTCTCCCATGCGGGTGCAGGGCCAAAGACTTGGGCCATCCTCCACTGCCTTCCCAGGCCATAGCAGAGAGCTGGCCTGGAAGAGGGGCAACCGGGATAGAATCCGGCACCCAAACCGGGACTAGAACCCGGTGTGCCAGCGCTGCAAGGCGGAGGATTAGCCTGTTAAGCCACGGCACCGGCCAGGCATTTTTCAAAAGAGGAAATTCAAATGGCCAACAGACAAGTAGAAAAATGCTTAGGATCACCAGCCATCTAGGAAATGCAAATCAAAACCACAATGAGGTGTCACCTCAGCCTATTAGAATGTCTCCCATACAGAAATCAACAAACAATAAATGCTGGCAAGAATATGGGGAAAAGGAATCCTAACCCACTGCTGCTGGGAATGCAAGCTAGTACAACCACTGTGGAAGACAGTATGGAAATTCCTTAGAAAACTAAAAAACTCAGCCATCCCACTCCTGGGAATTTATACAAAGTGAAATCAGGATGTGAAAGAATTATCTGTACCCCCATGTTTATTGCAGTTAGATTCACAATAGCTAAGACATGGAATCAACCCAGATGCCCATCAAACAATGACTAGATTAAGAAAATGTGGTACATATACACTATAAAATATTACTCAGCCATAAAAATGAATGAAATCATGGGGCCGGTGCTGTGGCGTAGAATATAAAGCCACTGCCTGCAGTGCCAGAATCCCATATGGGTACCAGCTAGAGTCCTAGCTGCTCCACTTCAGATCCAGCTCTCTGCTATGGCCTGAGAAAGCAGTAGAAGATGGCCCAAGTCCTTGGGCCCTGCATCTGTGTGAGAGACTAGAAAGAAGTTCCTGGCTTCAGATCTACTCAGCTCCAGCCATTGTGGCCATTTGGGGAGTGAACCAGGGGATGGAAGGCCTCTCTCTGCCTCTGCCTCTCTGTAACTCTACCTTTCAAAATAAATCTTTAAAGAAAAAACATTTAAAAAGAATGAAATCCTGTCTTTTGCAACAAAATGGGAGCAACTGGAATATACTTAGTGAAATATGCCAGTCCCCAAGACAAATATCATGTTTACCCTGATCTATAATAACTGAGATCAAAAAATGTAATGTGTAATATTTGCATTGCAATCTGCATAAAATTATTCTTGTGCACAAACCGTTGAGAGTTAATGGTTTAAAATCTAAATATTACTAAAATCTAAATATTATATTAAATGAACTTAATTATTATCCTGTAACCACACTAGAAATATTTAGATGTTACACTATCATTGGATGTTAAGAAATTATGGGGGCTGGCACTGTGGTATAATGGACTAAGCCTCAGCTTGCAGTGTCAGCATCCCATACGGGTGCTAGTTCCAGACCCAGCTGCTCCACTTCCGATCCTGTTTTCTGCTCTGGCCTGGGAAAGCAGTGGAGGATGGCACAAGTACTTGGGTCCCCAAGTGGGAGACCCGGAAGAAGCTCCTGGCTTTGGATTAGCCTGTCTCTGGCCATTGTGGCCATTTGAGGAGTGGGCCAGTGGATGGAAGACCTCTCTCTCTCTGTAGCTCTCTCTCTAATAAATCTTAAAAAAAAAAAAAGAAAGAAAGAAAGAAATTATGAACGACTAATTGACCAAAATCCTACACATGGGTGAAATGGTCATTTATATATTCTATTATTGTTTATAGCCATTGTCTATATTCCCACTAAATTAGGGACTTTTGCTTTTTACTTGTTAAACCTCTTAATCGGTGAAGTATTAAGTCTTTTCTACTGTAATATGAATTTAAAATGTTATCTCAGAAACTAAAAAAAGGATAGAAGGAAGGAGGTTGGGAGAGAGAAGGGGAATATCATTATGTTCTTAGACTTCCATCTACAAATCATACTGAATCTGGTGAAAATTAATTAAAAGTAAAATAATAAATGAAAAAATAAGTAATAAAAAGAACATACCCTCCACCCAGTGTCTCCTAACGATAACATTGGATAACTGTAAGACAATGTCACCACCAGGAAATGAACACTGATAGAATCCATATTCAGACTTACCAGGTTACAAGCACTCCTCTCTCCAAGTGTTAACCAAATCTACACAATCTCATCACACATAAAGATTCATGTGGCCATCACCATAATCAAAATACCGACAATTCTATTACATGGATCTCTCATGGCACCCTTTTATAACAACAGCCACATTCCTCACACTCCCACTCCAAGCCCCTGGAAACCATGAATCCACTTGAATTTCCTAAAGTTACACAATGCATGATTCTATTTGCATAATATTCCTTCCATAAAAAATTTTCATCTATTTATTTGAAAGGCAGAGTGGCAGAGAGAGGAAGAAAAGGAGAGAGGATGTGAGGGGGAAAGGTCTTCTATACATTGGCTTACTTCTCAAATGTTCTAGCAGCCAGAACTGCACCAGGCCAAAGCCAGGAACCAGGAACTCTATCTGGGTCTCCGATATGGATAGCAGAGACTCAATTACTTGGATCATCATTTGCTGCTTCCCAGGCACATTAGCAGGGAGCTGGACTGAACGCAGAGCAGCCAGGACTCAAACCAATGCTCTGATACAGGATTCAGGCAATCCAAGAGATGACTTAGCCTGTTGCACCACAAATCTGCCCTCCACAATATTCTTGAGATGACAAAACTAGCCAGGAAGTTTTTTTGTTTGTTTGTTTGTTTACTTTTTGACAGGCAGAGTGGACAGTGAAAGAGAGAGACAGAGAGAAAGGTCTTCCTTTTTGCCATTGGTTCACCCTCCAATGGCTGCCACAGCTGGCGCACTGCGGCCGGTGCACCGCGCTGATCCGATGGCAGGAGCCAGGTGCTTCTCCTGGTCTCCCATGGGGTGCAAGGCCCAAGCACTTGGGCCATCCTCCACTGCACTCCTGGGCCACAGCAGAGAGCTGGGCCAGGAAGTATTTTTAAAAAGTCATACCCCCACACTATGAGAAACAGTGACTTGATCAGCTCTTGTCCTGACTGTTGATGTACAATGTAATACTTTATCCCTTTTAGTATTTTGTTGTTGTTGTTCGAGTACAAACTAGTTGAACTCTGTAATTGTTCTAGTTGAACTCTGTAATTAACACACAATTATTCTTAGGTGTTTAAATTTTAACTGAAAAGTGATCCCTGTTAAATATAAGAGTGGGAATAAGAGAGGGAGGAGATGTACAATTTGGGACATGCTCAATAGGACTTGCCCCAAATGGGGGAGTTAGAAACGTGCCAGGGGATTCCAATACAATCCCATCAAGGTGGCATGTACCAATGCCATCTCGCTAGTCCAAGTGATCAATTTTAGTTCACAATTGGTCACACTGATCGGTCTAAGAGTCAAAGGGATCACACAAACAAGACAAGTGTCTGCTAATACTAACTGATAGAATCAAAAAGGGAGAGAACGATCCATCACGGGAAGCAGGATACACAGCAGACTCATAGAAGAAAAAAAAAAAAAGTCATACCCCCCTACACGCAAAAAAAGCACAAATGTTAATGTTCTTTTACAATGTTTCAGATTAAATACTTGGTTCTCTCCCAACCTCTGGTGGTGACAAATGCATTTTACTTTTCTCAAAAATAACTATGAGCTACAAGAATTTTAATATAGTTAATGTTCATCAATCAGTTGCAGTAATTGGTCCTTGCATGCTCAAAATGTACCATCTTATGTCAATGGAGAGTGTCTTCAAGTTCGCTGTTGTGTTCTTTGGAATATAATTCCATTCATGTAAAAAAGTTATAATACATGTCTGTGTTTGTATCTTTTGTCAATTCATAGACACAGACCCACACAGATATAATGACAGGAATTAAATAGTAGCAATTATTTATAAAAGGGCTAAAGAATGAGATGTATGAAGAAACTGTTTTTATATGTGTACATTGCTATTTTACTGGGGCTCCACCACATATGGCTGATCTTAGGTCCAGCCCCTCCGGAAGCTGGGTTAGTAACTTCAGCCTCCAGTTTTTCCACAGGTCAGAACTGACAGAGTACAGCTCAAAGTGCCCACCATGGGTCACATTTTTAGACTGGGGCAAGCAAAGATCCTCCTATCAGGGAGGACACTCCCAGGGCTAAAGATTCCTCCAGGAGCCCAAGGGCAAAGGCTAGACCTCCTCCTGCAGAAGATCAACTCTTTACTACACAATGGGGAAGGACTTGGAATTTCTTTTTTTTTTCTTTTTTTTAATTTTTTTTAATTATTATTATTATTTTGACAGGCAGAGTGGACAGTGAGAGAGAGAGACAGAGAGAAAGGTCTTCCTTTTGCCGTTGGTTCACCCTCCAATGGCCGCCGTGGCTGGCACGCTGCGGCCGGTGCACCGCGCTGATCCGATGGCAGGAGCCAGGTGCTTATCCTGGTCTCCCATGCGGGTGCAGGGCCCAAGCACTTGGGCCATCCTCCACTGCACTCCCGGGCCACAGCAGAGAGCTGGCCTGGAAGAGGGGCAACCGGGACAGAACCGGCGCCCCAACCGGGACTAGAACCCAGTGTGCCGGCGCCGCAAGGTGGAGGATTAGCCTAGTGAGCCGCGGCGCTGGCCTGGGACTCGGAATTTCTAAGATGAGCTACAGGTCTAAAACAAATCCTGTAAATTCCAAAAACCCAAGCCCTTACCAGCCAACAGTGTTCAACTCTCGACATCCACATCTGTATTCAAATACTAGTTGAGCTATTAACAGAGAACTGTTTGAAAGTCCTGCAATCCTTTACCCAGGATGTTTAAGTTTTATTCCTGGATAAATCCAGACTGTCACAGGCTAAAACCAACCTGTGTTGGTCCCCTGGGTTTGCTGAGTTAGTCCGGTATACAGAGGTCTAGAACTCCTTTGAGAATTAGCAATGGGAAACCTGGATCTGGCATCCACATAAACTCTAGAGAGAAACATGAGAGGAATTTCCTGACACCCAAATCCCATGGAATGTTGGCAAATCTCCAGAAAATGATCTGTGTTCTCCTCAAAACCAGTGCAAACCACGTGAATTACCAAGACCCTGCTGTCTTGCTGGCTATCAGAGACATCAATGCAAGCTGACAGCTCCTGTAATCCCGAACCCTCCAGTCATGCTGGTCCCAACGTTAGTCATTTAGTGTTAATCCTATGAACAGCACATGTATCCTCATCGACTTTACCTGATGCTGAGTTCTAAAAATGAAGTTTCTTTCTTTCCACATCCTGCTTTTTAAAATTTATACTGTTCAGATGAGCTCAACTGACTTTGTATAAACCTCTACAAATCCATTAGGTGATGAAAGAAAAGAATAAAACCAAAGTGAGTTACCTGGGCCTGGATCATCTTCTGCTCGTGGGAAAGAGCTGACGACTGGGAGGCTCTGCCTTTGCGTCCTCGGGATCTATTCAACTTTCCGTTCAGCAATCTCAGTCTTCGATCAAGTGTGTTGTCAGAAACACTGAGCGCCAAATCCCATGACTTCCCCCCTACATGCGAGTCTTTTGCTTCTGAAGACTCAGGACCTGTGGGTCAAAGAGAAAATTCAAGTGGTACATTTCCTCTGGGTCTGGACAGTGTCTGCTCCTACTCACTCACCTTAACACATATGCCCAATATGTTGACTACCCCTGTATCTGGTGCCCCAGAAGATGCTAGACCTTTGGCCAATAAAGCCCAACATTCAGAATGGGGTGGAGGCCTTTATTCTGTGATGTTTCACTGGGAAGACTGCAAATAAATGCGGGGAATGAGCTCCACCACTGCACCAGGCCTCAGAAGCAGAGGAATTCAGTTATCCATGTTGGAGAGGATACAAGTAAAAGGTTGAAACCCATCTTACAACAAAAACCATCTCAAAAGGGAAAGGCAAGCCAATCTTAGTGTGTTGCTGTGGATTCCTTCTGAGAGGAGGAGTAGGCACGGAGTCACCACACAGACCCCGGGAGTCTGGTGAAAGCAGGCCTGAGGCAAGCAGCACCCAGACTTGTTTATTTCAGTTGGTACAGCTGCTGATATAGCCGAGGCAGCCAATCCGGTCAAGGGGCGGTTTATGCCCTAACCAATCACAGCCTGTTGCCAGGCAATTTCCAAAGCCATCCAATCACAGCCTGTTGCCAGGCAGGCTCTGTTGCCATGTGGTTTCCAAAGCCATCCAATCACAGCCTGTTGCCAGGCAGGCTCCGTTGCCATGGGGTTTCCAAAGCCATCTAATCACAGCCTGTTGCCAGGCAGGCTCCATTGCCAGTGGCCATCTTGGCATGCCCTTCTCATTCCACCACACATTAGTGGGAGAGACAAATCAATAAAGTTCTAAGACAATACACAGGAGAATCTCTCTGTTATTAGGCTATAGAATGATATTTTAAAGAGACCATGTAAAGGGTCCAGTGTTGTGGCATACATAGCAGATTAAGCCAACACCTGCAACACCAGCATCCCATTCGGGAGCCAGTTGATATGTCAGCTGCTCCACTTCCAATCTAGCTCCATGCTAATGGGCCTGGCAGCGGAAGTTGGCCCAAGTTCTTGGGCCCCTACACTCACATGGAAGATCCTGATAAAGGATTGACAAGAACACATTTACAATAAGTTTCACAGCAGCATTACTCACAATCCAAGCCATAAGCAATACAAGTATAATTAATAGCAGGAAAAAAATTGCCATATATTTAAACGGATAGTGACAGAAAACTACTATCTTTGGCCCAGTCTGTTAAGAATCCTATTACTTTAAAAAAAATTAATATACTTATTTTCAGTTTATTTGGAAGGCAGAGAAGGAGACAGACGGAAAGGGATCTACGCACTGGTTCATTCCTCAAATGCTCATGACAGCCAGGGTTGGGCCAGGCCAAAGCCAGGAGCCCAGACTCCAACCCAGGTATTGCACATGGGTGGCAAGGACCCACATACATTAGCTGCCTCTCAGGGTGTACATTAGCAGGAAAGTGGATCAGAAGTGGAGTAGCAGGGAACTGAACTAGGGACTCTCACATGGGAGCTGGGCTTACCCAAGGGGCCTTGGAACCACTGCACCAAACAACTGCCCCTAGAGTTCTTAAAGGACTGTAAAACAAAAAGCATATTCAAGAGATCTTATGTAGCTCGCAAATCCTAAACTATTTCCTGTAAGTTTTCCCAACGCTTGTTACAGAGCAAAGGAAATACACCTATGAGCAGTTGACAGGAAAACCAATCACCAACATAATATTGAGTAAAAGCCTGACACGTACACAGAGAATGATGCAAAATCCCAATAAACACAGTTCATATCAGGCAAAGCCAAATTAATAATGCTTAGGAACGATGAGTTATATGGTGAAGCTACAGAGCGAAGCCCAGCAGTGCTCACCAGAGAGAATAACACCATAATTACCGTTGAGGAGGGAAACTGTCTCACAGAAAATCACCAGGGTGCTGGCAATATTCTACTTCTTATAAACTGTGATGAGAGGTCAAAAAAGAGAAGTGGTGCAAGTAAAGGATATAAAGAATAGACAATCTGACTGAAATAGAACGGAGTTTTTGGGGAACTTAAAAGCATACTATGAACATTTTTATGCCGTTAAATTCTATATCCTACCTCCAGGAAAGCTGTTAACACCAGACACAACAGCAGGTGTATTTGATGGGTAGGTGATAAAACAGGGATACCCACTACCACTCTATTTCCTACTTTGCATTGCAGAGCTGAGTCAGTGTTGAGAGAATAATAGATTACAGGACAGAAAATGAAGGTTCTTTTCAGACATCACAAACGACGTGAGAAAAATAGTTCCCAGGAATCTCCTATTTCAAAGAGAAAATAGTCCCCCAGAAACTCCCAGGCAGAGTTCGCCTACGCAAGTGTGGTCAGTGAGAACTGCAGCCATCGCTACAGCGCTTGTCACAGCATCGGGAACCAGCGCCACCATCACGGCTCGGGTCACCCAGAACTCCCTGATAAACTGCGATACGGGTCACCTCGCCACAGACAAGGGTTCTTACCAAAATGGAGCCCCTGTCAGTGAGGGCACAAGGACGAAGCCTCGGCCGGTCTCGCTCACTGCCCAGACCACACTGGAATGTATCCCCTGCCCTTGAACCTCAACTGGGCCCCACACCCTAGCGCCTTCAACCCCACCGTGCATTCATTCCCAGGGTCCCAAAGCCCCCCAGTTCCAGGAATTCCCCCCTACCCCCTGCCCCCTACCCCCGCCCCTGGGGTCGGGGGCTTCGGCCCCGCGTCCCATCACGAGCCCGCCGGCAGCTGGTCCCCCACCTCTGCGGGTTCACTTTCTCAGAATAAACGCGGTCCGGCTGTAGATTCCCGCACTGCCTCCCCGCCATTCCGCGCCTCTCTTCCCAACGGCGAGGCGAGCGACCACACCTGCCACCACCTCGCCCAAGCAGCGCGGAGGGAGCGGGCTACAAGTCCCGCGCGCAGAGCTTCCGTGCGGCTCTGCGGGGCCCGGGCAGCCGTGGGCACCGACCGGCTCCGGGCTGCGGCGCCTTCTAGCCCAGGCGCCGAGCCCCGAGCGCCCCCCGACCACCAGCCGGGGGGCCCAGGCGTCCGCGGCTGCAGCCCGGCCCCGACCAAACGGAGCCCCACACCGAACCTGACCCTCAGGCGCCCCCACCCCTCACACGCAGGCTGACCCGCGAAGACCCCACAGCCCGGCGGCACGGAGACGGCGGCCGTCGACCCCTGCAGACCCCGGCCACAGTCGGCGCCGCGCAGACCCCCACCTGCGGCCCCCAAACACCTCCTCCCCCGCCACCGGTCCACGCCCACGGGCCGCCTCGCCCCATAAAAGCTAAAGCTCTCTATTCGCTCTAAAAACGGCCAAGGATAACGCCACACACTGAGCGTCCCCCAGACTTACCGGGGAGACCCAAATCCGACGCTTCCGCGAGCGGCTGCTTCTAAGCGGCGCATCTCCCAGCGGCCCAGTCGGCCTACGGAGGCCCGGCCGGGTCAGATATAGTTAGAGGCGCAGGAGAAACGGGATTTCCGGCGCTGCCCCGCTAGCCAACATGGCCGCGCCCTTGTATCTTCATGGGGGCGGCCATGTTTGAATACTGAACCATGGGAGAGTCTCTCTAAAACTGGATATAATGCTTGCTTCTCCCCAGCGGCTGCCTTTAGCAATAGTTTATTTTTGACAGGCAGAGTGGACAGTGAGAGAGAGACAGAGAGAAAGGTCTTCCTTTACCGTTGGTTCACCCTTGAATGGCCGCTGCACCTGGCACACCACGCTGATCCAAAGCCAGGAGCCAGGTGCTTCTCCTGGTCTCCCATGGGGTGCAGGGCCCAAGGACTTGGGCCATCCTCCACTGCACTCCTGGGCCACAGCAGAGAGCTGGACTGGAAGAGGGGCAACCGGGACAGAATCCGATGCCCCAACCGGGACTAGAACCCGGTGTGCCTGTGCTGCAAGGCGGAAGATTAGGCTATTGAGCCTCCGCACCGGCCTAGCAATAGTTTCCTGATGAGAGCAGGCTGCACAGGATTACCAACTCCAGCCTGCTGCTGCATTCTTTTCCCCGCCTCCTGATTGGTTGTTATTTTGGCCCTCTGATTGGTTAAACCTCAGGCCAGAGAGCCAGTTTTTGTATAAAAGAGCCAGTACGTGCAGGCCTCTCTGGCAACTCCTTCCTTGGAGCCTCTAACACCCTGTTCAGTGGACAGCATCAAAGAAGGCGCAGCTGGAAAGGCAACAAAGAGTCTGGCAATAAATAGTGGGCAAGAAGTGGTTCTTTAAGAATGGGAAAATGTTTTGAGAACTGGTGGAGCCTGAGGCTGGCCAGCACAGACTGGGGTGGAGACAGAGTAGGGAGCAGCTGGGAGGAGCCTACCTTGAGGCTAGGGTGAGGCCTTCCAGATAAGGCCACTAAAAGAACAGTAATGGTTTGAAGCCAACGGGAAATGGGGAATGAGCTTTGAGAGCTCAAAAATACTACGGGCCAAGAGCTTTTTGATAAAAGTGCCAAGACAATGCAACAGGTGTAGTCTTCTCAACAAGTGGCACTGGAGTAATTGGATATCCATATGCAAAAACAAGACCCTTAAACCGTACAGTAAAATGAGCTTAAGATGGATCCTAGACCCAAACTTAAGAAGTAAAAGTATAAAATTCAGAGAACAAAACAGGAGATAATCTTCATGAATATGGTTTAGTTCTGAAATAACACAGTGAAGGACAGACTATAAAAGAAAATAAAAGGGGCTGGTGCTGTGGTGTAGCAGGTAAAGCCACCACCTGCAGTGCCAGCATCCCACATGGCTGCCAGTTCAAGTCTCGGTTGCTTCACTTCCAATCCAGCTCTCTGCCAGGGCCTGAGAACGCAGTGGAAGATGGCCCAAGTGCTTGGGCCCCTGCACCATGTGGGAGACCCGGAAGAAGCTCCTGGCTTTGGATCAGTGCAGCTCTGGCCATTGTGGCCAATTGGGGAGTGAACCATCAGATGGAAGACCTCTCTCTCTCTCCTCCTCTCTCTCTCTCTCTGCCTCTCCTCTCTCTGTGTAACTCTTTCAAATAAAAATAAATCTTAAAAAAAGGGGTGTGTGGGGCCAGTGCTGTGGTGCAGTGGGTTAGCCCTCCGCCTGCAGTGCTGGCATCCCATATGGGCGCTGGTTCTAGTCCCAGTTGATCCTCTTCCGATCCAGCTCTCTGCTCTGGCCTGGGAAAGCAGTAGAAGATGGCCCAAGTCCTTGGGCCCCTGCACCCGCGTGGGAGACCTGGAGGAAGCTCCTGGCTCCTGGCTTCAGATCAGCCCAGCTCCAGCCATTGTGGCCATTTTGGAAGTAAAGAAGTAAACCAGCAGAAGGAAGACCTCTCTCTCTGTCTCTCCTTCTCACTGTAACTCTAACTCTTAAATAAATAAAATCTTTAAAAGGGAGGGCTGTTATGAATTACAAAACATGCACTTATGAAATTCCAAGGATTTTAGGAGCTCTTTGTCAAAGAGCTAGGACAAAGATGGAGTATCTTTCTTTTTTTTTATTTTTTTGACAGGCAGAGTGGACAGTGAGAGAGAGAGACAGAAGAGAGAAAAGTCTTCCTTTTACCGTTGGTTCATCCTCCAACAGCCGCTGCGGCCGGCGCACCACGCTGATCCGCAGCCAGGAGCCAGGTGCTTCTCCTGGTCTCCCATGCAGGTGTAGGGCCCATGAACCTGGGCCACAGCAGAGAGCTGGACTGGAAGAGGGGCAACCAGGACAGAATCCGGCGCCCCGACCAGACTAGAACCTGGTGTGCCAGCACCACAGGTGAGGGATTAGCCTATTGAGCCGCAGCGCCAGCCTAAATAATTTTTTTTTTAAAGAACACAGTCCCCTGTGCCACTTCTGCAGCCCAGCTGCCCCACACCCTGTGTGACCTTATGCTTTTTTTTTTTTTTTTGACAGGCAGTGTTAGTGAGAGAGACAGAGAGAAAGGTCTTCTCCCATGCAGGTGCAGGGCCCAAGGACCTGGGCCATCCTCCACTGCCTTCCCGCGCCATAGCAGAGAGCTGGCCTGGAAGAGGAGCAACCGGGACAGAATCCAGCACCCCAACCGGGACTAGAACCCGGGGGGCTGGCGCCACAGGCGGAGGATTAGCCTAGTGAGCCACGGTGCCGGCCCCTAAAGTATCTTTCTTATTACATCATAACTTCAGAAATAACAATATAAAAGTCAGTGGTGAAGGGAATAGACTACCTCTTAAAATTACAAAACCATTGGCAAGGCAACTAGAAATGAGGTTCAAGGTAATCTCTCTGAAAATGCACATCAGCTGTTATTATCTGATGTACAGAGGTTAGGCCTAAAAGAAAAATTCAAACACGTATCATTTTCTCGTGAGCTCTCTGATATTTTGCTAATGGTACTTTGCATTTAGCTTGTCCAGAATAGTTTTATAGTTTCTATTTCTTTCCTGACAAAGGCTGCTGAATCAGTGAAATCCTGCTATATACATGGTCATCTTAAAGTTATGTTCTCCAGTGTAAACTTCTACATTGAAGTCTTATTTCTCAGTAAGTCTTCACGGTGGCCATATTTCTATCAGCAATGAGCTAATGATCCACGCTGAACCCTTCTATCTTCCCGCACAAAGCTTTCCTAGTCTACACAGATTTTTGTCTCTGTATACCCCTTTCAGACATATGAGCTAGAAACTTCTGTTCAAGACATCTCCACGTCGGACTTTATCCAACAGGTTTTCACTGAAAATATGAGGTAAAGTGTAACTAGAGGCACGACCATATTTGCTAGGTCTATTTCCTGGGGAAACTCTTTAAGCCTGAAGGCACACATCTGATAACAGGCAGCACCATATCCAACCTCCTAGAAACACTGCAGCACAGCCGGTAGAGCTGTCGCCTGCGATGCCAGCATCCCGGATCAGAGTGCTGGCTTGAGTGCCGGCTGCTCTTCTCCTAATCCAGCTCCCTTCTAACATGCCTGCAAAAGGCGCAGAAGACGGCCCAAGTCCTTGGGCATCTGTACCCGCGTTGGACACCCGGAGTAAGTTCTTGGCCCAGCCCCCAGCTGTAGTGGCCATTTGCAGAGTGAACCAACAGACGGAAAATCTGTCTCCCTCCATCTCCAGACTGCGGGGTGGGCTCTGTGAGGTCACAAGGCCACGCCCCCTTGGCGTTTCTGACGGCAGCCGGACCGGCTGTGGGGAGAAATGGAAATTCTCCGTTACCTCACTGCCTTCGTGGTATCTGTATGTGGTGCTGCGCCAACTGCCTGAGGCTTCTGCAGAGGCTTTCTCCTCAGCGGCTGGCGTGAAAGATGTCGGCGCCCTAGGTGCGCATCACCAGGTCCCATGGGGGCGGCCATCTTGGAGGAAGGCCGGGTCCGTAAGGCAGACATCTGAAGATGAAGTTGGAGAGTGGAGTTGGCTTTGAAAGTAGGCTGGCGGGGACTCAGAAGCGGGAGTGCGAGGTCAGCACCAGGGGCGGGCCTTCGTAAAGTTCAACTTGTCCATGCATGCTTACTTCCAGAAATAGGTGAGGTGAGGGTGACAAGGAGGCATTAGACACAGGAAGTTACATGGAGACAATTGTCACCCTGTGTGTGGTTCACGAGAAGTACACCTAAAAATGTTAGTTCCTTTGATGCAGGCAAGGGAAGTTACCTGTAGGGGACCAACTCAATATTCCTATTTAAAAAAATGAGAAATATTCCAAGTTCTTTTAATGTAGTTTTTCTCAACAGACTTCTAATGATCTGATATTCCCTTGTTGGAATACATCCAATTTAATTTTATTCATTCTCTTTGACACAATTCTAACTTTTAGTCTGTGATTGTTTTCTTAATATATATTAACCACAATAGCTTTTGTAATAAAAAAAAAGGAATATATAATGATAGATTAACACTTTGGTAACTTATGGAACATAGACTCAAGCACAACAGCAGTCTACAGCAATTTTAAAAACACTACAGTTGTGGGTTTAAATAAGATAACTATATTCTTCACTTCAAAGGCCAAAACGTGCAGTATTTTATACATATATAAAAATACTCGTGCATGTGTGTGTCCTGATTTTGTTATTGGGACAAATTGTAAAATTTATCCTCCTGAAAATTTGGTTAAGTAAAATAGTTTGAATTTATTAGGGTTTGTGCTCATGGATAAAGAATGACTTAAGTTCTTGCTTAGGAAAAATATCTCAACCATCTCTTTATTATAATCACAAATTAAAATGTTTTAGAAAATGCTACAATGATGTAGAAATTCACTGTATGACATAAAAAAGTCTTTCATACAATATAATTCCATTCCATACATTTGAAAACTTTTACATAATACTTGTACATTAATGCTTGATTTTTGGTTATAATTATGGAGATTTAAAGTTTCTTCAATTTGTGTAATTCCAATCTCTACAATTTCTTAAAATACTATATTCCCTTCAGGATTAAATTGCATCTACAGTGCCAAGCTCTGAGAGATGGTAAGATCACCACACAGCTAACAGAAAGCGGAAAGTGCGCGTGCTAGGGAGGAAATGGAACAGATGGAGTACTCCTACACTGCTGCTGGGAAAGCCAGCACAGCCACTTGGGAAAAGTTGGGCACTTTTTGGTGAACACAAACTTAACACATGAACCAGCAGTTGTTGGTGTCTCTCCCAAAGACCAACTTATGTTCACATAAAATTAGGTATAGAAATGCTCAAAACATCTTTATTTATAACAGTGAAACATTGCAAACAACTCAGATATCCAACAATGATTGGATAAACCACGGCAATTGTTAGAAAGTACTACTAGTAAGAAAAAAACCCACAACTGTTTATACACCCAACAGCTTGGATGGATATTAAGAGAAATTTGCTGAAGGAAAGCCCGTCTACCAGATTACATACCTTATGACTCCAATTCACTAGCATTCTTGAAGTGAATTAGAGTGATGGAGTAATGAGGGAGTAACTGGGTCATGGCTGGTGGGAGGATGTGACTGTAAGAGGCAGCAGGAGGATGTTTCTGTGTTGGCAGAACAGTTCTGCATTCTGATTGTGATGGACTTACACAAATCTAACAAATCTATATGTTATAAAATTTCATAGAACTCGCCAGCGCTGCGGCTCACTAGGCTAATCCTCCGCCTGTGGCATTGGTACCCCGGGTTCTGGTCCCGGTTGCTCCTCTTCCAGTCCAGCTCTCTGCTGTGGCCCGGAAAGGCAGTGGAGGATGGCCCAGGTGCTTGGGCCCTGCAGCCGCATGGGAGACCAGGAGGAGGCGCTGGCTCCTGGCTTCGGATTGGCGCAGTGCGCCGGCCGTAGCGGCCGTTTGTGGGGTGAACCAACAGAAGGAAGACCTTTCTCTCAGTCTCTCCCTTTCACTGTCTAACTCTCTTTGTCAAAAAAAAAAAAAAAAATTCGTAGAACTCTAAACAACAAAGACAAGACACCATTTTTTCTTTTTCTTTTTTCTTTTTTTGTTTGTTGACAGGCAGAGTTAGGCAGTGAGAGGGAGAGACAGAAAGAAAGGTCTTCCCTCTGTTGGTTTACCCCCCAAATGGCCGCTATGGCCTGAACCACGCTGATCTGAAGCCAGGAGCCAGGCGCCTCCTCCTTGTCTACCATGCCGGTGCAGGGCCCAAGCACTTGGGCCATCCTCCACTGCCTTCCCGGGCCACAGCAGAGAGCTGGACTGGAAGAGGATCAACCGGGACAGAACCGGCATCCCAACTGGGACTAGAACCTGGGCTGCTGGCGCCACAGGCGGAGGATTAGCCTAGTGAGCCACGACGCCGGCCAAGACACCAGTTTTCAATGCATGCAAAAATTACAAAAGTCCAAGTAAGGTCCGTAGCTCAACAGCATTCTACTAATTATTTTAATGATTTTGATACAGCATATGGTTATGTTACAGAATATCACTGAAGCAGTTGTGTGAAGGGTACTCTAGAACTTTGTATATTTTTTAATTTCTTGTGAAATCATTTCAAAACATCTTATTAAAATCACTTATTTTTGTGAACTAATGCTACTTATAAATTTGAATAAACACAAATAAGCTGAACTACACTTACAAATTTAATGTTTGTTTTGAAATAATCACTAGAAAAAGGAAATTTAGGGCCCAATATATGCAAGAGCTAATCATATAATGATCCAAGATGGGCCAGAACAATGCTGTATTGCATATAGCATTATAATTTAAATCAGTGATGAGAACAACCCACTTTAAAAATTATGGAGTCATTGAGAATATGCTTCAGATTATCCTGTCCCAAAATGGACAGCAGGTGTATGATGGCTCCAGACTTGTAAGAGAAAACTTTCAAGGCTTCTTCATTAATTTCCTGGCACTTGGCTAAGGTTACTCTATATTTATTTTAAGTTTTATTTCTGCTTGCATTAATTACAGAAGATGAGGCAGAACATATCACATGATTCCTGCTGTATTCATTGCCATTTGAGATTTTTTTTCTCCAGTATGAAAGTGCTGACAACTATTTAGGTTTTGTTTCTGGGCAAAGACTCCTGTGATGACTGTGTTGCTACACTGTGTGAAGTCACTGATGATCTATTATGGTCACTGGTGAGAAGTATTTTCCCACAGGCTTTTCTAGTCTATAAGGTTTTTCCGTACCACTATATTCCAAAAGCTGTACCTATGAAATTTATATTTATTAAATAAAAGCTTTCTAAATAAAAAGATTTTTCTGTTTATATTACTTAGAACTTTTTTTCAAGACTTTTCTGTATATATCAGAGGAGTTCCCCACCCCCACCGTTGATTTTGAAATACAGTAGGAGGTAATCACTGAAGGCACTAGGGCATCCTCTACATTCATGAAATTTCATTCCTGTGCAAACTCCATCAACTCCCAAGGATGAAAATCTATCAACTGGCTGCTATATGCTGACTCTATTCATTTACACTGAGAATACACAGATGTTCAATGAGTTCACTGTATTAACATGCTTTGTCTCCTGCATGAATTTTCTATGTAGTAAGTTCACATTCCCTGCAAAAAATTATGTATCTTGACCTATACATTTTAATACGTATAGGTCATATTTTTAATGAAACGACATAAAATATTACCCCTCATCTCTGAATTGTCTCTTACATGAATTCTTTGATATACAAGTGTGTATCAAAGAATTTAACAACTGAATTCATGTTAAATGCTTTCTCACATTGATTGTATTCAGTTTGTGTCC
The DNA here is from genome assembly GCF_033115175.1 of Lepus europaeus. NCBI lineage: Eukaryota > Metazoa > Chordata > Mammalia > Lagomorpha > Leporidae > Lepus > Lepus europaeus. The sequence continues at coordinate 5,210,537 of NC_084845.1, forward strand.
TGTGTAAAATCTCTGGTGGATCAGGAGACTGATAGAGTGCAAACAGGATTGTCTACACTAAACATATATGTCTATCATGTGAGATCCGACACTGCCCAAGGCATTATTTTCTTCAGAAGACATGACCATGTTCATTGCATTGTTAGGGTTTAATTCCATTATGAGTTCGCTGATGTACAATGAGATTTCTTTTTGAGGAGAAGGCTTTTCTACATTCACTGCAGACAAAGGGCTTCTCTCCTGTATGACTTCGTTGATGAATCATTAATTGGCTTTTCACAGCGAAGCCTTTACCACATTCGTTGCATGCATAGGGTTTCTCTCCAGTGTGAACTTGCTTATGAAGAATGAGCTCTGTTTCCAAAGCAAAGCCTTTTCCACATTCATGGCATATATAGGATTTCTCCCCTCTGTGGATTTGCTGGTGTACAATGAGATAGCGTTTCATGGTGAAACCTTTCCCACACTCGCTGCATGGAAAGGGTTTCTCACCAGTATGTGTCCGCTGATGGACAACCAGATTGCTCTTAAAGGCAAAACCCTTGCCACATTCCCTGCATGTGTAGGGTTTCTCTCCTGTATGAGTGCGCTGGTGTAACATCAGTGCACTGTTCACAATGAAGCCCTTCCCAGTCACTGCATTTGTAAGGTTTCTCTCCAGTATGCGTCCGCTGGTGTACAACCAGCCGGCTCTTCAAGGGGAAGCCTTTGCCACACTCACTGCATGTGTAGGGTTTCTCCCCTGTGTGAGTGCGCTGGTGTATGATGAGCTTGCTCTTCACGGTGAAGCCTTTTCCACACTGATTACAGACATGGGATTTTTCTATCGTATGATTTCTCTGATGTACAACGAGGTTACTCTTCCTAGGAAAGCCTTTTCCACATTCATCGCACACAAAAGGTTTCTCCCCTGTATGAGTTCGCTGATGTTCACTCAGACGACTCTTTATGGTGAAGCCCTTCCCACACTCATCACATATATATGGTTTCTCTCCCGTGTGATTTCGTTGATGTATGCTGACGTAGTGCTTTGTGGTGAAGCCTTTCCCACACTCAGTACAAACGTAGGGCTTCTCTCCTGTATGAGTTCGCTGGTGTATCACTAGCATGCTTATCCCAGTGAAGCCCTTTCCACACTCATTACATAGAAAAGACTTCTCTCCAGTATGGTTTCGCTGATGTACAATGAGATTACGTTTGCCTGGGAAGCCTTTTCCACAAACACTGCATACACAGGGTTTTTCTCCAGTATGAGTTCGCTGGTGCTCAATCAGACGGTTCTTCATGGTGAAGATTTTTCCACAGTCACTGCATATAAAGGATTTCTCTCTCTTATGAATTCTCTGATGTTCATTGAGCCTGGACTTTCTAGAAAATACTTTTGTGCACATATTGCAACCATAAGGCTTCTCTCCTGTATGAACTCTCTCATGATCCATGAGTTGAGACTTCTTGAAAAAGGCTTTCCCACATTCATGGCATACATGGGTTTTCTCTATTTCATGAGTTCTCTGATGCTTAATGGCTTGAGACTTACTGCTATTGGGTTTTCCACTTGGAGGGAATTTTACTGTGGAATTAAATTTTTCACACTTACGCTCAAATGATTTCCCATTTCCAAGAAATTTAGGGGAGTTTTTAATTTCACAGCTTTTATTCTGGCTTACTAAACTTAACTTTGATTTCAATGTTTTTATGTATAACTCAAATGTATAATTTTCCCTTAAAGGCAAATGACTTTTGTTTTGACAAACAATACTTCCAAGTGCATTTTGTTCATGGTGCTGTTCCATACTCTTCAGCATTCTTTGATTTTCCCTGAAATGATTCTGAAGATGATTATCAATTTTGTGGTTTTCTACAAAAGAAGAGAACAGGGAATCCTTTTATCATCTTGTGTGGACTAACACTTAAAAAAAAAAAAACTCCATAATTTTTTTTTTTTTGTTTTTTTTTGGACAGGCAGAGTGGACAGTGAGAGAGAGAGAGACAGAGAGAAAGGTCTTCCTTTTCCGTTGGTTCACCCCCCCAATGGCCGCTGCAGCCGGCGCACCGTGCTGATCCAAAGCCAGGAGCCAGGTGCTTCTCCTGGTCTCCCATGCAGGTGCAGGGCCCAAGGACCTGGGCCATCCTCCACTGCACTCCCAGGCCACAGCAGAGAGCTGGACTGGAAGAGAAGCAACCGGGACAGAACCTGGCACCCTGACTGGGACTAGAACCCATTGTGCCAGCGCCATATGCAGAGGATTAGCCTATTGAGCTGCGGCGCCAGCCTCCTTAACGTTTTTAAAATATAGCTATGATAAAAGTATAAAATCAACTTCATGTGTATATGTTCTCTATCAATTGATTATTGGTAAAAACACTATAAGATTAAAAAGTCTACAAGTAAGGCTTGGCAGTTGATAGTTTATATCAACATAGTAAAATGAAGGCATTGTTGAAACCAAAACACAGGGTTGGTAGGAATGCCATTTCCAACACTACTTGCAGAGATACCATACCACAAAGGTGAAAGAGACAACTGACCCAAAATGATGAGGGTTGTATTTCTTGACTCTGCAAATTTTGGAGTGGCTCCTAGCTACAAAGCACTCCATTGGTGTTTGGGATATATAAAATATGCCTCCATTTCATTAATCACAAATTCTAATTAGGAAAAACTAAATAAACAAGAAGGAAAGAAAGGAGACTGGAAATGACTAAATGTGTTTTTTGTTTGTTTGTTTTTTGACAGGCAGAGTGGATAGTGAGAGAGAGAGACAGAGAGAAAGGTCTTCCTTTTAGCCGTTGGTTCACCCTCCAATGGCCGCTGCGGCCAGCGCATCATGCTGATCCGAAGCCAGGAGCTTCTCCTGGTCTCCCATGCGGGTGCAGGGCCCAAGGACTTGGGCCATCCTCCACTGCCTTCCCGGGCCATAGCAGAGAGCTGGCCTGGAAGAGGGGCAACCGGGATAGAATCCAGCGCCCCGACTGGGACTAGAACCCGGTGTGCCAGCGCCGCAAGGCAGAGGATTAGCCTGTTAAGCCACAGTGCTGGCTGACTAAATGTGTTTTGAAGCTGTGGAGATGGAATGAGGTAGAAAATAATCAGATTATATTTTTATAAAGAAAATACAAAGTTAAATGATGGTTTCAGTGGCTAACATAAGGGAGGAATCAAATATTATTTCACTAAGTATACGGCCTGAGCCACTAGGTAGGTGGAAGAGTCTCATAATGAGATGGGGAGTACTGAAGTCTAGAACATGTAACTGAAAATAAGCATTGTGAAACAAACTGAAATACTACCAGGACATGTAGTGCTACAGACATTAAGATTCCGGAGGCAAGATAACAATGTGGAAAAAATATGTGCTAGCACATATTAAAGAAAAGAGGATAAGACATGTTGGGAGGACATATGGAGTGAAAGGTGATGAGGGTACAGAACCAAGGGTTTGCACATGCTAGCTTTTACTTTTGGGATTCTTTAAGTCCATTTAGAAGAACCAAGCTCTGACTATAGTGATTAGGAAAATATACAGGGCCCGGCACTGTGGTGTAGCCGGTAAAGCTGCCGCCTGCAGTGCCAGCATCCCATATGGGCACTGGTTGGAGACCTGGCTGTTCCACTTCAGGATTACTGATCCAGTAATCCTGGCAATAAATGTTTGCATTAACACAAACATTTAATTTCCTCATGTCCCTACTCCACTATTTCTCAGATAGATACCTTCTAATGCTGGCTTCCTTTGGCTGAGTGAAGGCCAGTATTTTGACAGTCAGCCCTGTAGCTTTGTACATTTTCTACTTTATGTTACCATTCCTAACTTATGCTATCATCTTTCTAATTCAAAATCTATATGTACCTCATGAACACCATCCACTCATTCCTATTTTGACTGAACCATCTTAAGATCTATTTCTGGGGCTGGCGTTGTGGCATAGCAGGTAAAGCCGCCACCTGCGGTGCCAGCATTCCTTATGGGCACTGATTCGAGTCCCGGCTGCTCCACTTCCAATCCAGCTCTCTGCTATGGTTTGGGAAGGCAGTGGAAGATGGTCCAAGCCCTTGGGGCCCTACAGCCATGTGGGAGACATGGAGGAGGCTCCTGGCTTCCGATCGGCTTAGCTCCGGCCATTGCAGCAAATTGGGGAGTGAACCAGTGGATGGAAAACCTCTCTCTCTCCCTGCTTCTCCTTCTCTCCCTGTGTAACTCTGACTTTCAAACAAATAAATAAATCTTTAAAAAAATGTTCTATTTCCTGAGGTAGGTGCTGTGGTACAGTGCGTTAAGCCATGACTGGAGACACCTTCATTCCCTATCAGAGTGCTGGTTTGTGTCCCGGCTGCTGTTTCCAATTCAGCTTCCTGCTAATGCATCCTGGAAGACAGGAGATGATAGTTCAAGAGATTGGGCCTCTGCCATCCATGTAGGAGACCCAGATGGAGTTCCAGCCTCCTGGTTTCATCCTGGTCTGGCCCAGCCTTGGCCATTATGGGAAGAAAATCAGTAGATGAAACATATCTCACCATCTGTCTCTTGGTCCCTCAACTAGCTGAAAATAAATAAGCATTTTAAAACTATCTCTAAATTCATCCCTTTATTATTCATAGTTACCCTGTGTGTAACTATGAAGACTTTTTAAAATATTTATTTATTTTAAAGAGTTACAGAGAGGGTGACGCAGGGGCAGAGAAAGAGGTATTCCATCCACTAGTTCACTTCCTAGATGGCAAGAGCAGCCAGGGCTGAGCCAGGCCAAAGCCAAGAGCCAGTAGCTTCATCTGGGTCTTCCACCTGGGTGCAGCAGCCCAAGGACTTGGGGCATCTTCTTGTTGCTTTCCCAGGTGCATTAGCAGGGAGCTAATCAGAAGGAGAGCAGGAGGGCTCGAACTGGCACACATATGGGATGCCAGCGCTGTAGGTGGTGGCTTTACCCACTACACCACAGTGCAGGCCCCGTGTAGTGAAGATTTAATTGCACCCAAATAAAGGTCTGGCCTTTGCCTATTGCTACTGGGAGATGATCTCCAGGCCACTAGATGTCTTGCCCCATAGGAGTATCTTTCTTTGCTTGATGGCTTGGGACACTGAACAATCTTAACAATGTGATTTATGAAAAGGACTTTGAGCTACAACACACAGTTCTGGCCTTCAGAGGAACTGCAGTCTATTGGTACAACCTGACTTCAAGGAGAGACTAGAAACTAAAGGTCAGTGGTTCGGTGGTGTGTAGTTGAGCCTCAACAAAAACTAAGGACATCAAAAGCTCAAATGAGGCTCACTGCATGGCAATACATGCCACCACAGGAGGTAATGCCATCTGTGTCCAACAGGAGAAGACCTAAGCACTATATTGAATGCCATATGACACAGGAATTCTACTCTGGTAGATAATCAAGAAAAATTAAAACATCTTTTTACAAAAAAGTTGTACAAAACTGTTCTAATAGCATGATTCATTAACATCAGAAAGTAAAAACAACCCACATGTCCATCAAGAGATGGATAAATAAAATGTGTTATATCCACATATTATTTAGCAATAAGAAAGAATGAAGTACTGATGCATTAAAACATAGAAAAACACCAAAAATGCCACGCTAAATGAAAAAAGCCAAACACACACACAAAAAAATATCTGTGTTAAGATATTCATATAAAATGTCAAAAACAGGCAAATCTTTAGGTAGAAAAGCAGATGAATGGCTGTCCAGGGCTAGGAGTGTAAGAAAAAAATGGGTATTTTTTTTCATGAGTACCACATTATTGTGGTGATGGTTATATAACTGTTAATACACTGCGGAGTGACCTGTAAATGTGAAATTGGAAAATTCTTTTTTTTTTTTTTTTTGACAGGCAGAGTGGATAGTGAGAGAGAGAGACAGAGAGAAAGGTCTTCTTTTTAGCCGTTGGTTCACCCTCCAATGGCCGCTGCGGCCAGCGCATCATGCTGATCTGAAGCCAGGAGCCAGGTGCTTCTCCTGGTCTCCCATGCGGATGCAGGGCCCAAGGACTTGGGCCATCCTCCACTGCCTTCCCGGGCCATAGCAGAGAGCTGGCCTGGAAGAGGGGCAACCGGGATAGAATCCAGCGCCCCGACTGGGACTAGAACCCGGTGTGCCAGCGCCGCAAGGCGGAGGATTAGCCTGTTAAGCCATGGCGCCTGCAAAATTGGCAAATTCTAATGTGTGAATTATTTCATCTTAAACATATTTAGTAAAGCAGAAATATATGAGAAAAAATTACTTAAGGAAGTGAATACAATGCTAAAACCTATGATGAACAAAAAGAAAATCAGAAATATCAAACACGGGGCTGGCATTGTGGCATAGTGGATTATGCTGCCGCTTGTGATGCCAGCATCTCAGAGCAGAGTGCCCATTCAAGTCCCAGTTGCTCTGCTTCCAATCCAGCTCCCTACTAATTCATCTGTGAATTTAAATGGGGAAACTAGGACGGAGTTCCAGGCTCCTGGCTTTGGCCTGGTCCAGCCCTGGCAATTGGGTCACTTTGGGAGTGAATCAGTCGCAGAAAGATCTCTTTCTCTGTCTTTCCCTCTATGTTACTTTGCCTTTCAAATAAATAAAATACATCTTTAAAAACAACCAAAAAAAGAAAAAAATCAAGTGTATGAAGGAAGAAAACTGAGGTAGACTTAAGTTATGACTTGTTGGACTGGAAGTGATGTAGGATAAAACAGTTCTTTCCAATTCAATAGTCACAGAAACAGCAGAGGCTATCACCAGGGGAGAATTTTGGCACAGTGGTTAAGACGCCACACAGGATGCCTGCACTACATTTCATATGGAGTGCCTGGTTTGAGACCCAGGAAATCCAATTCTGTTGCAGCTTCCTGCTAATGCACACCCTGGGCAGTTAGGATGATGGCTCAAGTAATGGGGTTTCTGTTAACCAAGTAAGAGACCCAGACTGAGTTCTGGGTTCCTGGCTTCATTTTGGCCCAGTCTGGACTGTCATGGGTATTTGGGAAGTGAACCAGTAAATGGAAAAATCTCACTTTTTGTCTCTCTGCCTTTCAAATAAAATGAAAAAAAAAAAAAAAAAACAAAAAACCTCAATAGGTAGAGAACATTCAAGACAATATCAGCATATAAAGCAAAATATATAGAAGAAATATATCAAGTAAGAAAAGTAAGTTTAGACAATATTAAGGAGAATATCAATTTGGGAATCTCATCCTGAGAAGAGAAAGAGCTTATTCCTAAGAAGGAAAATTTTAGGATTAGGAAAACAATAGAGAAAATAGAAAATAAAGCTACTGACGAATCTTAAGTTGGGGAAAAGGAAACCAAGGAATCAGATAAATGCACAGTAGAAAACCAGGTTACTGTGAGGAAGCTGGGTATTAGAGCAAGGTCTGGGTATGGAAGGAACAGGCAGGGACACTGTGACAGGATTTAAACAAGGAACATGATACAATTCAAGGAAGAAAAAAGAAGAGGCAAATAAACCAAAAGCAAGATGTAATATAAACAAACAGGAACTAGATCTTCAAAGAGAAAGGGGTATATTGCTCCCAAAAAGCCTCGCAGTTCTGACAGAGGGAGAGAGATTCCCAGAGGCATTGTTCTACATCCTCAGACACCTGCGCAGCCTTCGCTGACTGACAAGAATGTGACCCCTGCAACTGTGTGTCCTGCTGGCTCCCATCCACTCACCCAGGCAGACTGGACTGTGCATTTTGTCTTCCATTGTCCACAGTTCTCCTCGCTCCAATTTAGAGATTACAACTGGCTTGCTGGCTTGATACCCTGCTCGTAGGAAATGAGAAAAGACTCAGGCACATCCACTGGGCTGCCATATGGCAGCATGGAACAATGTTATACAACAGACTGTACACCTTTGCCATCTGCGAAGTAGAGGCTTTCTCGTAGGAGAGAGGACTTTTTTTTTTTTTTTTTTAATTTTTTGACAGGCAGAGTGGATAGTGAGAGAGAGAGACAGAGAGAAAGGTCTTCCTTTGCCGTTGGTTCACCCTCCAATGGCCGCTGCGGCCAGCGCATCGTGCTGATCCGAAGCCAGGAGCCAGGTGCTTCTCCTGGTTTCCCATAGGACTTTCTCTCTTTCTACAAGGAGCCAGAGGAAGACTGAGAATCTGCCCTGCAGGATACTACAGTAATCCCAAGTGTGAACAGCTGAGACAGGGAGGCCACCACCTGGACACCCTCTCGCGTCCTCACCCAAGGACACCAGGTTGCTGTAGTTCTCCAACATCACATCCCGGTACAGATCCCTCTGAGCAGAGCCCAAGCGCTGCCACTCCTCCTGAGTGAAGGCAACAGCCACATCCTCCAGTGTCAGAAATTCCTGCAACAGCAGAATACTGCTTAATATGAGACTTGTTCTTTTATTGATTCCTATGCAATGTAAAGGAGGTTGTTCCCATATTCACCATACAGAATGCATCTATAAGGTTATTTTATTTTTAATGCATTATCACAGAATCAATCTCCTTCTACTCTGTAATTGCGCATCAAGCCATTCACTCAACAAAGTGTAAGATTTTGCAGTAAGTAGCCATTAAATCCTTTCACTAAAAACAGGTTTTGTGGTGCCGGTGCTGTGGCATAGTGGGTAAAGCCACTGCCTTCCGTGCCAACATCCCATACGGGTGGCAAGTTTGAGTCCTGGCTGTTCCACTTCCAATCCAGCTCTCTGCTATGGCCTAGGTCCTTGGGCCCCTGCAACTGTGTGAGAGACTCAAAAGAAGCTCCTGAATCCTGGCTTTGGATTAGCCCAGCTCCAGCCATTGAGAACACCAGGGGAGTGCACCAGTGGATGGAAGATCTCTCTCTGCCTCTGAAACTCTGCCTTCCAAATAAATAAATAAATCTTAAAAAAAAAAAAAGGTAAAACAATATTGGACCATTCAGATTATTGAAAGCTGTGCAACTTGATAACATCATTAAATATGGGCAAAGATTTAGGGCAAGGATAATCCCACATATCACTTACATAAAGTGTGGTAGGCACTCATTTAAGCCTTTTATGTATATTAACTCATTTTTTACTATGACAATAGACAAATGGAATTTTATGCAGTTAATGGTCTTCAATCAGTTGCACTTATTATTCCTTTAGATTCTTGCTCTTAACAGTCATTGTATGTCACATAACTTAGCATGATTCTTTTTAAAGATTTTTTAAAAAGATTATTTGAAAAAGTTAGAGAGAGAGGTAGAGCCACAGAGAGAAAGGTTTTCCATAACAAATGGCACTCCCCAAATGACCACAACAGCCAGAGCCAAGCTGATCCAAAGCCAGGAGCCAAGAGCTTTTTCTGGGTCTCCCACGCAGGTGCAGGGGCCCAAGGACTTGGGCCATCTTCTACTGCTATCCCAGGCCACAGCAGAGAGCTGGATCGGAAGTGGAGCAGCAGGGAATCAAAACAGCGCCCATATGAGATGCTGGTGCTGCAGGCCAGGGCCTTAACCCACTGTACCACAGCACCGGCCCCAGCGTGATTCCCTTGTTTTGCTGGCTGCCAGAGAGATTAGATGCCAGCTGACAGCTACTGTAACCCACAGGAACCTCCATTCATGTGTGATGTCCCAGTAGTCATTTAGTAGGAATTATATGAACACTATATATTCCTGGTCTTACTTTGACATGATGTCGGAATTAGATTCAAAGTTTATTTCAGTTTAGATGTTACAATGTTTAGATGTTACAATGAGTTTTTACAAGCATCTACAAATCCATTAGGGAATAAATGAGAAAATATGAGAAAAAAGGTCACCTGAACAATGACCATGTTTTTCTGCTTGAAGAAATGGCCAGCGACTGGGAACAGTCTTTGTTTCTTCTGGATAGGCCCTCGATTTCCAGATGGGATCTCAGTCACTTGTGAGAGGGGCCTCCAGAAATGATGACTTCCAGGTCCCAGAACACCCTCTTTCTGCATTCACTTCTTGTCTCTTCCAGGGCAGCCAGGGCAGCCAGGGCTGCTGGGAGCTGAAGAGCAAACAACTTTCAGGAGCACATTCCTCTTGCTGTGCACCCACCCTCACATATGGCCCCCAGTATTTCTTTCTCTTTGAGGATGTCGTATCTCAAACCAACGAAATATAAAGCCCTGAACTTCTGGGTAGATGGCCTTTCTTCTATAGTGTGGGCACCAAGAATGTGAAAGGGAAGATGGCAAAGGAGAAGCAGCATGATATCAAGCCTGAGGTGATTTTCAGATCAGTTTTGGAAATGAGGCTGTATGGACAGTAAGGAGCTGTGAACTTTTCCCTTAAACTATGTTATCCTCGTAGAGTTCTTTACATGAGACTGGCATTGTGGAACAGTGGGTTAAGCCACTGCCTGCAACGCCAGCAAGAGTGGAGGTTCAAGACCCTGCTGTTCCACTTCCAATCAGTTCCCTCTTAATGTGCCTGGGAAAGCAGAAGACGGTCCAAGTGCTTGGCTTTCAGCCACCCACATGGGAAACTGGCTGGAGTTCCAGGCTCCTGGCTTAGGCCTGGCAGAGCCCAGCCCAGCCCAGCCCCAGCTATTGTGGCCATTTGGGGAGTGAACCAGTGGATGGAAGAGGTGTGTGTGTGTGTGTGTGTATCTTTGTCTCTTCCTTTAACTCTGCCTTTCAAATAAATAAATCTTTAAAAATAGATAAAGCAAAAATGTCTTGGGATATTTCTTTTTTTCCAAAAAGTCTTCCCATGCCATCTTACACACACTCCCATATGAGGAACAACGAGAAAACTGTAGCCTTTATATACTTGCATACAGAACCTGAAAGGAAATACCCATAAGAAATATGCAACAATTCGACCGGCGGGAGGGTTAACACTCTTAAACACAAAACATTAAATGTTAGATTTGCTGAATCGTTTATCCCTAGTGCGACTCACCCTCATCCCGAATCTCACTTCTGCAGCTTCAAGATGACCCTGTGACGGGGAACGGCAAACACAACCGCAAGTTTAGTCGTGGAAGAGGAATCTGGGCCTGAAGCTGTTTAAGAGATGTTAATAATGTAAACCAAGTCTGTTCAGCGAAGTCTGAGCTCAACTCTTGCCCCGGCCAGAGCTGCAGAGCCTCCGAAGCTCCAGTCTTCTCTGCACCAAGGACGGTGCTCACCGCCACCCCGGATTAACACCGAAATCCGGACTCGATGCACGAGTGCACTCACCCCCCTCGACAGGTCCTCGACCGAGCCCCGAAGAACCCAGCACCCCTAGGAGAAGCCGCAGCCATTGCCAGCGCCCCCTCACCTCTCAGAGGTCCGCCAACACTCCGACGCCTGGCCTCGGGACTCCACAGCTCGGGTCCGCCCCGACTTCCACCCGCCGCCCACGCCGAGCCCTCGTCACGGAGCTCCACAGCCACCCCCTCCTCCACAGCAGACGCCCCGCGCGGCCTCCCAGCAGGCTCCCTCCTCCGCCTCCTCCTCGGACGGACCCGCACCCGCACCCGCACCCAGCTCCTGAAACCCCAGCGGGCTCGTGGGCGCTGAGCCGACCTCCCTAAACTTCCTCCACTTCCGCTCTCCTGGCCCAGCCCGGTCTCCCTCAAACGCCAGCGGAAAGGACGCCGCGTTTCTAGGGAGAACGGGAGGGAGCTTCCGGCTCCTTTTTGTGAGGTAACAAGTCCGCGCCGGCGTCGCTCGGGCGGCCTGGGCGCGGCCATCTTGGCCCCTCTGACGTACGGGAGGCGGAGCGGACGCGTTGGCGGTGTGAAGCGGCCGCCGCCGCCGGACAGGAGCGGTTCTTGTTCCGCAGTGCTCAGCCTTGGCGGAAGACGGGGAGGTTGTCGGGGGCAGGGATGTGTGTGGCAGATTCCTTTCAACGGCCGCAGCACGGTTGGTCGCCTTCTCTTCAGAGACCGGAGCCCGGCAGGATCAAAGCGGTGTGACCGCGCTGCCAGTGTCTCCCGAGCCGTGCACTTGAACCTGTCCAGCACAGCCTCAGGCCATCGCTGGTCTTCGGCCATGCAGCCTGCATTTTATGACTAGAATCACACCGCTTGTACTTTTTCTCTTGTTCCTTTCACACAGCATGATTGTGAATTCATCTCTCATGTTTCAATAGTCTCCTTTTGTTGCCTAATATTCGGTTGTGTGGGTATTCCAAAATATATTCGATTATTTACCAGATGTGGACATTTTGGGTTGCTTCCAGTTTACTGGGTATTGCAAACGGAACGATGAATATCCATGTGCTTAAAAAAAAAGAGAGACCGCAAAGAACTGGACTTGCCACGATACTACGCGTCTGCATTACCTCACCAAGAGGTTTTTGCGTGCCAGTTGTAAGCATACTATTTGTTTCTATCTCTGCCCCAGTTCATTGTCATAATTTTCATAATAAACCTGATAGCCATGAAACAAGTCAAAGCAGGAAGTCAGTTCCATCTTCAAAAGTTCTCTCAATTCCAGCCAGTCTCTCACATCATCAATACACCGACTCAGTACCCCATCAGGTAGAGGAATTGTCACTGCATCACTGGCTTTACTATCTAGTAGTCACAGAAAAGGTAAGGTGAGCCTTGTAAAAAATCAATCATGAAATCACCCTGTTTTTCATTACCTAATGAATGCACTAATAAAACTTGAAGTACTGAGACAGCCTCCTACTTTTAGGTGTTTAAAAATACTTGTTGGGGGTAGGTGTTGTGGCACAGTGAGTTAAAGTGTAAGACACATCTTGTAACAGACTTCTGGTTCATGTCTGGCTACTGCAGGGCCAGCCCAAAGCAAGGAGCCTGGAACTCCATCCAGATCTCCCATATGAGTAGTTGTAGTTCAAGCATTTGAGCCATCATCTGTTGCTTCCCGGGATGCATTAGCAGGAAGCTGGATCAAAAGTGGAGGTGCTGGGACTTGACTTGGCACTTTGATATGGAATACAGGTGTCCAAAACTGTGGCTTAACCTACTGTGCCACAGTGCCTGCCCCTGCCTCATAGTTTTTTCAGCAGGTTCTCTTCTTTGGATCTGAATAGAAGAGCTCCAGTCCTGAAAGACTAAGAAGGAATGATTAAAATAAGGAAAATCTAATGGCCTAATTAAGCCAGTCACAGAAGACATGGTATTTTCCAAATGATGGCAAGTAATCAAGTAGTCCTGGAAACATATATATAAAGGAACTCGTATAAAGTTTCTTCACCAAGACATCTCAAGAGGATCTTACCTGCTCTCATGTGCTGTACTTCTCTCCGTCTTAGAGTGAAGTCCTCATCCTTTTAATTCTACTTATTCTTGGCATCCCATTCCTTTTCTGCTCTTCCCCCTTTATATGTAGACACAGGTTGAATCTCTAAACAAACATGCACCAAAAAAAAAAAAAAATTTTTTTTAGAACTGCCTTCCAGTGGCCCATTCTCTAAAATGACAAATTAGTCTTGATTTTCTGTTCACCTTCCAAATAATTTTTATTTTTCTATGTCATCAGGAATATATGATTCTATAAACCAGCCCTATTCAGTAGACTGTACTGTGATGATAAAGTTGTTCTCTCTGTACTGATCAATATGCTGGTCACTAGTCACATATGGCTACTGAGCTCTTAAAATCTTATCAGTTATTTTTCTTGCACCACCTCATTCTAAATACATATATCTTGAACCAGTAACTCATGGCCATTTCACTTAATACAGTTTACATACTCTGAGTACAATAGGTATAAAGATACTACTTACAGATAATAGATTTAATTCAATGCTTGTTCCAAAAGAGCACCAACATTTCTGTTTCATTTGCCCCATATCTTCAGTTAGTGGACCAGACTAAAGCCAAGAGCCAGGAACTCCAGCCCAGTCTCCTACATTGGTGGCAGGAGCTCAAGTACTTGAGCCATCATTATCTGCCGCTTCCCAGGCACTTTAGCATGGAGCTGGACTAGCAGCAGAATAGGTGGGAATTGAACTGGCACTCCAATATTGGATGTGGTTGTCCCAAGTGGCATCTTAACCCATTGTACCACAATGCCAGCCCCAAACAGGGATTATGTGTTAACAAGATGTCACTTGTATGTAATAAGAGCTGTGATTCTTTGGAATGATTTTGTAACTTCTCCTAATCAACATATTTCTCCCATGTATTTTCTTATGTTTAATATGGCAAGTTTTATAGACAAAAGCTTTTCCATTTTTGGTGTATTCTAAGACCCTCCTATACAAGGTCTTTAATGAAAAAAACAAAAAGCTGTTGCTTTGTGACAAAGTCTTCCTCACATTGACTACAGTCATAATATGTCTCCTATGTAAATTTTCTGGTGTTTAATGAGATCTGACTTTAGAAAACAGCATGGTACTGTGGTGTAGTGGGTAAAGCTGCCGCCTGCAGTGCCAGCATTCCATATGGGTGCCAGTTCGAGACTTGGCTGTTCCACTTCTGATCCAACTCTCTGCTATGGCCTGGGAAAGCAGCAGAAGATGGCCCAAGTCTTTGGGCCCCTGCACCTGCGTGGGAGACCCAGAAGAAGCTCCTGGCTCCTGGCTTTGGACTGGTGCAGCTCCAACCATTGTGGCCATCTGGGGAGTAAACCAGCAGGTGGAAAACCTCTCTCTCTCTCTCTCTCTCTTACTTTCAAGTAAATAAATAAATCTTTAAAAAAAAAAACAAGATATATCATATTCACTATATGAAGAGATTCTTTTCTATGTGAAATGTCTTCCATTCTAGTAAGAGTTTAACAGTATACAATGAAACAAACCCAGTGAATAAGGCCTTTTTCCTAAAGTTTCTCTGCTGTGTGAGTTTTCTCTTATAATATTGGATGTGATTTTATGAAGCTTTGCCTCATTCTCTGTATGGGTGTAATTTTTCTTGATGTCTGTTCCTTTCATGTGCAGTTCGTTCTAACTTCTTCTAAAAGGTTATGCCACATTTAACAATTTACTTCTCTCCTATATAAATCATCCAGTATTCAGTGAGCCTGGACGTTGTGGTATATGTTTTCCCATATATACTGCATCCATGAAATTTGTATACCAGCTGAATTCTCTGATCTTTAGTAAGCTGAGATTTCCTGATGCATTCCCTACATATATAAAATTTCTTAATTTTCTTCCTTCTTTTAAAAAAAAGTTTTATGTATTTATCTGAAAGAGTTACACAGAGAGAGGAGAGGCAGAGAGAGAGAGAGGTCTTCCATCTGCTAGTTCACTCCCCAGATGGCTGCAACAGCTGGAGCTGCGTCGATCCCAAGCCAGGAGCTTCCTCTGGGTCTCCCACATAGGTGCAGGGGCCCAAGGACCTAGGCCATCTTCTACTGCTTTCCCAGGCCATAGCAGAGAGCTGGATTGGAGTGGAGCAGCCAGGACTCGAACTGGCGCCCATGTGGGATACCAGCACTGGAGGTGGTTGCTTTACCTGCTATGCCACAGTGATGGCCCCTCAATTTTCTAAGCTCTCTCAATGCTTAATGATTAAGACTTATTGCTGATGAGTTTTCCTCTTTGAGAAAATTTAATGTTATCACAGATTTGCTCCTGCTTTCCACGGAGAAAGGATTTCCCATCTCTATTAAGCTCAGTAGCATTCTTTACCTCATTGCTTCTGTTCTATTTAACTCAAATTTGATTTCAGAGTTTTCCTGTGATTTTGTCTTAAAGAAAAACGATGTTGACCTGCATGAACAATATTTTTAAAGGCATTATGCTTATAGCACTGTTCTACTCTCTATACAGTTTTGGTTGTACTAATATCTTAGAGAAAAGCATCAGATTTTTTGATTTCTAGGAAATAATAATGAATGACAAGGTATGAGTTGGCTCTTTACTGTCAGCTACGTAAGAATAAGAATCTTTAACAATGTTCTTTATCTCAATAAAAACTCCAGTCTAAGTGCAGACTGGGCTCTCAGCCTTTCCTGAGATACCCACCTGGTGTGCCAGGTGCATTTCTGGTCATCAAACTTGGCTAGCATTCTTACTGCAAGAGAGAGAAAGGGGGGAGGGGGAGAAAAGAAGGGTCTTTATCTCTTGGGAACTGATAAAAACACAATACAAGGGTGCCTCAAAAGTTCATGGAAAATGGAACTAAAAGATGTTTATTTTGGTGTACAAAAGTCTGTAATTCATGCAGTTTTTTTTAATTTTTAATTTTTTTTGACAGGCAGAGTGGATAGTGAGAGAGAGAGAGACAGAGAGAAAGGTCTTCCTTTTGCTGTTGGTTCACCCTCCAATGGCCGCTGCGGCCGGCGCATCGTGCTGATCCAAAGCTTGGAGCCAGGTGCTTCTCCTGGTCTCCCACGCAGGTGCAGGGCCCAAGGACTTGGGCCATCCTCCACTGCCTTCCCAGGCCATAGCAGAGAGCTGGCCTGGAAGAGGGGCAACCGGGATAGAATCCGGCGCCCCAACTGGGACTAGAACCCGGTGTTCTGGCGCCGCAAGGCGGAGGATTAGCCTGTTGAGCCACGGCGCCGGCCTCAGTTTTTTTTTTTTTTTATAATACACATTTCCCATGAATTTTCTGAAGACACTTTATATGCGTAGACTTCAAATTTTTTGCACTGAATTTACCTTTTAATTCCATTTTTCAAAAATTTGTGAAATATCTTATAGACACAAATCAAGCAGCAAAAGCAACAGTTGTACAAAGCTTAAATAATTAACAATGTATATAGATTTGGCTACTTTCTAACACTTTGTAAAACTTGCATAAATAGTATAAAACAAGAAAAATTAAAGTTAGATGAGAAAACATAAGTGTAAAGCAAACCTGATCCAAAATTAGGGGACCTGCATTTAGTTATCCTATAAATCTTTACTGAGTGCACATTATATCCTTGTTGTGGTGTTCGGAAATCTAACCTATTATTTATTTTCAATGTGTTTATATTCTAGTTAGGGAAAATAATAAGCAAGCAAAGAAGACAAGAAGGCAACTGCAAATTATGAAAAACAAAGATGAAGGGAGGTGGAATAAAACATCACGGAATAAAACACGGCTCCCTGATGAATTCAAAATGTTGGAATAAGTGTGAAGAATTGAAGTTTACTGATTTTAAGTCAAGAGGAACTGCCTTTGAAAGTGTGAACAGTATTGAGATTTGGAATTTGAGGAAGTAAGCAGACTTTTTATTTAAAGATTTATTTATTTATTTATTTGAAAGTCAGAATTACACAGAGAGAGAGAGAGGGAGAGAGAGAGAGAGAGAGAGATCTTCCATCCGATGGTTCACTCCCCAGCTGGCCGAAACAGCCAGAGCTGCACTGATCTGAAGCCAGGAGCCAGGAGCTTCTTCCGGGTCTCCCACGTGGGTGCAGGGACCCAAGGACTTGGGCCATCTTCTACTGCTTTCCCAGGCCTCAGCAGAGAGCTGGACTGGAAGAGGAGCAGCCAGGACTCAGACCCAGTGCCCATATAGGATGCCAGCGCTTCAGGCCAGGGCATTAACCCACTGCACCACAGCGCCAGCCCCCAGTAAGCAGACTTTTTAAAGCATATAACTATTTAGATTTTTATTAGAAATTAAAGTGCAAAGTATGCAGTTAGAGACAAAAAAATTTGAAGAGTTTAAGTGGACACAGCAATGTGGAAAGTTATCAAGATGTAAATATTTATGGATAAAAGTTGAAATGTTATGGATAAAAGTTGAAATGACTGTGTTCAGAGAATGTAAAGATTGAAAAGATTAAGGCAAAAGGACCTAAGCTTTAGTAATTTAAATATTCAGATTTTGGCTTGGAAAAATCCATTAAAATGAACCAAACTGACTATACTGACCAGGAAAATAAACATACACTTATTTTAAACAAATATCACAAAGAGACTAGACATTGTCCTGAAAACTGAATATAAGAGATAATGTAGGAAGACACATGTTTATATCTTGAGGATAGACTTAAAGAACTGAAATAGATTTGTATTAGCTGGGCAAGTGTGGCTTTAAATTACAACCATTACTGGGCCTGGTGCTGTGGTATAGTGGGTGAAGCCACCAGCTGAAGTGCCAGCATCCCATATGGGCACCGGTCTATGGCCTGGGAAAGCAGCAGAAGATGGCCCAAGTCCTTGGGCCCCTGCACCCGCATGGGAGACCTGGAAGAAGCTCTTGGCTGCTGGCTTCAGATCTACGCAGCTCCAGCCATTGCGGCCAGTTGGGGAGTGAACCAGCATATGGAAGACCTCTCGCTATGCCTCTCCTCTCGCTGTGTAACTCTTTCAAATACATAAATCTTAAAAAATATATATAACCATTACCAGCACCCAATGTTTAAGCCTCAACCCCCCAACTCTACAGGGGCCTGGGGCCCTGAGTTTCCAGACCCATCTCTTCATGCTGTAACCAAAAGTCTGGGCCTTGTCAATGGTGGTAAATCACAATAATGAGGACAAAGTTTGAAGATAAAGGAAAGAAAGTTTAGTCCACTGGTGGATGAGGGTAGCAGACTTTGTTCAATGACACACCTTACTATTCTGAGTCTCAACCACTGATTTACTCTGCATGGGCCCTCAATGACCATAAACCCCAACAGATGGGCTATTGGTCATTACTTTAAGATTCCTAATACATGACTGCCAAAGGTTCTATTATTCCTCAGTGACTAAAAGAGAAGATATCCTCAGTACATGGCCCTTCATGGTCCCAGTACCATGTTGTGATTCACTGACTTCCAAAGCCTTTTACTCTGGAGTTAGGTCCAGAACCCAACCTACCGGAACTTGATCCTTTGTAGACTCTACAAAGAATGAATAAAGTTGGAATCCAAGTTCAAAAAGACTTCAACCCTGATGCCATTGCTCCACAGCTCTTCCTTTACCATCATGAGGACACTAAGAGCCAATAATTCCTGGTGGAGAAACGGCACTTCCAGGAGTCTGAGCTCTGGCCATGGGCCCTGCATTCTGCTGTGTTCCACAACACAGCATCTATAATGACTGTTACCATTCAGTGCTGTAAGAAAGTACTGAGTTAACTTCAGGGTACTGTAACTGTATTGAACACATCTTCCTCTTTCTTTTCATTCTAACCTTATGATGTTATATGATTGCAACTATAAAGAAAGCACATTGTCCTCTCTTTTCCACATTCTAATTAACAAAAGCTAACTGCTCATCCTGTGACTTATTAGAATGCTTATTCAACAGATGCTGCCCTAAGAATTTCAGGGGACAACCTCAGGTAAGGAAGGAAATTATGATCATCAGCCAAAAACAATCAACTCGATATCAAGAAGCTTCCACCTAAGTAATGTCAGGATGACTAGCAGAACCAATCCTAGAAACCTGACAATCTCTTCCAGCCCCTATTTCTCCTTTAAAAGTTCTGCTAACTTGCAAATTAGGAAAAGTACTTCTGAAACTGAAGAGGTTGCTTTTCCCTGAAGACACACCCTCTTGAATAAATCTATTTCCTTGCATCAACTCTCATCTCAGGTTAACTGGCAGTCCAGTGCCAAGCAGCCCAGGTCTGATTTTAAGTAGTCAGTACCTCTATCACTATGATAACTGCAGAAGTTATCAAGAGATATAAAACCCTCAATAGGCTGAGCAAAATATCTCTGCATGCTCTACGCACATGCTGAGCCACCAGGAGCAAGCACTACAGACACAGGTGTCTCAGAGTAGGTCTGGTCTCCTAATACAAATAATACAAATAATACAAATAATAAAATACAAACTCTTGGCTCAGGGAGGAACTGCTAAGTGCCCCGGGAGGACCAATAGAAAACTAAGTTTGTAAAAGGTGAAGTGTTTGAAGGGGCATGGAAGGCAGCCATCAGAGTGGACAAAAGCAGAGGACATTTCCAGTGTCCTTCCGGGGATGGGACAGAACATGAATCATGCTCAACTAGGTGAGAACTGTCTTGAAGCCAACTCTGGGACATTCCGTGAAGCCCACTGCCCACATTATCTATAATAGGGAGAAAGGTATGAGCCTTCAAATAAAATCAAATATTTCTCCCAAGACACGTGAAGGTGAAAAGGGAGCATATGAAATATTAAGCAACCAAGCAATGCAGGTAGCACCTGGCAAACTGCATTTAAGTGCTAGCTATAGCTTTTATGAAGGGAAGAGAGTGAAGTAGTAAGATGATAGAAGTTTTTACTGTTATTACTTTGCATTTTATTTGAAGAGCAGGGACATAGAGGAGACTATCTTCCATTTGTTGGTTCACTAGTCAAAGGCCTGCAACATTCAGGGCTGGACGAAACTGAAGCCAGGAGAATGGAACTCCATCTGGGTCTCCCACATGGATGGCAAGAACTTAAGTACTTTAGCCATCATCTGCTGCCTCTCAGCATGTGCATCACTAAAAACTACATTAGGACTTGAACCAGGCACTAGGATATGGGAGATGGGGCATTCCAAATGGCAGCTTAAAGCACTTTGTGAAATGCTTCCCAGTGTTCACTTTTTAAATTGTCTATCCAATTAAAGTTTTATTCATTTATTTATTTTTATTTTTGACAGGCAGAGTGGACAGAGAGACAGAGAGAAAGGTCTTCCTTTGCCGTTGGTTCACCCTCCAATGGCTGCCGCAGCCGGCGTGCTGCAACCGGCGCACTGTGCTGATCCAAAGGCAGGAGCCAGGTGCTTCTCCTGGTCTCCCATGGGGTGCAGAGCTCAAGCACTTGAGCCATCCTCCACTGCACTCCCGGGCCACAGCAGAGAGCTGGACTGGAAGAGGGGCAACCAGGATAGAATCTGGCGCCCCGACCGGGACTCGAACCCGGTGTGCCAGCGCCACAAGGCGGAGGATTAGCCTATTGAGCCACGGCGCCGGCCGGTGCTCCTGATATTTTGAAGATGTTCTAGTTAGTGTGATTCACTATTGTTTCTATATAATTTCTTCTGACAATTCATGGGACAGAATCTACCATTGGCAACCCTGTCACATTCACGGTCTTCAAAGATCTTCCAATGGTTTGTCTCCTATATTAACCGATACCTACCGAGGTCTTATTTCTGGGCCAGGGCTTTTCCACGGTTATTGTATTTCATTCAACTATGAGTTCACTGATGATCTGTGATCTATGACCATTGATAGGATCTATCCTCCCATAATAGATTTTCCCAGTCTGTGCATTTATAGGACTTTTTTTTTCCATTTAATATATACACACTTAGCCATATAACGAGCTAGGTTTTACTCAAGAGTTTTCAACCTTGAATATTTCAGTTTATTTCTCTGTGGTTTTTGTGACAAAGTATGACGTAATGGATCACTGAAAGCACTACCATATTCACTGCATTCATAAGGTTTCTCTTCTGTGCAAATTCTATCTTTCACAGAAGCTGAACATCTGGCAACTGGCTGTCCCACAATGGCTACATTGCGATCTGCTTGGAACTCACTGCTGTTTAATAAAGTCTGAGGTGCACCAGAGGGCATGTGCACAGTCCCCATGTTAGCAGAGTTTTTCTCCTGTATAAAATCATCTGTTTGTGATGAGCTGTGACTTTTTGAGGAAGGATTTTCTAACCTGACTGAAGCTACACGCTTCTCTCTTGCATGCAGCATCCCCTTATGATACACAAGGCATGACAAATGGGAGAAAGCCTTCCCACAATCAGAGCATCCGTATGGTCTCTCTCCTGTGTGAGTTCTGCGGTGTCTGTTGAGGCATGACTTATCTCTGAAAGCTTTCCCACAGTCGCCACATTTGTAAGGTTTTTCTCCTGTGTGAATTCTCCGATGGTTAATGAGACCTGACTTGTGTGAGCAGGACTTTCCACATTCAGGACACACAAAAGGCGTCTTTCCTGTGTGAAATCTCTGATGCGATATTAGGCATGTCTTCTGGCTAAAGCCCTTCCCACAGTCACTGCACACGTAGGGTTTCTCCCCAGTATGAGTTCGCTGATGTATAAGGAGATTGCCCTTCTGAATGAAGCGTTTCCCACAGTCACTGCACACGTAGGGCTTCTCTCCAGTATGAGTTCGCTGGTGTACAACCAGATTGCCTTTCTGAATGAAGCCCTTCCCACAGTCACTGCATATGTACGACTTTTCTCCTGTATGTGTTTTCTGATGTGCATTGAGCTGCGATTTCCAGCGGAATGCTTTGTCACATTCAGTGCATTCATAGGGTTTTTCTCCCGTATGAGTTCTCTGATGTTCAATGAGCCTAGACTTTCTGGAGAACGCTTTCTCACACAGACTACATCCATGTGGTTTCTCTCCTGTATGAACTCTCTGATGGTTAATGAGCCGAGATTTCTTGATGAAGCCTTTTCCACAGTCACTGCATACATAGGGCTTCTCTCCTGTATGAGTTTTCTGATGTGCAATAAACTGCGATTTCCAGCGGAATGCTTTGTCACATTCAGTACATTCATACCGTTTGTCTCCTACGTGTGTTTTCTGATGTTCAGTGAGCCGGGACTTTCTGGAAAAGGCTTTCCCACACATACTGCATCTATGAGGTTTCTCTCCTGAATGAACTCTCTGATGATCAATGAGGCGAGAATTCTTGAGGAAGGCCTTTCCACATTCATTGCACACATGGGGTTTCTCTCTCTTTTGAGTTCCCTGAGGCTTAATGAATTGTGCATTTGTAGTCACAGAATTTCCGTATTTGGGAAATTTCTTTTCAGCAAAAAATCGTTCATGCTCAGCGTGAAGGAAGGATTTCTTGTCTCCATTTACCCCCACAAGATTTTTTATTTTACAGCTCCTGTTATGCTTGACTAAGCTTAAATTTGATTTCACTGTTTTTCCATTTACGTCAAACACAACATGATTTTGCATTAAAGGGATATTACTTTTCCTCTGATTAATGCTCTTTCCAAATTCACTATGTTCATGGTATTGTCCCACTCTTTTCAGACACCTTTGGTTTTTCAAATGCACCTGCAGATGATCATTGACTGTCTTGATTTCTAGGAAAGAAGAGAACAGTAAGTCATTCCATCAGCATGGAAAAGACTAAAACTAATCCATAAACAGCTCTGTGTAGGCTGGCTCATAATTGACAATACTAATACCTCAGTTTAAAAAGTAGATAAGTAGATAAGGTTGCTGTCACTTGGACAAGGGTAAAATAATTTAAACAAAGAAAAGGTGAAAGTAGTCAGTGTATAAATAATGTTAGGTAATTCAAAATAAATAAATACAGATTTAGTTTTCTAAGTATGATCACATAAAGTACTATAAAATAATAGTCAAAATATATATATATATATACATATATATATATTTTAGTTAGGGAAAATCAAATAGAGAAGCAATGACATAGAGAGTGTAGGTACAAACTGTGAAAAATAATTTGAGGAAGCAATGGAGAGGGAGGTGCAAGAAATCAGGATATAATTTTGGGAAAGGCAAGACTTACTCAAGGTTTCAATACAACAAGATTACCAAAAATAAGGAATTAGGATCATTCCTAATTATCTGCATTGAACCACCAGATACAGTAGCACCTTTTGATAAGATGGGAACTAACACTGAGGTTTCCATTGGGTAAAATCAAGTTAGCATTTTTTTTTCTTTTTTTTTTAAGATTTATTTTTTAAATTATAAGTCAGAGTTACTGAGAAAGAGGAGAGGCAGAGAGACAGAGAGAGGTCTTCCATCTGATGGTTCACTCCCCAAATGGCTGCAATGGCCAGAACTGTGCTGATCTGAAGCTACGAGCCAGGAGCTTCTTCCGGGTCTCCCATGCGGGTGCAGGGGCCCAAGGACTTGGGCCATCTTCTGCTGCTTTCCTAGGCCACAGTAGAGAGCTGGACTGGAAGTAGACCAGCCAGGACTAGAACCAGCACCCATATGGGATGCCGGTGTTTCAGGCCAAGGCGTTAACCCACTGTGCCACAGCGCCGGCCCCCAAGTTAGCATTTTAAACCATATCAACTATGAGATGAGTTTAAAATATTCAAATACAAACATGAAAAATCTAGTTGGATACATAAAATTTGATAAAAGTCTAGAATAGAGATAACAAGATGGAAATCATCACTCCATATATATTATTTAAGGACAGAGGGCTGGATAGGAATGTATTTGGAAAACTACATAGATTCAAACAAGATGAAAGTATGGGGCTAGGTTTATGCTTATTGCAATATTTAGATTTTTTAAAAAGACTGATTGATTTGAAATGCAGAGTCACGGAAAGAAAGGGAGAGACAGAGAAAAAGAGATCTTTCATCTGCTGGTTCACTTCCCAAACAGCTGAAATGGCCAGGGCTGGGATAGGCTAAAGCTAGGAGCCAGAAACTCTACCCAGGTCTTCCTTGTAGGTGTAGGGGCCCAAAGACTTGGGCTATCTTCTACTGCTTTCCCAGATATATAAGTGGAACTGGCACCCATATGGGACACTGGCATTGCAGGGATCAACTTAAGCTCCTATGTCACAACACTGGCCCCAATATTTAGATTTTGATTTAGAAAAGTCCAGACTATACCAATCAGGGAAATAAGCAAATATATGTATCAGAAACTATTATCCCAAAGAGTTGAGTCAGAATGTTGTAAACTTAGCATTTGATTTTAAGATAAATGATAGATTTTGGGGAGTCTATCTTATTCCTCCAGTTTGTTATCTTTCATTCTGTATACCACCATCAAACTTAAATTTCCCAAAGCATCAGTATCCTGTTTACAGCAAAACTTCTGTAGTCAATATTCTATCTTTTAAATTGTTGTGAAACATTCTCCTACATCAAACAGATGGAGAAAAATTTCATAGACATTCTGGTCTTCTCTAGAATCAGACATTTTGAGGTATTGCATAGGGTACTGTCACCACTTCCAGACACATCCTGTAGTTATACGCGCTCTAATATTCAAATTATTCCTGTTTCAATGTCTCCTATATTATGATTCCCATTGTCTTTCAAAATGTTATATAAAATGTCTCAGCTGCCATCAGTTAAGAAGTCCTAAAGGGTCACACTTCAGATCCCAGAACAAGACTCTCGGTAGTGTACTTTCCATTATTCTTAGAAATACTGGATGTGCTTTACTGTTGCTACACCCTTGCCACCCAGTTAGAAGTAAGCTTATATACCCAGTAATGATATAAAATAAACAAACAACCTCACCATTCTACCTCAATTACACATAAAAGTCCACACAAGCCAGCCTGCAAATAAAAACTTTACCATGATTATCCCATTTATTCATGCTCACACTCGACCAGTTCCCTAAAAATACCTCCAAACCTTCCCACGGCCAGATTCAGGACAGTCCCTTCACAGTTACTCACACAACCTTGCAGACCTCCAACTTCACACCTTCAATAGCTCTGTGCTTTTAAAGTAGCTTTATTGTAGCATTACTAATATATAAAGATTGTTCATGTTCAAGGTATACAATTCGATGTTTTTTCTTAAAAATTTATTTAGGGACTGGGGGCTGTGGTACAGCAGGTGAAAGCCCTGGCCTGAAGTGCCAGCATCCCATATGGGCACCGGTTTGAATCCTGGCTGCTCCACTTCTGATCCAGCTCTATGCTATGGCCTGGGAAAACAGTAGAAGATGGCCTAAGTCTTTGGGCCCCTGGACCCGCATGGGAGACCCGGAAGAAGCTCCTAGCTCCTGACTTCGGATCGGCTCAACTCTGGCCATTGCAGCCATTTGGGGAGTGAACCAGCGGATGGAAGACCTCTCTCTCTGTCTTTACTTCTCTCTGTAACTCTTTCAAATAAAAATAAATCTTTTTTTAACGGCCGGCGCCACGGCTCACTAGGCTAATCCTCCGCCTTGCGGCGCCGGCACACCAGGTTCTAGTCCCGGTCGGTCGGGGCACCGATCCTGTCCCGGTTGCCCCTCTTCCAGGCCAGCTCTCTGCTGTGGCCAGGGAGTGCAGTGGAGGATGGCCCAAGTCCTTGGGCCCTGCACCCCATGGGAGACCAGGATAAGCACCTGGCTCCTGCCATCAGATCAGCGCGGTGCGCTGGCCGCAGCACGCCTACCGTGGCGGCCATTGGAGGGTGAACCAACGGCAGAAGGAAGACATTTCTCTCTGTCTCTCTCTCTCTCACTGTCCACTCTGCCTGTCAAAAAAAAAAATAAATAAATCTTTTTTTAAAAAAGATTTATTTATTTATTTGGAAAGCAGAATGACAAAGAGAGTGACTGATCTTCCAACTGCTGGTTCACTCCCAAAATGGTTGCAATGGTTGGGGCTGGGCCAGGCTGAAACAGGGAGTCTGGAATTTGATTCAGGTCTCCCATGTGGATGGCAGGGGCCTAAGTATCTGGGCCATCTTCCACTGCCTTCCCATACATATTAGAGGGAGCTAAAGTGGAAGTGGAGCAGCCAGGACTCAAACCAAAATTCTGATATGGGGTAACAGTGTCACAAGTGGTGGCTTAACCTGCTGCACCATGATGCTATCCCACCCCTTATTCTTTAAAGAATTATTTGAAAGTCAGAACAAGAGAGAGAGAGAGAGAGAGAGAGAGAGATTGAGATCTTCTATCTGCTGGTTCACTCCCCAAATGGTTGCTACAGCCAGGTCTGGGTCAAGCCAAAGCCAAGAGCCAGGAACTCCATCCTGGTCTCCCATGTAGGTGGTAAGGACCCATGTACTTGGGCCATCTTCTACTGCCTTTCTGGGCACATTAGCAGGAAGCCAGATCAGAAGTGGAGCAGTTGGGACTTGGCCCAGCTATCCAGTATGGAATGCTGGTGTTGCAAGTCACAGCCTAACCATTGCTGCCACAATGCCAGCCCAATTTGATGTTTATATTTATACATATATATAGATAGATATACATATATATATGTATATATAGTGATATGATCAGCAGAATCCAGCTAATTAATGTATCTATTGCCTATATATAGTTACCATTTACATGTGACTTTATTAACACATCAGTTTATTCAAATCCTAAATATGCCCCCTATATATCATGCTATTATTCTCCATTCTATATCATTATAAGCTCTGTTTTTCTTGAACTTCTAAAGCATTCTCTGTCTTTATCGTTTATTTTGATAGTTAACTTTACACATGCCTGAACAGCAGCAAAAGATGCCTCAAGTGAAATTCTATGTATTACACGTTTGTTCACTAGGTGTTACTAAAATCTTAGTCACAAAAAATATTGCTTTATTTCTCAGTAAATTTAATCTCTTATACTATGCAATAGGGCTGTAGTTCATCAACAAGGCTCCAGAGGGCCTATTTACAGCACTACATATAGGCTATCCCAGGATGCAACCCAAGTCTAACACAGACTCTCAGAAAAAGTCTTGGTGCACATATTAGGAAACCACTCACTTAAAAAATACTCATCTTTCTGATCACTAGTTTTCAAACTACTTCATCTATCCTTTCATTGCAGAAGATCATACTCAATCCAAACTTCTATGTTTAGTCTTAACCTCTCCTTAAACCCGATACATCCAACTCCAGCAGAGAACACTACAGGATTGAGAACAAGCATTCCAATGAAAATGTCTAAAACTGGGGCCGGTGCTGTGGCACAGTGGGTTAAGCTATCATCTGCAGTGCCAGCATCCAATACGAGTGCAGTTCAAGTCCTGGCTACTCTATTTTTATCCAGCTCCCTGCTAATGTGCTGAGAAAGCAGATGATGGCCCAAGTGCTTGGGCCCCTGCATCTGCATGGGAGACACAGACGGAGTTCCAAGCCTGGCCACCTTGGCCATTTGGGGAGTGAAAAAGCAGATGGAAGATTTCTCATTCTCTTCCTCTGACTTTCAGTAAATAAATAAATCTTATTTTAAAAAAAATCTAAAACTGAACTCTAATTTCTCAACCCTTATCTCTTTCTCCACACATCAACTTCACCTCAGGAAATGGCAATTCCACTCCTTCCAGGACTCAAACCCAGAAAATTACCTTCATCATTCATTTGTATGTTTTTCTCATACCTTTTGTCTACCTCAACAGGAAATTATATCTTCCCTCCTTTATAAATGCAGTCAAAAACTCACCCCTGTCCCCAAGTCAAGGACAACCATTCTTCCTGCTACTACAGCAGTAGCCTCTTAAGTGGATAGAAGATGTCAGCCTCTGCCTACCATTGTCTACTTTCTACAAAGTACCAAAGTGATTCTTTTATACTAGCCATCAGGGAAATGCAAATAAAAAACCACAATGAGGTTTCCCCTCACCCTGACAAAATGTCTCTCATACAGAAATCAACAAATGCTGGGGAGGATGTGGGGAAAAAGGTACCATAATCCACTGTTGGTGGGAATGTAAACTAGTACAGCCACTGTGGAAGTCAGAATGGAAATACCTCAGAAATCTGAATATAGGGCTACCATACGACCCAGCCATCCACTCCTGGGAATTTACCCAAGGGAAATGAAATCAACATATGAAAGAATTATCTGAACCCCATGTTTACTGGAGCTCAATTCCCAATAGCTAAGATATGGACTCAACTCAAATGTCTGACAACTGAAAACTGGGTAAAGAAATTATGGGATATGTACATCGTATGTACACAGTAGTAAAATAAAAATAAAACACAAAATCTGATCATTTGCAACAAATTGGATGAAACTGGAAAAAAAATCATACTTAGTGAAATAAGCCAGTCCCAAAGGGACAGATACCACATGTTCTCCCTAAGCTGTACTGACAAATAGAGCACCTAAAAGGAAATCTGTAGAAGTGAAATTGATACTTTGAAAAGCAATGACTTATTTGTATAGTCCTTGTTTTGACTGTTGAGGAACAATTTTTTCTTCCTCATACTATTTGTTGAACTCTTTACTTAACATAGAGTTAATCATATGTGTATAAGGTTAATTGGAATCAACCTGAATGTCCATCAACTGAAGACAGGATAAAGGAATTATGGGATATGTGCACCATGGAATACAACACAGCAGTAAAAAAAAAAAAAAAAAAAAAAAGAAGTCTTGTCATTTGCAACAAAATGGATGAAACTGGAAAACTTCATAGTGAAATAAGCCAGTCCTAAAAGGACAAATACCATATGTTCTCCCTGATCTGCTGTAACTAATAGAGTACCTAAAAGGTAATCTATAAAAGTGAAATTGATACTTTGAGATGTGATAACTTTGAACAACCCTTATCTCAACTGTTGAGGAACCTTTTTTTTTTAATACTATTTGTCAAATTCTTTACTTAGTATAGAGTTAATCTGATGTGTATAAAGTTAATTGAAAATAGATCTTAGTAAAAAACAAGAATGAGAACAGGAGAGGGGAGAGGAAGAAGTGTGGGAGTGTGGGTGGAAGGTTGGGTACAGAGGGAAGATTTATGAAATGCATAAAGTTTTTTTTTCTGGGGGGAAAAAGTGATCCTTTTAAATATAAACCGTATCATGTTACTCCTCTACTCAAAACTTTCATTTTGGGGCCAGTACTGCGGCGCAGTGGGTTAACGCCCTGGCCTGAAGTGCTGGCATCCCATATGGGCGCTGGTTTCAGTCCCCGCTGCTCCACTTCTGATCCAGCTCTATGCTATGGCCTGGGAAAGCAGCAGAAGATGGCCCAAATCCTTGGGACCCTGCACCCACGTGGGAGACCGGGAAGAAGCTCCTGGCTTCAGATAGGAGCAGTTCTGGCCACTGCAGCCAATTGGGGAGTGAACCATCAGATGGAAGACCTCTTTCTCTCTCTCTCTGCCTCTCCTCTCTCTGTGTAACTATGACTTTCAAATAAATAAATAAATTTTTAAAACTTTCATTTTTTCTCAACTTGCAATTAAAAAAAAAAATCAAAAGCCCTTGAAATGTGCTAAAGAGGTTCTACAAGCACTAGAAGATAGGAGAGAGGAATGGAACTGATAATCCCCCAGTCTATAGAAAGAACCAGCCCTGCTGACACTCTCATCTCAGAGTTCCAGCCTCCAGAACTTTGAGATGACACCGTTCCTGTTGCTTAAGCCACCCAGTTTGTGGCACTTTGTATGGCAGCCTTAGCAAACTCGTGTGTAGGATCCCTTCTGGGACACCACACCACATCTCCTGGGGCTCTCTCGCTTGTGACAGGTTCTCTGACTTCATTGTGTCTGAGGACCTTGGCAGTTTTGAGGAGCACTGGTCATCTGTTTTGCAGAACATCTCCCAAATTGCAAATCTTAATTCCTTGAGCTGCAGAAAAAAGTCTGTCATTTTTGTCAAGGTACAGCCTTTGGGAACTGACAAGGTCATGTGGGTGGAGCCCTCATGAAGGGGATTAGTGCCCTTATAAAAGGGGCTCCAGAGAGCTCTCTCGCTCTCATTCTGCCACGTGAAGACACAGTGAGAAGGAGGTCGTCTGTAACCTGGAAGAGGGCCCTCACCAGAACCCACCCTTGCTGGCACCCTGACCTCAGACTTCCAGTCTCCAGAACTGTCAGAAATAAACTTCTATTGCTCACAGTAAAAAAGATGTCCTATGTGTCTTGTCTACCCCAGACTCTAGCTATCACCATGATGACATTAAAGGCATATTATCTCCAACCAAAGCCCCTCTTGCTCTCGCTACTGTATTCAACCAGGTGTATTTCAAGTTTCTCAAACACACATCTGCCTCATTCCTTTGAACTTGGCTCTTTTGTCTTCCTGGATGGTAATTCACCCAAGGGATAGACCTCATATGTCTGCTCAGAGATGCCATAGCAAAGAGTCATTCCTGGGGTGGGCATTGTAGCACAGCCCTGGCTGTTGTGATCTTCAAATAAACAAATAAAACAAATTTTTTTTACAAAAGAGCCATACCTAAAGTGCAGCTTCCAGACCCCTCATACACTATTCTACTATGCATTTATCTATCTCTCCAGCATTTTTCACCATATAACATATATTTAGCTATTTCAATTAATTTTGTGTCTCCTCCTTTTAAAATGTAATTTCCAAAAATAATTCTGCTGTTCACAGCTATAAGGAACAGTATTAATAGGCTATCAGAACATATTTCAGGCAATTGAAAAGTATTTAAAGCAACAGAACAAGGAAATATTTACATGTATGGGACACACAAGGGAGGCTACTTTAAATGTAGCTGACTTTGAGTGTAGCAAAAGGAAAAGGAAAACAAACTGTATCAGCAAGATGAAATCACATCATGGAGATTCAACTGGAATATCAACTGAGAGAAGAAAAATTTCCATCATGCACAAGTAGAACTACTACGATTAACTGGGACTTAATACCATCAGATTATGATAAGAAAAGGGCAGCTTTAAATCCAGAAATATTTTTTAAAAAACTAAAATAATAATTGCATGAGAAGCAATGTAGGCAGGAGGTTCAACTATCTGATTTGAGCTGGAAATAGAGAATGAGGATTTTTTTAAAAATCAAAGGAAGAGGGGCCAGTGTTGTGGCACAGCATGTTGGGCCACTGCCTGTGACATCAGCATCTGATATGGGTGCTGGTACGAGTCCCAGCTGCTCCACATCCAATCCAGCTCTCTGTTATTGGCCTGGGAAAAGCGGTAGAATGGCCCAAGTGGGCCCCTGAACCCATGTGGGAGATTTGGAAGAAGCTCCTGGCTTGGATATGGTCCAGCTCCAGATATTGGAGCCATTTAGGGAGTGCCCAGGTAGATGGAAGATCTCTGTCTCTCTTCTTCTCTCTCTGTAACTCTTTCAAATAAATAAAATAAATCTTTTAAAAAATCAAGGGAATTTTAAAATTTTAAAAATAAATTTTAAAAAATCAAATTTGAATTTTTAATGAAGGAGCTATTGGGGAAGTTCAAAGGTGTGCAGTGGCCAGGACAGATTCAAGGAGTTGTCATGGAAATAGCACACACATGTAAGTGAGAAAACAATGGAGATATCTACCTGAGGATCTCCACAGAAAAGAAGAGCTTAAGTCATTTAAATGAACGAAACTTTTAAAGGCTGTGAGAGCACAGCAAAAATGAAAAACACAACTTTCAGAGGACCTCAGAGTAGTGAATAACAGATTGGGTTACCATGGGGGCTAGAATCCAAGATGGGGGTGGATGTTGGGAAGGAAAACCAACATTACCCAAAAGGACAGAAAGTGTAGTGCTCAGAAAACTGTGGAAATCGAAGATCTCTTTTTGGGAGAGAAGCATGGAAGACAGAATTCCGTAACAAGGAAGAAGAAGGAACAGGTGGTGATATTCTGATGGTGGAAGAATGCAGACATTTAAGAACTCTAAAAACAAACAAAAAGACCTAGATGAAATCCAACTGATCAGATCCAACAAGAGAAAAGAGACTATGTTTCTCTATACATTTTCCCTTTGGCTACTGAGAGCTCCGGTAAGGAGAGGGATCCACAGAAGCTCTGCTCACAAATGCTTGGAGATCCTCACAGCTGCGACACCTCTGAACTACTAGAGTATGACTTACCCCGTCGCCCTCCCTGACGGTTCTCACTCACTCACCTGGGCGAGTGTGACTGTGGATTTCATCTTCAACTGTCCATAGTTCACCTCGTTCCAACTTGGATAGTGCATCTGGCTTGCTGGCTTGATATCCTGTTCATGGAAAATGACAGAAGAAAGATCACCGATTTGGGCTATGGTCAGCCAGCGAGCGAGAAGTTCTATTTTGGGAACTGCGTAACTTATATGTCTGTAAAGCAAAGGCCATCCTCTGATAAAGGATCACATTACACCCTCTTCTCCAGGACCACAGAGGGGACCGAGAAGCTATGATTTCCGAGGACCAGAGGCCCTCTAGAGACTTCAGATGCTTAGAAATGAAAGGCTTCTGGCTGGGCACCCTCTGGGCGGCATGGGGCAGCTGTCCTCACCCACGGACACCAGGCTGCTGTAGTTCTCCAGCATCACATCCCGGTACAGGGCCTTCTGGGCGGGGCTCAGGAGCTGCCACTCCTCCCAGGTGAACTCCACAGCCACGTCCTCCAGTGTCAGCAACTCCTGTAAAAAGAAAGTCTTGCTGAATATGACACAGCTCCCTTTCACTGATGTGGAAGAAGGTGAAGAATGCTGTTCTGCTTATTTTTACCATAGAGGTCACATCTATGCACCTAAGTGTTGTGTTTTTTTTTTTTTTAAGATTTATTTATTTATTTGAAGGCAGAGTTACAGAGAGGCAGAGGTAGCAACAGAGATATAGAGAGAGAGGTCTTCCATTCACTGGTTCACTCCTGAGATGGCCGCAATGGCCAGAGCTGTGCCGATCTGAAGCGAGGAGCCAGGAGTCAAGAGCTTCTTCCAGGTCTCCCAGGTGGGTACAGAGGCCCAAGTACTTGGGCCATCATCTACCACTTTCCCAGGCCATTGCAGAGTGTAGACTGGAAGTGGAGCAGCCAGGACTTGAACCAGTGCCTTGCCGTCGAAGTAAAAGTCTAACTTTACCTGTGTACAAACATTTACCAACTTAGACTTTCCCATTTAATTCAAATTGACCTTTAAAATCATCTAGGAATCTATTATGGAATGACAGAAGGCAAGAATAAAACAAACCGAAAGGTACCTGAGTCTTCATCATTTTCTTCTGTTTGGGGAAATGGACAGTAATGAAGATGCTGTGTCTTTAGTCCCTTTTTGAACTGCTCTAAATTTCTGGTCAGAAATCTTAATCTCTGGTCAATGGTGTCTCCATAAATGATGACCTCCGGGTCCTGGAACCTCCTCCTCACTTAATTTCATGTGTCTTTTTCCTGGAGCCAGGGCCTGTGGACTGAAGAGTAAGTTCACTTTGAATACATATTCCCTCCAGGCTCAGGTGCTGTCACTGCTGCTGCGTACTCACCTTAACTCGGGGCCCTTTATTTGGGGCCCCAGAAACTTTTACACCCTGGGGTAATAAAGCACAAGATTCTCAATGTATGGGATAAGCCTTTCTTCTGTGAAATGGAAGCATGACAACTGAAGGGAGAGACAGAACAGCACAGCTGGTGCTATAATACTAAGGAACTTCTCAGATTAGATTTTAGAAAGAGGACATAGAGAAAGTTGAGAGCTGGACATTTATATCCTGAAAGCCACATATGCCTATGCACCTGTTCAACAGTTATACATCTGACATGCTGGTGCAACTCAGTCTGAAGACAAACGTGCTAATAAGCAAAGCACAGGCATTGTGTTATTTTGTTTCGCATTACTGCCTACTTCATTACAGCCTTATAAGCTATAAATTATTATTTCCAATTTCAGTATTAACCTAAGGCTTAGGTTAAACTATCTTGTCCAAGAAGACACAGTATATGGCAGAGCTAGAATCTGAACCCATGGCTGCCTATCATCCAGAACAGGAGTGACCTTAGCACTCTAGTCTCTTGGCCATATATCCTCGTAGTAAGACCTGTGCTCTTAGCTACTACATTGAGGGAGTTTAATTCCCATTTCATTACATGGAGTATGGTCATGCAGTCACATACACATAATACGAACTTCTTGAATCAACTCTGTGAACAACGAATAATAATATGTACTAATTCTTCCAAAAAGACAAATGGAATATCTGCATGCCACATCTCTGGCCTGAAAGTAATGAGTCTAAGTCATCAGCCAGGGCTGGCACTATGGCATAGCAGGCTAAGACTCTGCCTGAGGTGACAGCATCCCACATGGATGCCAGTTCAAGCCCTAGCTATTCCTCTTTGGATCTGGCTCTCTGTTTATGGTTTGGAAAAGCAGTGGAAAATTGCCCAAGTCCATGGGCCCCTGCACCCGTGTCAGAGACCTGCAGGAAGCTTCTGGCTCCTGGCTTCAGATCGGCTCAGCTCAGCTCTGGCCATTGCTGCCATTTGGGGAGTGAATTGGCAGATAGAGGATCTTTGTCTCTGTCTCTCCCTCTCTCTGTCTATAACTCCACTTCTCAAATAAAATAAGTAAAATCTTAAGTCAGTAGCCCTGGAAGCTTTCTATAGGTCAAGTTCTAGTGCCCCAGTGAAAAACTCAAGTAAGAGTATCAAATTAATGGAATTATCTTGAGCATTCCTTTTATCCTACCTAAGTAGAAACACTGTGATGAGTACCACCTCCTGCAGCCTCCAAACCCACAGGGCTTGCACTTCCATCTCCTCTAACCCATGACAGCCTATGTCCCCTCCTCCCTCCTCAACCCCAAAAGCACTTCACTGAGGCAGTTGACCTTTCAGACTTTTCTTCTTGGAATTCCACCAATGAAAAGGTGCATGGCTCAAATGATGCAGCACTTATGGGCAGGAGGCAGTGGTGGAACATTTCAGAGGCATCCAGGGTATGTACTTCAAATGGCAGAGTCCTTTCCTATCAGCCTCCAAAGCCCTTCACACAGGCTAAGGAAGGGATGCAGTCTCATTTTTGACCCTTAAGAACATTCTGTGTGATACAATCATTCCTGCTGTTTCTAGTGCCTAGGTCCTTTCATTGGAGGGGGGGGTAATTGTTCTGGAAAATACATGTGTGAATGAGCATAGAAAGCTATAAAGATTTTCACAAATTCTAAAAAATTATTACCAGATAGGCTGTGATCACTAGTGATATTATATGAAAGAACAAATAACAAAGGAAAAGTCAATAGAAAGAAAATCAAAACATATAAAATAAGACTCTTTATGGATACATACACATTTAGTAAAACATGCATCACATGAAACAAGTTCAAGATTGTGCATATCCCTGAGGAAGAAAGACGAAGGATCTGCAGATGTCACTTAAGCTGTATTTGCATCTACTTATTTCTTTAAAAAAATAGCAATAACAAAAACCAAAATCATGTACACTGAATGCAAATATAATGCAAAGCAAAACAAAAACTTTGTCAGAACCCTAAACAGTCAAAGGTTTACAGCAACAGAGTGAACACTGAATCAAGAAAACAACTTAGCCGGCGCCGCGGCTCACTAGGCTAATCCTCCGCCTTGCGGCGCCGGCACACCAGGTTCTAGTCCCGGTCAGGGCACCAATCCTGTCCCGGTTGCCCCTCTTCCAGGCCAGCTCTCTGCTGTGGCCAGGGAGTGCAGTGGAGGATGGCCCAAGTCCTTGGGCCCTGCACCCCATGGGAGACCAGGATAAGCACCTGGCTCCTGCCATCGGATCAGCGCGGTGCGCCGGCCGCAGCACGCTACCACAGCGGCCATTGGAGGGTGAACCAATGGCAAAAGGAAGACCTTTCTCTCTGTCTCTCTCTCTCTCACTGTCCACTCTGCCTGTCAAAAATTAAAAAAAAAAAAAAAAAAAAAAAAGAAAGAAAGAAAACAACTTGAACATGGCAGGAAAGCTCTGTGCTTTTTTTGTTTGTTCTCACTGACCTCTGCTCCATGTGCTGTGCAGCTCAGTGGTGGTCTGAAAGACTGAAGCCATCACTCCCAATGTGGGACCCTGGACCCAGGTCCTGGAGGAAGCAGGGAAGACATTATTCACAAAGCACTCTGCGTGTCTACTTAACTGTCTGCGAGCTATCTGAAAGCTCTGACAATGTGCTTATTATTCCTACTTCACCTACTTTGGAAATCACTCAGGATGGAAAAGTGGCAGGTATTTCATGAAAACAGAACCACTTACAGATGCCTGGGGCCAAAGACTTTCACTGAGGCACAGCCAAAAGGTTGTGAGGAAAAGCTAGAAAGTTTCTTATGAAAATTAGATCATTCAAAAACACTTGTGTATACTGGGGAATTAATAAAACTGCATGTACACATGGCAGGAAATCTGCTCAGAAAACCCTAAGCTGATTTTTAGGGTCAGTGCAAATAGGAAGTGATACATAAGGCAGAGTGAGGGGCAGACTGGCTAATCATTAAAAAAGAGTTCCCAGGGGCCAGCGCTATGGAATAGCAGGTAAAGCTGCCTCCTGCAGTGCTAGAATCCCAAATGAGTGCCAGTTCGAGTCCCGGCTGCTCCACTTCCAAGCCAGCTCTCCACTATGGCCTGGGAAAGCAGTAGAAGATGGCCCAACTCTTTGGGCCCCTGCACCCGCATGGGAGACCAGTAGGAAACTCCTGCCTTCGGATCAGCGCAGCTCTGGTCATTGCAGCCAAATGCAGAGTGAACCAGTGGATAGAAGACCTATCTCTCTCTCTCTCTCTCTCTCTGCCTCTCCTTCTCTCTCTGTGTAACTCTTTCAAGTAAAATAATTTTTTTTAAAAAAAAAAAAAAGAGTTCCCAGCACACAATAAGAAAACCAATACATTAAATCAAAGAAGCCAGACACAAACTGTTATATATGATACATGATTCCTTTTAGATGAGACATCCAGGTTAGGTAAAACCACAGAGAGAAACAGCACATTGGTGGCTGTCAATCAAGGTCTGGGGAAGGTGGAATGTGGAGTTACTATTCAACAGGTACCAGGTTGCCTTTGGAGTGATGGAAATGTCTGGAACTAGATAGAAGTGATGGCTGCACAATGCAGTGAGTATACAAAGAGCCACTGAATTACTGACGTGAAGACAGTTAATTTTGTGTCTTGTGAATTCCACCTCGATTAAAAAAAAAAAGTCAAATACATTCTACATAGGCCCAATAAGATACAAGGACTTTCCCCAAAGTCTAACTGTTCTGGAAAAGTAGATATTACACGACTGAAGAATTTCTGGAATAGCTTAACACTTTGGATTGAATATTTTCAACAGAGATTATTAGAACCCAAAAGGAATTGTTTTTGCAAAGGAAATACTGCCATACGTATGCAAAATTGATGTAAAGGTATCTTGAATACAGGATTAACTGAATGAGTACCAGTACACAAGGCCAATCAACTACTATCCAGCTATTAAAAATACAATCCATATTTACTGATAATACATCTCAGAGCTATGCATAGCATAAGCGTATGAAAAGTTGCTCAACACTGCAAGTCTTCAGAGACCAAATCAAAATCATAGCATTGTAACATTTCAATACCCACTAGCATGGCCATAACAAAAAACTGAAAATAACAAGCATTGGTGACCATATGGAGAAATGGGAACCCTCACACACTGCCAGCCGGAATCTTGCAGCCACTTCGGGAAAGTCTAGTGTTCCTTCAGCAGTTAGACATGTTTATCATAGGACCTAAAGAGTCCCTCCCTAGGGTGATATTTAAGACAAATACAATCATGTCCATAAAAGAAAATCCTGCACACAAATGTTCCCAGAATCGCTATTTAAGAAAATGTGCTAAAGCCATACCATGGAATATTATTCAGGTATAAAACGAAATAAGGTCAAGATACAGACTGCATGGGGTGGGCGTGGTGGCACGGTGGGTTAGGCCAGGGCTTGCACACCGGCACCTGCTAGCGTATACCCTGGGGGGCGGCGGACCCCTGACACCATACGGAGCAGACGTGGCTGCAGCTCCTGGCTGCCCCCGGCCCGGCCCCGGCAGGCACCTGGGGGGAGACCCAGCGCAGGGGAGCGCGCGCTCGCGCCTTATAAATAAGCCCCTGGCGGGCACATTTCGGGGTGAGGGCGATGTTCTGAGTCAGACCGTGTATCCCCGCATTCACACAGTGAACCTGCAGGGGGAACAACGTCCCAGCCCTAACCGGGGGTCCCCGGACCGCCTCGGGACTCTAGGAGGCCGCCCCGCCCCCCAAACCCAGGCCCTGCGCCCACTCAGCCGCACGCGAGAAGCCGGGCCCGAACAGGACAGGGCGCTGGTCTCCACAGCACTCCGCGCTGCGGCCATCGCCGGACCCCGCGGTGACCGGCGCCCCCGAGGGCTGACTCCGAGGGCGCCGCGCCCGGCCACCCGCGCTGCCCCGTGCTGTCCCCAGCGAGCCGCGGCCACAGACCCCGCTCTCCGACACCGCCGGAGCCCCACGGGCTGCGCTCGCCGCCTCTCGGGCGCCCTCCTCAGCGTCCGCGCCGGCTACGGCGGCCGACGAGGGTCGCGAGCGTGCGCGCCGGGCGCCGACACCCGGACTTCCGGCTCTGCCGAGGACGGCGGCGAGGACGGCGGCGGAGGAGAGGAGGCCTGAGCCGGCGAGGAGCAGCGGAGAGGTCGCTCGCTTTGCGCGGAGACGTGGGGGCGGCTGAGCCGCCTTCGAAGCCGCTGTCCCCGCTCTCGCGGCCCGGGAGGCGTCTGGCGGCAGGAGGAGGGCGCCGGAGCGCTCGGGGGCGGAGAGCGGGCTGGCGGTGACGCCGTCCCTGGAGGTGACGGACCGGCCGGGGCCTAGTTCACCCGATCCGGGCACAGGATAATCTCAGCGGAGAGGGAACTCCGCGAGGCAGTGCAGCTGCAGGGCTTCCGTCCGTCAGGCGTGGGGCCGCTGCCAGGAGAGCGCCTCCTGGGAACCTCCTGAGAACCGAAGGCTGGAAATTGCGGAAGACGTAAGTACACCAACAACAGAGGGAGCGAAAAGCAAGGAAAAGCAACCAGCCTACCGCGTGGCTGAACTGTAAATTAAATTCACACAGTCGTCGTGTAGATTCTAAACTTGATCCAACCAAGGTAAAAATACGGCTCTACTGGAAAAATGAGGACATTCGTGGGTGCAGTGCAGTGTTTGTAAGAGAATAGTTTTCTTCTTCTTTTTTAAAGATAAGGTTCTTGACGAATGTTTTGCAGGCTTTCTTTTTTTTTTTTTAATTTATTTGAAAGAGTGACACAGAGAGAGGAGAGGCAGAGAGAGAGAGAGAGAGAGGTCTTCCATCCACTGGTTCACTGCCCAATTGGCTGCAACAGCCGGAGCTGAGCTGATCCGAAGCCAGGAGTTTCTTCTTTTGTAATAAATACAGTGCAAAAAAGTTACATGGAAGGCATTCAAATGACTTACTATAAGGAAAAATGATAATAAGAAATTCCTATGAGGCCAGTGCTGTGGGGTAATGAGTTAAGCTACCGCCTGTGACCTGGCATCCCAGCTGCTCCACTTCTGATCCCACTCCCTGCTAATGTGCCTGGGAAAGGTGCAGAACATGGCCCAAGTACTTGGGCTCCTGCATCCACGTGGGAGAACCAGAAGAAACTCCTGACTCCTGGCTTCAGCCTGGCCCAGCTCCAGCTTTTGAAGTGATCTGGAGAGTGAACCAGCGGATAGAAAATCTCTCTCTCTCTCTCCCTGTAACTCTGATTTTCAAATAATTACATAAATAATTTTTTTAAAAAAAATTCCTATGTATCATCACAGTGATTAGAATGAATAGGAATATGCTTTAACAGGACTCATTGTTGTTTAAGGATATGGTTGTGTTTTTACCTGACAGGAGTGGCAGCTACTGAATCCTGTAGTCCAGGAGAATTGGTACCAAGATTTGATATTGGAAAGTTATAGCAATCTAGTATCAGTGGGTAAGAAAATCTTCCCTGGGTAATTTAAGCAATCCATTGCCTTTCCTTTGTCAGGGATAAAAGACTTAGGACTTTACCAGAGATCTGGTTAGTCTTAAGTTTTATTTTTTAAAAATATTTGTTTTCATCTTTTTGAAAGGCAGAATGAAAGAGAGACACACACACATACTCACAGATGGAGAGAGTGCGAGAGAAGGAGCGACAGATAGGGACTGATCTTTCATCTCCTGGCTCACTCCTTAAATGCCCACAAGAGTCATGGATGGGTCAGACAGAAAAATCCCAGAACTCTATCCAAGTTTCCCACATGGGTGGCAGGGACACAAACACTTGAGCCATCATCTGCTGCCTTTCATGGTGTGCATTAGGGGTACGTTGGATCAGAAGCCATGTAGCCAGGGTGTGTACTGGTACTCCAGTCTGGGAGATGGGCATTCTAACTGTACCGCAACACCCACCTGTTGACTCCTACCCCTAGACTTAAGGTTTGTACATCATAGATTCTCAATATCTTTTACCTCTTACCAAGGGTTATTATTTGACTTCCAACAGTAAAAGATCTTTACTTGGTCAAGGTGTAAATTATGTAACTCTTTAAATGTAATCCTTGGGGGCCGGCA
The DNA here is from genome assembly GCF_033115175.1 of Lepus europaeus. Classification (NCBI taxonomy): domain Eukaryota; kingdom Metazoa; phylum Chordata; class Mammalia; order Lagomorpha; family Leporidae; genus Lepus; species Lepus europaeus. The sequence continues at coordinate 5,251,163 of NC_084845.1, forward strand.
CTGTGGTATAGCAGGTAAATCACCAACTGCAGTGCCAGCATCCCATATGGACGCCAGTTCAAGTCCTGACTGCTCCAGTTCCAATCCAGCTCCCTGCTGTGGCCTAGGAAAGCAGTAGAAGATGGCCCAAGTCCTTGGCCTCTGCACCCACGTGGGAGACCCAGAAGAGGCTCCTGGCTTCAGATCACCTAAGCTCCGACTATTGCGGTCATTTGGGGAGTGAACCAGCGGATAGAAGACCTCTCTCTCCCTCTCTGCCTCTGCCTCTCTGTGCTCTTTCAAATTAATTAATTAATTAATTAAATGTAATCCTTGCCATTTTTCAGAGGATCCATGTGTCCTGTGTTTCCTTGAATAGGATATCAATTAACCAAAGCAGATGAATTCTTCCAATTGGAGCAAGGAAAACCATAAGTAATAGAGGAAGAACTCTGGAGTCAGATTCATCTAGATTAGTGAAAAGCCAGCCCTGTGCATGATATCCCAGTTGGTAAGAAACAGGGAGGCATCTCTGAATGTTTGAAGAAATCTTAGTTTTGAATATGACTCCAAAACAACTGACATGAATGCCCCATATACCTTAATAATGCCTCCAGTTTTAAATTTCTCCATATTATAACTCTTTGGATTGTTTTTATTTTTAAAGATTTATTTATTTGAAAGAGTTATATATAGAGGGATACACACACACACACATGGCGGGGAGTGTTGGGATGGGGGCCAAGGAGAGAGAGAGGGTATCTTCCACCCATTGATGCACTCCAAATGGTCACAATGGCCAGGGCTGGGCCAGGCTTAGGAGCCTGGAGCTTCATCTTGGTCTTTCAAGTAGGTGCTGGGGCCCAAACACTTGGGTCATTTCCCACTGCTTTTCTCAGGCCATTAGCAGGGAGCTGGATTGAAAGTGGAGCAGCTGGAACATGAACTGGTGCCCATAAGGGATGCTAGACAGGCAGTGGTTTTACCTGCTATGTCACAAATCTGGCCCCTGGCTTGACTTTTAAAAAAATGTTTCTTTGAGATACTCCGATCAGGTCCCTCTAGCTCATCCTGAAACTTGCTTTCCTGGTTAACTTTTCTCCCTGGCATCTTTAGTTTACCTGCTTTCTTCAAGTCTTCCAGTCCTCCAATCCATGCTATAGAAACTTACATAAATTTTATTTTTTTCTCCTCATTTTTTTTTGTGTTTTTTATATCTCTTGTAGTTCCTTTTGTCTCCTTCTTCCACTTATAAAGCATTCCAGAGTTTCATGCTCAACCCACTATCTCCTTCCTCTTGTCTCCTTGGCCTTTGCTATGAGATTCTACCCCTTATATTATATGATTACAGATAATTCATTGTTCTTTCTAGAAGATGCCTGGCATATTACAATAAGGCAGCAAGAAAACCAAAGCAGCCTTGAAACAGTGGAGAGTCACTACAAACACATTTGGAAAAATAATTTCTCACCTAAAATCAAACCCTGATGTTCCTTTAGCACAAAGATCACACACATTTGAGATACTTAGGAAACACTTGAAGCCTAATCTACAGTACATTATTCAGAGTAGAAGCTATGTAAGAAGTAAAGTTGAATTTAATGGTTGACTATTTCTATGTACTAAGTAAAAGAAAATTCATTCTGGAGAACAATACAATAATGACAATGAATAAGTAAAGACTTTCAGTCATGTCATTAGTCATAAGTCATTAAACACTGGAAAACCCAAATAAGAAAGAAACATTATGTCTGCAGTGAATGTGGGAAAGCCTTTTCCCAGAAGTCATCAAGGATCAAAGAACGCATACAGAAGAGAAACCCTATGGATGCAGCAGATGTCAGAAAGTGTGCGGCTGGAAGTCCCCTCTCATCTTACACCAGAGAGCCCACACAGGAGAGAAATCCTGTCAGTGCAATAAATGTGGGAAAGCTTTTACTGATAAGTCATGCCTTAATAAACATCAAAGACTTCACACAGGAGAGAAACACTTTGAGAGTCATATATGTTGGGAAGGCTTCAGCAATAAGGCACAACTCCTCTGTATCAAAGAATTCAGACTGGAGATAAAACCCTGCAGATGTGACGAATGTCAGAGAAGCTTCAGCAGTAAGTCACAGCTCATTATTCGTCAGAGAGCTCAGACAGGAACAAAGCCTTACGCTTACAATGAATGTGGGAAAACGTTCCCCCTTAAATTTAGCCTCACTTTACATAAAAAATTCATACAGGGGCAAAACCATATGAATGCAAAGAACGTGAGAAAGCCTTCATTCAGAGATTTGAACTCATCAGAGAACTCACACAGGATGAAACCTTACCATTGCAGTGAATGTGGGAAAGGTGTTGGTGCAAAGTCACTCCTTGACACCCACTGAAGAGCTCACACAGGAGAGAGACCCTATGGATGCAAGCAGCATGGAAAAACATTCTCCATCAAGGTTAGTCTCATACTATAGCAAAAAACTCAGATGTGTGAGAAACCCTCTGAGTGTCGTCAGTGTCAAAGCTCTCACCCAAAAGTCACATCTGGACTATTCATCAGAGGTCTCACATGGGAAAGCCACCTTCTGAATGCAGTGAATAGCATGAAGTCTTCAGTGGAAATCCTATCTCCTTATTCATCAAAGAATCCACTCAGGTGATAATCCTTACGAATGCCCTGAATGTGGGAAAAACTGTCTCTCACACGATTAGCCACATGATTCTTCAGAGTACATACGGAGGAGACACTATGGAAGCCCTGAATGTGGGAAGACTTTTCCTATCAAGTTTAGCCTTGTTTTACAGAAAACACACACAGTAGGGAAAAAAAAAAAAAAAACCACGAATGCAGTGAATGTCAGAAATCTTTTACCCAGAAGTCACATCTTATTTTCAATCAAAGCACTCAAACAGGGGAGAAACCTTATGGATGCAGTGTTAGAAAACTTTCTCCCACAAGTTCAGCCTCACTGTACATAAGGAAACTCATACAGGAGAGAAACTGAAAATGTGAATATCCAAAAGTTGTCACTGGGAGATACTAACTCATTATACCAGAGTTCACACAGGAGTGAAACCGCAAGAGTACAGCAAATGTAGACAAGCCTGCTTTTCCAATGTCCATGTCATTTCTCACCAGAGAAAAATGTTGGGTAGAATGCCGGTCAGGAAGTAAAACTCTTTTCAGTAAATACCAACTGAATGTAGTAGAGGATACAAACAGAAAGGAACATCTATGGATCTATTGATTATGGGGACGTTATTGGCCTGGTATTTAGCTATCCTGGTATTACAGAATTGACACTGAGGAAGAAATTCTCTACTGAATCTGGGGAATCATGCTTTCATGGTAACATTTTATGGGAGAAATCATTTTTTTGGCTGTGTTATAGACTGTGTTATATAAATATTAACTATGTAAATAAATATGCTTGCTACAAAAAATAATGAAAACAGTATCTTGAGTATGTAAGCATTTTCTACCTATTATTATAAAATGATTATTCATAATTGGGAATGGCATGTGTTAAATATTGTGTATAGGTAGTATGTATGCTTAAATGTACATAAAACTTTGTGAAAGAATATCTGTATTGAATCTTTTATCATTACAATAGCACATAAATTATAATTCAACTACAATGGATCATTTTAATAAGAAATCTCAATACATTACTGCATACCTTCCCCTTACCCCCACCTCAGTGGTTTGCTTGTATTTGTAAATGGGTCTGGAAGGTTTTGAGCCACTGCTGAGTAAAACTTTATTTCATCAATTCAAAGATGGTCATTCCCCTCCACTTACTACCAAATGCTGACATCAAAATATGGCATACAAGTGATGGCTTGAGATTTAAATGAAGTGGACATGTAAAGTAGTAATGTATCACATAACTAAAACTGCCTTTGATTGGATGAAATATATAGAAGTCATGATATTTTATAAAGGATTTTGTTTCTTCCAAACCAGCCAGATACAGAAGGGTTGAGGAAGATGATTAGGCTTCTTCTGCATTCTAAGTGTTTGAGAGATAATCCCTGATGTTAGATAGATAGGAATTAAATATTAGCTATCCTGGTTTTTATTGCTTGGTGGGATAATATGGCTTGATTCTATAGTCAAAATAGGCTTGTATTTCTCTGTATGCACAAGGGATGCAAGATATGCTTCCCTTTGAAAGAGCATAAGCTAAATATTACAGATTTTTTCCTAAATCCCTCCCTAGAATGTAAAAGGAAAATTATTTCTTAGAGAATAAACACTATAATACATAAGGCTTATTTTAGTTTAAAAAAAATATATGTTCTCTGCACATGACAGAGAAATAGAAAGGAAACTAGCCACAGGCAGAAGGTGAAGGTCACATGGTGAGATAGGGAAATTTAGGAGCCAGCCTTGCATTTTTAAAAAAATAACTACCACTCTCAAGCAAATTAATCAGAGTCCTGAGAGAACCACATTAGTCCCTTCTGAAGGTGGCATGTCCAGGGATCTAATGACCTTGCATGAGGCCCCACTTCTTAAAGGTTCCAATACCTGTCACATCACCACACTTGGGACTAAGCTTATGCTACATGAATTGTTGGGAGCATACAGTCAAGTCATATCCAAACCATATCAGGTGGATTAAGCTCTTGGAATTTTGACATTAAGACTGTTATGTGGCCCACATCCAGCATATTACATAAACCCAAGGATAAGTGGTTTATCTCATAATCCTTCAATGACAAAATCATCTCATTAGAAGGTAGGCAGGACATTTATGCTACACAATGGGAAAACAAGAATTTTGAGTTCTATTTTTAATTTTTTAAAGTTTTATTTATTTGAAAGGTAGAGTGACAAGGAGAGAGCTATCTTCCATCTGCTGATTCACTTCCCAAGTACCCACAACAGCCAAGGATGGGCCAGGAGCCTGGACCTCCATCTGTATTTCATACATGGATGGCTGGGATCAGGTACTTGAGCCATCATCTGCTGCATCCTGGGCGCATTAGCAGGAAGCTGGATCAGAAGCAGAGTAGTCAGTATGGTGGAATGAGAATGCCATGCCAAGATGGCTGCTGGCAACAGGCTGTGATTGGGTGGTTTCAGAAACCACATGACAATGGAGCCTGACACAACAGGCTGTGATTGGATGGCTTCGGAAACTACATGGCAACAGGGTATGATTGGTTAGGGCATAGACTGCCCCTTGACTGGATTGGCTGCCTTGGCTATATAAGCTGCTATAGCAACTGAGATAAACAAGTCTGCAGGCTGCTTGCCTCAGGCCTGCTTTCACCCGACTCCCGGGTTCTGTGTGGTGACTCCGCGCCTCTTGCCCCCACCACTCTCCTCCTCTCAGAACGAATCAACCTCAACATCTGGCACCCAATGTGAGAAAGAGCGTGTCGGACTCGGCAAGGTCCCCCCTGGATTTCAGCAAGAAGGCCCCTCGGTGTTTTGTGTGCTGTTCGGTTCTGTGAGGGTGAGCACAGGACCCCCTCCTACGCGTCTTTCCTTTTCCTTGTCCTTGGTCTAAGTGACCCTAGGTTAGGCACACACCACCCAGAAGTGTAGTGCCACTTCTCAGCTCCTCCTTTTACTTTCGGTTCGCCCAGCAAATTCACATAAGGGACTGATCATCCCAGACTTCAGAACCAAGTCATCTTCCCTCACTTGAGAGCAGTGCCGCTCCAGAAACACCATGTGGGCATACAGCCTTGACCTAACACATCAAAGAAGTCCCCCACTAAGCACAGGACATACTTACGATCTGATACACCACTGTCTGTTCGTCTAACGTAGGGAACTCCCTGCATAATTCCATCAGCCGCTGAGGTGTTAGGAATTTGTTTTGTTCTGGCAGCAATGCTGTGCATGTCTTTCCTTTGGCTAGAGTTGGCAATGCTGCTCTTAAACATGGGAAAGATACCCCCCTCTCAGAAGCGCACACAGATTACCAAACATAATGAATCTGTGAGTGATAAGAGCCTGTCACTCCAGGCCTCTGCCTCACAGGCAACAGTTGATGACTTAGAGAGAGTTCTGACAGTGAAAATGACACGACAGCAAACGATGTAGCAAACAATGTAGCAATGCCTAGTCAGCTGCCACGGACCGGCTCTACCAGAGGCCTCAGACCGAGGGAGAACAAGGGCGAAGGTGTCCAGGAGAGCAAGAATCGACGGGGGAAATGACAGACAGACACCCAAATTGTATGAGTATGCTGCTGCGTTTATTTGCTGCAAAGCATAAGCTTTTATTCCGCTTTTACACGGAACTTGGCAAAGCAAATACAGGCTTCCAGGCAAAGAAATTACGCTTACAATCATTAATCAGCAGGACATTCTAACTCACATGTGAGACAATAGTGGTTTCGGTTTTTCAATCTACATATGCCGTGAGAATTGTTTTTGCACTTTTATGAAAGGCCACAGAGAGTTCATTTCTTAACTTAAAGACAATTTTTCTTTTATAAATTTCTTGATCATTTTATCCCAACCTCCTCTCACACGCACTAATTCGCTACCTGAATAGTAACTAGAGGGGGTAAATATTTTCCCGCTTGCAGGGCCCACTGAGGACGAGTCCACCACCGCCCACTAATTAGATATTGTTCATATCCTTTTGGCAAAATTCTCTTGGGAATCTTTGCTAATTCTTGCTCTCTTTTGGAATCTTTTTGGGCGTGCACATTTCCTAATAACATCTCCAAGTGGGCTTCTGCCGTGCCATCTCCTTCATCAAAGCCAAGCAGCTCCAGCTGCTCTGTGGGATCAAGCAATGTTCCCAGAGTGCTATTTGAGGTCAATGCCCAGGCTGCATTGTGCACAGCCTGGATGAATAGCGGCGCCCACAAGGATATGTTCCCGGAGGTAAAGTTTATTGAATCCTGGTGTCCCACCTGTACCCCACTTGACTGCACATAGCACAATGAAAAAGCACTGCTAAAATTAAACAAAAGCAACAGCAAGGAAAGTTCTCTGAGCCAAGCTGGCAGTTTCGTGCCTTTCTAGCCGCCAGGGGCCATGACGACCGCTGACTGCATGGGAACCGCCTGGGGCTTCACTCCGCGGAGCACTGACCCCACCTCTCCAGCCTGAGGGTCCCAACATGGCAGCAGTTTTGCTACGCAGATGGGACAGCTGTGGGCGTAGCAGTCAGCCACTCCCCAGATATCCATGGGATGAACTAAGCCGACCTGGAGACAATAACCCATGCAAGGTCATCCCATCTACACCCAGTGAGGATCTCCATATTTGTGGCAGTCCCCGGGCACCCCAGGCTCTCAGGAGCTGCTAGACGCCATCCCACCGGTATGTTTGCCGTTAATGTAGAAGCAGATGCAGAATTCAGGCCCTGGATTCCAACACCCATAAATGACCTTACTATGCTAAAAAGGCTTCTCAAGAGTCAGACCCCAACTCTCCCTACTTTGAACAGGTGCTCATACAGTGGGCAGCAAACTTTCAAACTCATTTTGACTGGGTTACACTGCTCAAAGCATGTTTGTCGAGACCACAGTTCTTACAGTGGAAAGCCTTCTATGAGGAAGAGGCTGAAACCGTGGCGAGGAATAATGTTGCCTATGGAATAGCAGTAACCTTTGATATGCTTACAGGCCACGGCACCTACATATATCCTCATGAACAGACCTGCATTGGAGTAGTTGCCTATTTTGATCAGGTCAGAGATTTGGCACTTAGAGACTTAAAAAATATAAATCCTCCTAATTATAGTCAGCTCTTTAGAAACCTAGTTCAAGGCCCAGGCGAATGGTTCCCCGATTTCCTTGCCAGAGTCTTGGAGGCAGTAGAGAAAAAGATTACTGCCTGGCCCTGATCAAGACAATTTGGTCAAACAGTTAGTTTGGGAAGGTGCTACCAAAGAGGCAAAAGCTACAATCACCCAGGTCCGTAATGAAGACATTTCTAAATGGATAGTAGCCACAAAGGAGGTAAACCCTGCCGATACACCCATACAGGCCCCTAACTGTAGCCATTAACAAAGTGAACACAAGGAAGTCTAATGACCCTCCAGTTTGTTGGGGGTGTCAGGTAACGGGACACCTATGGTGAAACTGCCGAAAGACTGACAGATGGGGCAAGCCCAAAACGCTGTGTCCCAGATGTAAAAAAGGCTTTCATTGGGCAAAAGATTGCAAGACCAAGCCTTTAAACTACTAGTAGTGTGGCCCTCAGCCCAGCAAGTAAGAGGGAGTCCCACCACCATTAACTGGTCGATGCTTATCTTCAATCTGAGGCCAAAATTGACCCTATATTTAGATGACATTGCCTTTATGGGTTTAATTGATATGGGGGCAGATGCCATTGTCTTAAAAGCTATGGATGCAAGAAAAATACAACATTGGAAGACAGTGCCTGGGCCCGACTTCCAAGGCATTGGAGGATTAAAATTGGCTGATCAGGTCATCATGCCTGTAATGTGGAGAGATGACAATGGAGATATGGGAATCATCTTTCCGCTAATTGCTAAGGTTTCCGTGACCTTATGGGGGAGAGATGTGCTCTCACAAATGCAAGCCGTCCTTACTATGGATCACAAGTCTCCACAAGCCAACAGCTTTAATGGAGAGCCTACAAGTAAGATTCACCCCAATTCTAGGGGCCACTGCTCACCTCATATAAAAGCCAGGCCCAATCCCCATTGAGTGGGAAAAAAAAACAGGAAACATCTGGGTAGAGTGGTGGCCAATATTACAACCCAAACTTGGCATCCTTAGAGAATTGGTACAGGAACAACTGGAAAAGGGACACATAGAGTCCTCCACTAGCCCTCACAACACACCCATTTTTGTGATACCAAAGAAACATGGAAAATATAGGCTACTACAGGATTTTCTATCCATCAACAAAATCATAAAAAATATGAGAACATTCCAGGCTGGCATTCCCCATCTAGGGGCCATTCCATGGATACCACAGTTACCATTGATATCAAAGATTGCTTCTTTTCCATTCCCATTGTAGAGCAGGATAAGGCCTACTTCACCTTTACAGTATGGGAGCCCAATTTTCAGCTCCGCACAGAGAGATTTCAGTGGACAGTTCTCCCACAGGCATGAAAAACAGCCATGCCATTTGCCAAAGATACATTTCTCATGCGACCAGCACACTTAAAGATCAGTGCTTGGTCATATATTATGTGGATGATATCTTACTTGCTCACCAGAATGCAGCAACTCTGAATGCCTAAGTGGGACAGTAAGAAATTTACAATTCCTGGGTTTTTCTATTGCCACAGAAAAAGTACAACATTTTCCTCCCTTTCAATTCTTGGGTTATCAAATCTCCTCCCATATATCTCCAATGGGCCCAAACCTAAAAGTCAAGCATAAATACTCACTTAATGAACTTCAGCAACTATGTGGCCAAATCAATTGGCTGAAGCCCTTCCTTCCCCTAACACCTGCAGAGCTTAGACCATTATTCGATTTACTAAGGGGAACAGCCCTTCTTCAAAAATCACATTGACACCAGCAGCCAAATCCACTATAGAAAAGATCAACACCCAGTTGTCAAATTTAAAAACCTTTAGATATTACCCTCAGCTGCCTCTATTTGCCATAACCATATCTACCCTCAAGGCCCCCTTAGGAGTTATTTGGCAACATGGACCACTTTTTTGGGTGCACATAGCCTGGAGCAAGTGTCGTAAAATAGCTAACAAAGTAGGTGCCATCCTTATTGGCATAATATCTTAATTTAAGTACCATCATAAGATATTTAACACAGAGCCAGACATAGTGGTCCTACCCTATCATAATTAGAACTGTTGACATTGATGCAGAATAGCATGCTCTTTCAAACTTTAATGATAAATTTCCCAGGACAGGTTGACAATCACCTGCCAGTGGACAGGCTACTCCAGACACTAAAAACCTTAGAAATCGACTATCCAAAACATGCTTTCCCTGCTAATCAACCTATACCCATGGCACCATATGCATTTACAGACGCCAACAAGTCACTGTTTGGAATAGTGATCAAATCCTCAACAGAAAAAGATAAGATCTATGTAGAACCCCACTGGGGATCAGTACAATTGGGAGAAATAAGGGCAGTAGTCAAGGTTCTACTCCTTAACCAGGATGGGCCGATAAATATATTTTCGGACAGCAAATACTCAGTACAGGTAGCAAAGACGATTCCTTTTGCAGTCTTTTACCCGACAAATAAGCCAATTGACCAGATGTTCACAACACTTAAAGAGCTAACTGAGAATAGAAAACACCCATGGTATATCTCACACATAAGATCACATACTGGGTTACCTGGCTTTATTTTCCAAGGCAACAAAAAGGTTGATCGTCTTATCTCCTGCAACACGGCTTCCATTGGACACCTAGAACAAGCCCGTATTCTACACCAAAAATTTCATATGTCAGCAAGCAACATAAAATTGCTTTTCCCGGAGCTAACAACGAGCCAATGCAAACACCTAGTGAACTCTTGAAAGAACTGTGCACCCCTTGCCCCATTAGGCCCACTGGAACAAGCAAGAGTGAACCCACAAGGCCTTGCTCCTAATAAGCTCTGGCAAGTGGACGTCACCCACATTAACTCTTTTGGTAAACTTAAGGTTGTCCATGTGGTGGTAGATACTTATTCAAAGGTGGTATTTGCAACAGCCCAGTAATGCGATAAAGGCTAGTAATGTGATAAAGGCGGTTAAGTCAGCCATGCTGGTCCTTGGTGTCCCCCGGACCATAAAGACTGATAACCGGCCAGCATATACATCACAGGAATTTAATTCCTTCCTGATATCCTGGAACATACAGTCTGCCACAGGTATCCCATACAACCCACAGGGACAGGCAATCATTGAAGGAACTCATAGGATGATTAAAGATCTCTTACAAAGACAGAAAAACAATCATATGCCCCCAGACCCACAGGTTGCTTTGACTGAGGTCCTTTTCACTATTAATTTTCTTTCTTTTGATTCCCAAGGGATCAGCCCAGCTTATAAACACTGGGGATCCTTTCCATCCCAGACCCCAGCCCCCATTGTTAGGTGGGAAGACCCCCTGACAGGAGAATGGAAGGGACCACACCTTCTGCTAACCAAGGGCCAAGGAGATGCTTGTGTCTTTCCAGAGAATGCGGGACAGCCCATTTGGGTACCAGCCAGAAACAGCAAGCCTGCAACTGACAGTCAACCAGAACCAGCTGAACAAGACTGAGTCCACCTTGTTAGCAGACACACTTGCCCTATCATCCTACCCTGAGAAACTGCCCATAGCCACATCCACTACTGTTTTATACCCACTAGCTCTGGTCAGACACTCAAACGGCCCACAGCTTGTGTGCAGTCATGCCATTCCTGATAACCATTGTTCCTCATTCCTACCCCCATCTGAGCAAGCACTCCAGTGGCCTCCTGTTTTGAGTGCTGGTTAGTTAATGACGGGTAAGATCCCCTGGGGGACAACCTAAGAAAGGCACAGCCACATACGGAGACCACATGGAAACAGGGTCAACAAAGGTATGGCCAAGAATCATGCCTTCCATTGCTCAAAAATAAACGAAAGGAGGGAAATGTGGTGGAATGAGAAGGCCATGCCAAGATGGCTGCTGGCAACAGAAACTGCCTGGCAACAGGCTGTGATTGGATGGTTTCAGAAACCACAAGACAACGAAGCCTGACAACAAGCTGTGATTGGATGGCTCAGAAACCACATGACAACGGAGCCTGCCTGGCAATAGGCTGTGATTGGATGGTTTCAGAAAGCACATGGCAATAGAGCCTGACTGACAACAGGCTGTGATTGGATGGCTTCGGAAACTACATGGCAACAGGGTATAATTGGTTAGGGCATAGACTGCCCCTTGACTGGATTGGCTGCCTTGGCTATATAAGCTGCTATATAGCAACTGAGATAAACAAGTCTGCAGGCTGCTTGCCTCAGACCTACTTTCACCCGACTCCCGGGGTCTGTGTGGTGACTCCGCGCCTCTTGCCCCCACCACACTCCTCCTCTCAGAACAAATCCACAGTAACAAGTCAGGACCTGATCTCAGACACTCTGATACAGGACATGGATGTTCCAAGCAGCAGTTTAACTCACTGCACCCAGATGCCCATCCCTCTATTTTATATATATAAAACTAGAGTTTTATAATATAAAGTAAAAATAAGGACCATAATGTCCCAGAGAGCTATAAAAACACATCAGAAGAGTGAGGCAAAAGTATACATCTGACATTACTGACAAACCATGTATCCCCTAAGGCAGATGTCCAGGTTAGCTCACTTAGTGTGAGGCTGTTCCAATATACGTGGTTCAGAAGATGTTACAAAGAATTACCTGAAAATCAATGTCTTGTCCTTTAAGCCAGAGGTTTCAGGCTACGCCATGAGCTCCTGGTTTGGTCAGTGTAATTACAGACGTGTGGTTTCAACCACCTTTTACACCTTCTGTCCTTCAATGTTAGAAAACCTTTCTGAGACCTGCAGCCTGTCCCTCTTCTTTAGACTGTACTCCCAGTACTGCATTCCATGTAATGGTGGTCACTAGGGCTGATCTCTCTCCTGGATGAAGTCACACATCACCCTGTGAAATGCTTTCGCCAATGAAACAAGCTTGGTCCTGATCACTTCTTACTAGACACCTTAGGAACCGGAGCACACTTTTTGTGTTCTGGATCCATCTCCTAGCAAATGACACTTTAGATAGAGGTCATTCCTTCAGCTGCGTCCTGAATGAGGCTAATGATGCCAGGTAGGAGAATGTCCAGACAACCCACATGCACACATAGTGTAAACGAGAAGTTAATTTTTATTTTAATCATGGATATTTTGGGGTTGTTTTTAATATGACACAACCTAATACAACAGATACAAATGCTTACTCTGGAGATCCCTCTGTTTTAGGCATCACTTTGAGTGTTGAATGTCTCCCAAATACCCATGTGCTAAAGGTTTGATTCCCCAAATCTTACGTTAATGGTATAAAGAGGATGGAAATCTAATCCAATTATGGGATGTTTGGGCAGTAATTAGATTGGATTAGATTGTTAGAGTGGAGTCCCATGAAAGTGGTGGCTTTATAAGGAGAGACATAAATAGAATAGGGGCTCCCTCTTGCCATGTGATGCTCTGTGCTACCTTGAGACTCTACCAGCAAGTACCCATTCACCAGATGCCAAACCAGCAGAGCTGCCTGACCATGGACTGAGCCTCTAGGCCTCCTTCCTTCAGCATTTATCTTAGGTGTTTGGTTATAGTAACAAAATGCTAATACAAACCCTTTATTAAATATATTGGCAAGGACCTTGTACTATTTTTTTATTGATAGAACCCCTTTTTTTCTCACAAAAAAAGACCCACATCTTAACAGAGATTTTAATAATCCTAATCAGGCCAAAACTAAAATTCTCATAGGAAACAAATAGCCAATACTATTTTAAGCAATTCTAACAAATACGATAGGACACTTGCTCTACTCGATGACAAACAAGTTTTACTGTAAATTCACAGTAATTAAGATAATGTGGTGCTGGGATAGATACAAATTCTATATTATAGCAGAGAGCTCAGACAAATGACACATACATTCAGAAACTGAATATATAACTGAGATGGCATTACAAGTCAGTGCAAAAAAGGGTTATTATATGGAGCTAGTCAAACTTTAAGTTAAGGGGACAGTACTTAATTCCACAGCTTCAAGTTCAGAGGCCCCTATGGCCACCCTCACTTCTGACCAGCTGACTTCAAATTTGGACGTTCTCACAACCCTCTTTTTTTTTTTAAGGATTTATTTATTTGAAAGGCAGAGTCACAGAGAGAGAGAAAGAGCGACAGAGATAGAAATAGATCCCCATCCACTGATTCACTCCTCAGATGGCCACAACAGCTAGGGTTGGGTGAGGTCAAAGCCAGGAGCTTTATCTGGGTCCTCGACATGGGTTGCAGGCCCCAGGCACTTGGCCATCTTCCATTGCTTCTCCCAGGTCATTAGCAGGGAGCTGGATTGGAAGTGAAGCAGCCAGGACTCAAACTGGCACCCATATGAGATACCAGCATCACAGGTAGCGGCTTTACCCACTAGGCCACAATGCCCCATAACCCTCAGTTATTGTTGTTGTTTTAAAGATTTGTTTATTTATTTGAAAGGCAACATTACAGAGAGAGAGAGAGAAAGATATCTTCCATCCACTGGTTCATTCCCCAAATGGCCGCAATGGTTGGGACTGGTCCAGGTTAAGCCAGGAACCAGGAGTTTCATCTTGGTCTCCCAAGTGGGTGCAGAGGACCAAGTACTTAGGCCATCTTCTGCTGCTTTCACAGGGCATTTAGCAGAGAGCTGGATCAGAAGTAGAGCAGCTGGGTCTCAAACCAGTGGCCATATGGGATGCCAGGTTCACAAGTAGCAGCTTTACCTGCTATATCACAATGCCAGCCCCCAACTGTGTTTTTTTGTTTTTCAACACTCAGTTTTGATACATTACTTCTTTATGTGAAAAGAACAAACAGAAGAAGTTAGGCCTTAAAAACAGCCTTACCCTTGCTTAAACTGTTAACCATAAGTGGAATGTATGCTATTTCTAGTAAATGTTTGTATTAGACAAAAATAAAATAATCACACCCAATCAAAAGCACCCAACTGGCATAGAGCTATCCTTAAGGAATTTCCAACAAGGCAAATCAATGAAGGGAAATTTTATAACTGTGGAGTACAAGGTAAAGCCTCCACCTGCAATCCTGGCATGCCATATGGGTGCTAGTTTGAGTCTCGGCTGCTCCATTTCTGATCCAGCTCTCTGTTGTGGCCTGGGAAAGCAGTAGAAGATGGCCCAAGTCCTTGGGTCCCTACACCCTGCATGGGATACCCAGAAGAACCTCCTGGCTCCTGGCTTCAGATCAGTGCAGCTCCAGCTGTTGTGGCCAACTGGGGAGTGAACCAGTGGATGGAAGACCTCTCTCTCTCTCTCTGCCTCTCCTTCTCTCTGTGTGTAACTCTTTCAAATAAATAAATAAATCTTTAAAAGAAAACTGTAACCAAATAATTTCATTGTTTTACTTCCTTATTCAACCTTATTAATATTGGCCTCTTATGCTTAAGAATAGGAACACTAACCTCTTCTGTTTTTTAATATTTATTTATTTATTTGAAAGGCAGAGTTAGAGGCAGAGGCAGAGAGAGAGGTCTTCCATCTGCTGGTTTACTCCCCAAATGGCTACAACAGCCAGAGCTGGGCCCATCTGAAGCCAGGACCCTAGAGATTCTCCTGGGTATCCCATGCAGGTGCAGGTCCAAGGACTTGGGCCATCCTCTACTGCTCTCCCAGGCCATAGCAGAGAGCTGGATGGGAAGTGGAGCAGCCGGGACTTGAGCCAGTGCCTATATGGGATGCCCGCAGTGCAGGTGGTGGGTTTATCTGCTATGCCATGGCGCTGGCCCCATTTCTTCTGTTTTAATGCTTCCCAATTCATAGACTGCTCTTGGTCAAATAAACTCATGAAAATTATAGGAGCCGGTGCTGTGATGTAGTGGGTAAAGGCACCACCTGCAGTGCCAGCATCCCATATGGGCACCGATTCGAGTCCCAGTAGCTCCATTTCCCATCCAGCTCTCTGCTGTGGCCTGGGAAAGCAGTAGAAGATGACTCAAGTCCTTGGGCCCCTGCACCCTCGTGGGAGACCCAGAGAAGACTCCTGGATCCTGGCTTCGTATCAATGCAGCTCCGCTCTTGCAGCCATCTGGAGAGTGAACCAGCAGATGGAAGACCTCTCTCTCTCTCTCTCTCTCTCTCTCTCTGCCTCTGCCTCTCTGTAGCTCTGCCTTTCAAATAAATAAATACATTTTTTTAAAAAAATTTATTGTGCCTCAGATTTTGACTTTGAGATGAACCACCCTGGTTCTCAAGAGACCAAGAACTCTCTGAAATAAGAGGGCTTATTGAGCCGTTACAGGTGCTAGCCACAAAGAAAGGACTGGTCCTGGGACAAGTTCCAATAGCCCCCAGGGCCAGGATTAGGCAGCAGTTGGAAAAGAGTCTGCAAGGTCTACAAGAGTTGGGAAGCATTTGGTACAGTGGTTGAGACAGCTTGAGACACCTGCATCCCATATCAAAGTACCGGCGTTGAGTTCTGGCTCCACTTCTGATTACAGCTTCCAGCTGATGCATACCCCAGGCAGCAGCAGATGATGGCTAGGGTCTTGGCCATCCACGTGGGAGACTCAGATTGAGCTCCTGTCTCCTCCCCTCACCCTGACCCAGGCCTGGCTTTGCAGGCATTTGGGGAGGAAACCAAGTAACAAAATCATTCAATATCCCACTGGCCTTCCTAACCTTATCAGGAACATTTATGGTAGAATTTAAGCTTTATGACCAGAGAACTCATCAGCTAGACTAGCAGATGGCCAGTGTCCTTCTGAGGTAGGGGTAGAGGCCAAAATGGAAGGGTAAGACTCAAGTTTGCCATTACTGTGTTTTGCTGACACACACCTTCTGGGGTTTTAAGTCAAGGGTTTCAACATAAATTTAGGAAAGAGGAACAGCAATTTTTAAAAGCTGTTAGCTGAATAGCTTCTCTTTTCTCTTCCTTCCTTCATTCTCCACACTTTAACTAAATTTAGAACACCTAACTGGTTGTTAGTGGCCAGAGCTGTAGTAGTTGTGTGAATGTTAAGTTGATCACGTGAAAACAGGAAACATGTTTATCCCCTACAGCTAGGTGTCTGTGAAGTGGGATTTGCTAGAACAGACAAAAGTGGTTTGGGAAGAGAAAAGGTAAAAGGGTGGGAGATGAGGAAGCACTGATTCCTGGGTAGCTACCTATTTATGAAGCAGCAGCTGTTATAAAATGGGAAAGATTGGAGTAGAATTTAGAAATGGATTTAAATGCAAACTAATAGGACAAAAAGTAAAATCTAGAATTCCCTGGTTGTTGTCTGCAGTAGCTAAAATGAAAGTAAAAGAGAATGAATGGATGAAATGTCTTCAGTCTTCAGTCTTCTCTGGTAGTTAACTGGCAGAAGTGGAGAGTAGAAGAGGGGAGAAGCTAACTTGGCAGTTTCTTTGAAAACAAACACACATTACTTGGCAATCCTACTCTAAGGCATTTATCTCATGAAGCAAAAACTTAAGTACATGTAATAAGCTGTACACAGATGTTGATATCAGATTTCTTTGTGGTAGCCAAAGACTGGATACATACGAATGTCCTTAACTCTGTTACTGGTTAAACAAGCCATGGCACATTCATACCAAGGAATCTTGCAAAGTATGCAACGTTGCGGCTATAAAAAGGGACTATCAAGACACCCAATAAATTGGGATGACTCTCAAGGGAATTTCATAGTGGGGGGATAAAGGGCAAATCTCAAAACGTTCAAAATATGTATTATGTTCCAACTGTGAAGCATTTATGAAATGAAACTACAAAGATGGAAAACAGATTAGTGGTTGACAGGAAATAGGGACACGGGAAGCGGAGGATGGATGTTAACACAAGGGGACAGTACAAGGGATTTCTGTGTTGATGGGATAGTCTGTTTTGCCTATAACAGTGGTTATACAAACTTATACATGTAACCAAGTGGCACAGAACCATATACAAATGAACATTAGTGGGATTGTGTATCACTGGTCCTCTGCATAAATTTATGGATTATCCTGTCAATTGCCTGTCTCTGATATGTAAGTTGATACATTTGTACTGGGAGAAAAGTATAAGGATGCCTGCAATTTCCTGAGAATCTACAATTATTTTAAAATAAAATAATTTATTAAAAACACTTATAGATTTACTTGAAAGAGTGACAGAGACAGAAGGAGACACACACACACACACACACAGATTCCATCTACTGGTTCCCTGCCCAAATGCCTACAACCGCTGGGGCTAGGCCAGGCCAAAGCCAGGAGCCAGGAATTATATACGAGTCTCTCATATGAGTGGCAGGAACCCAAGCACTTGAGTCATCATCTCCTGCCACCCAGGACGCATTAGCTCAGAAGCTTGATTGAAAGCTCAGAATAGCTGGGACTTGAATCGGGCATTTCATTATGGGATGCTGGAAGGAAGGACTAAGCCACTGCACCATAACACTGGCCCCTATTTTTTTTTAATTCATTTATTTGAGAGGCAAACACACACACACACACACACACGGCCACATCTGGCAGGACCTCATCTGCATTCAGACTGAGGTTTTTATGGGTACAGAATATCTGCTTGCCGCTGATCTTTCTCCTCCCCAGCCCTCTCTGGAAGGCTTTGCAGGCTGAGGATATCCCCTAGACTAGTGTAATCAGATGGGGAGCATACCAGGTGCAACACCGGACAGGAGGACTGCCAGGCTTGGAACCTGCCCTCCAGTCACCAGGCGGGACTTCTGAGTTACAAACGCTGAGTTACTTTAATGACATAGAGGCTCCTTCCCAGAACTTTTCATTCTTTCTCCTCACACCGGTCTCTTGTCTGTCTCCCTCACATCTCCTCACACCAGTCTCACGTCCGTCTCCCTAACATCTCCTCACACCAGTCTCACGTCCGTCTCCCTCACATCTCACACCGGTCTCATGTCTGTCTCCCTCACATCTCACACCGGTCTCATGTCTGTCTCCCAAACATCTCCTCACACCAGTCTCACATCCGTCTCCCTCACATCTCCTCACACCGGGTCTCACGTCCGTCTCCCTCACATCTCCTCACACCGGTCTCACGTCCATCTCCCTCACATCTCCTCACACCTGGTCTCACGTCCGTCTCCCTAACATCTCACACCGGTCTCATGTCCGTCTCCCTAACATTTCCTCATATTGCATTTTAACACAGATTTTCTTCTAGAGAGACTGTATCGTTATTAATGATAATGTTTTTCATTCTGATGCTTTGTTATCTGGGGTTCTGCCAAGCCTGGACGGACCGCCCTTTCTAAGGATAGCTAATTCCTAGACATAGCAGAGGACTTGGCACCTTTTATGTGCAAATCAGCCAATCCAGATCCCACCATATTCATTATCAAGCTTTCACACTTGGGGTCATCTACTCCCACGCAGGCAAACCCTACACCCCAGAACCCACTAAAGTATTCAGACTAGCCAACTCTCAGTCCACGTTCCTTCTCATGCATGCCACATAAGGCTCTTATCCACCTTTCTCTCTCACTCCCTCTGCCTCATGACTAATCCTGGTGTTTTATGTGACTTCCTCGAATGGCCTGCCCTGCCCATTTCTATGGAGCTCTGAATATAAACTTATTTCTTATTGACAGTCACTTACACGTTTGCATTCTATCACCATGCCGATTAAGATTAAAAGAAATATTTGGGGGGGCCGGTTCTAGACCCGGGTGCTCCACTTCCGATCCAGCTCTCTGCTATGGCCTGGGAAAGCAGTAGAAGATGGCCCAAGTCCTTGGGCCCCTGCACCCGCATGGCAGACCCAGAAGAAGCACCTGGCTCCTGGCTTCGGATCAGCTCAGCTCCGGCCATTGTGGCCAATTGGGGAGTGAACCAGAGGATGAAGACCTCCCTTTCTCTTTCTCTCTCTCTCTCTCTCTCTCTCTGCCTCTCCTCTGTGTAACTCTGACTTTCAAATAAATAAATAAATCTTTACAAAAAATCTCCGGTACATATTAAAATAACAGCTTATATTCCCATATAAATGTACAAAAATAAACATTTTGTCACCACAAGTATGGCAAGGCTGAAGATCCTTAGTCTCCTTAATCTGACGGAATTGCCAAACAAGGTATTATATTTGGCTGATATCCTGCATTTCTTCGATTTCTCCTAAATTGGACCTTTTATCGGGTGGCAGAGAGTTGGTTCTGAGGGAAGAGTAAGAGGATGTGACGGTGACTCACCCTTTTGCCCTCTGAGGTCCTACTGCTCATGGGAATCACGATTAAGCCTGCTGTCAGGAGGGAATCGGATCAGCAATTTCATGTGACGCTTCCAGTAGAATGTAAATCTCCATAAAAAAGGGTCTTTTTTCCCCCCTTCTTTGGTCTATGTTCATAGCTTTTGTATCCGCAGCACCCAGGACATTGCTTGGCACTCGGAAGGGGTTTTATAAACCCTCGTTGGCGAACGAGCCCGGCTGCAGAATTACGGGAAGCGGGTTTGGCGCCGGGGTTCCATCCATCTGGTTACCCAGTCTGGGCCTCAACACGCGGCACACCCAGAGCCCCCGACTCGGTATCTCCCGCCGCTGGGGTGTCAGCGCTCCCCGGCGCCCTTCTCACTGGGAACAAACGCTTTCTCCCGAACTCGGGGACTCGCTCCTTCCTCGGGGCCTTCTCTAACCCCCCGGCCATCCTCAGAAGCTAGGGCGTCGTCCATCCAGCGCGCGGCAGCCAGCGGCACGCCCAGGCCGCCCCCGGCCCCCACGGGGTGACCGCGCCCCGTGGCTTCCGTCAGGCCTTCCTGGGATCAGGGTGTGGACTTCAGGACAGCGGACGACGCCCGCCCTCCCCGCAGGGACGCGGGCAGCCTCGCGCCCTGAGAACCAACGCAGCGCGGGCGGACCCCGGCCAATGTTAAAGTCCAGGACAGTGGCTCAGCTAGGCCGGAGCTGCGCTGAAACGGGTCCTCTGCCACTGCTTCTCACGGACGTCCGGCTTCCCGCGTGAAGCGGGGCAAAACAAGTCTTCAGACTTCGTACGCGGCGGCTTGAACGGCGGCTCGGCAGCAGGCCTCCTCGAGGCGGGCGCAGCTACATTACGTCATAAAGGGGCGTCCGCGCGCGAGCCGCCGGTCTCCGGGACGACGCGTTGTGGCCCTCGCCGGCCGCCGTCCTCGGGGCTCCCGAGAGCCTCGCGCGCGGTGGCCATTGGGTTGCCGGGCAGCGGATACCGAGGTCTAGACAGGCGGTTTGTGCGAGTGGCCGCCGACGTGGAGACCCCGGAGGTCCTCGGTCCGTCTGGGCTGGGTCCTGGGGGCGTTTCCGGACGCGGGGAACCGCGGTGCGGGAGAGGGGCGCGTTCGGGAGCGCGTGGGGTCCGTGTCGCGGGAAGCGGTGGGGGCTTTTCTCGCCGGGGGTTTGGATTGGGGGCGCCGCGCGGGGGTGCAGGCGGAATCCACGGTGACCTCCTGATGTTGGCGTCCCCGGAGTGGGAGGTGCGAGCGAGACCCCAGAGCCTGGCCCGTGGGAACACGGACCCCGCACCTGCCGCTCCTGGGGAGGGAAGGCGCTGCTTTTGCAGCCCTGCTCTGGCTGAGCGCGCCTAGGGGGTGCAGGCGGTGGCTGCAGGGGCCGCGCTGTCGTCCTTGGGGGCTGTGGGACCGCTGCATGGCGGCGTGGGTGCCCTGGGGAGAGAACAAAAAAAATTTTTTTTTGCATTATAAACTTTTTTTTTAAGATTTATTTATTTATTTTAAAGTCAAGAGTTACACAGAGAGAGGAGAGGCAGAGAGAGAGAGGTCTTCTACCCGCTGGTTCAACTCCCCAGTTGGCCGCAATGGCCAGAGCTGTGCCAATCCGAAGCCAGGAGCTTCTTCCGGGTCTCCCACGTGGGTGCAGGGGCCCAAGGACTTGGGCCATCTTCTACTGCTTTCCCAGGCCATAGCAGAGAGCTGGATTGGAAATGGAGCAGCCGGGTCTCGAACCGGCAGCACTGCAGGCCAGGGCGTTCACCTACTGGGCCACTGTGTGAGGAGGAGAAATAAGTTCACGTTGTACCGCTTGTTGCAAGAGGGAGCTGTCACAAGGGAGGAAGCAGGCATAGCATCAGATTCTCACACTGCGTCTTAGGAAGGGGGTCAGCCCGCACAACACCTGTCACCTCGCCGGCCCAGTGCGCTGTCTGAGGTCTTAGGAAGAAGGTCAGCCCGCACAACACCTGTCACCTCGCCGGCCCAGTGCGCTGTCTGAGGTCTTAGGAAGAAGGTCAGCCCGCACAACACCTGTCACCTCGCCAGGCCCGGTGCGCTGTGTCTGAGGTCTTAGGAAGGGCGTCAGCCCGCACAACACCTGTCACCTCGCCGGGCCCGGTGCGCTGTGTCTGAGGTCTTAGGAAGGGGGTCAGCCCGCACAACACCTGTCACCTCGCCGGGCCCGGTGCGCTGTGTCTGAGGTCTTAGGAAGGGGGTCAGCCCGCACAACACCTGTCACCTCGCCGGGCCCGGTGCGCTGTGTCTGAGGTCTTAGGAAGGGGGTCAGCCCGCACAACACCTGTCACCTCGCCGGGCCCGGTGCCTGTGTCTGAGGTCTTAGGAAGGGGGTCAGCCCGCACAACACCTGTCACCTCGCCGGGCCCGGTGCGCTGTGTCTGAGGTCTTAGGAAGGGCGTCAGCCCGCACAACACCTGTCACCTCGCCGGGCCCGGTGCGCTGTGTCTGAGGTCTTAGGAAGGGCGTCAGCCCGCACAACACCTGTCACCTCGCCGGCCCGGTGCGCTGTGTCTCAGGTGGGATATGAGCACCTTGCACAGCGGTGTTGAGGATTACATGAAAGATGCTTGGTCTTCAGGCTGCCGTTAGCAGCACATGGGCATGGGCGTTTTAAGTCATTTTCCGGAGTTGCTCCATTGCTCCGTTGCCTTTTCAACGTTTGATCTCCATGAGAACTCAGCAGTGGACAAGAGCATGAAGTGGTTTTTGTTTGCCGTCTCTTCTAGTCCGACTTTTCCGAAACGAGGCCTTCTTGTGCCTTCTGTGGCACACGTGGATGGAATTCGGGGCCCTGATATTAAGGTGAGTTCAGATTAGCCCTCAATTAGAGGGTTATGTCCCAAGTACACATCCTCTTCTAACTGAATTTTGTCCTAAATCCACAGGTCCTGGTCTACAGGAACAAGACATTTTCAGTAGAAGGTTCCAGGCTTGAGAGGTCACTGCTCGTGGCTGCAGCTGGACTTGAGATAACTAACCACACCTTCTAGGCAGGTCCACAGCAAACAGAACACAGCACATCCTAGAATCACAGGACTTTTCCAAGGAACAGAAGGAAATGGCCAAGGCCGAGGTGAGGTTTGTTTTACTTACCTTTGGTTCCCCAGTGAATCTATGAAAGATAAGAAGCGTCAAGCTAAATTAAAGAATGTATGTTGGTAAAAACGGGGATCTGTTGGAAAATAAAGTATAATCTTAAAGTCAAGACATAATTAGGAAGGGAGGGGGTTAAGCTTTGCGGCGTGAACCAGTGAGTGCAAGAACTCTGCCTTTCAAGTAGATGGAAATAAGAAAATAAACTTTAAAAAATATTTGATCTTTAAAAACAAAATTATTAACATTGGAACATAGAAAAATGTGGGTTCCTTGCATTTGAATTTGTGTCTTTATTTCTTGCCGGCCAAAATGATTAGACTTACCATGGGGAAAATGATCACACAGCCTTGCCCCTCTTCCATATCACTTATTAAAATCCACCTCAGATTGCATTGAACTTGACGATTACAGAGATTGTCCTTCGAGGATGTGGCTGTAGACTTCACCACGGAGGAGTGGCGGTTTTTGAACCCCTGCCAGAGGGACCTGTACAAGGAAGTAATGCTGGCGAACTACAGCAACCTAGTGGCAGTCAGTGAGGACAGCGCCGCAGTCAGGCGCCTCTTCCTGCTAGTGAGTGAGACGTATGGAGTCCCATCCATGTGTGATGCTTTGGGCTATAGCACTGTATGTCAGAGCCTTTTACAAAACTAGCGTGGCAAAGTACACGTAACATCAAATTTCCCATCTTAGCCATTTGTAAGCATACCGGTTAGTGGAATTAAATGCCTTCATGGGACCTGCATTTGTGTAGCGCTCAAGTCACAGCCGGGGATGCCCACATCCTGTATATGGGTGCCTGGCTCAAGTTCAGCTCCTGCTAATGTGCATGCTGGGGGGTAGCAGATGGTGGCTGCATTACTTGGGTCCCTGCCAACTCTGTGGGAGACCTAGATGGAGTCCTGGGCTCCTTGCTTCAGCCTGGCCCAGTGCTGGCTATGTGTGAGGTGAACCAGCAGATAGAGGACTTCTGTCTCTTCCTATAAAATGAGAATAAGTACATAAAAAGGTAAATGCTTTTACAGTCCTGTGCACCCATCACCACCAACCTTCTTTCCATCTGTAAACTGAAACTTTATACCCATGAAACAGTAACTGCAGCTCTTGGCAGCCACCCTTCCATTTGCCTCTAGTTGCCTCGTGTGTATGGAGTTGTACAGGATTGGTCTCTCTGCAGCTGGCTCATTTTACTCAGTATAATGTGCGCAAGGTCATCCACGTTGTAACAAATGTCAGAAGTGCCTTCCTTTTAGAGACCGAGTGGCACTGCCTTGCCTGTGTGTACCGCAGCGTGCGTATCCACTCGTTTACCAGCGGGCCTCTGGATCGTCTCCGGAGTTCAGCTGTTGTGAATTCTGCTGCTGTGGCCATGGCTGTCCAAACATCTCCAGAGCCTACTTTCAGTTCTCTGGAGGGTGTACTTGGAAGTGAAGTTGCCAGATCACACAGTAGTTCTAGTTTGAATCACAATTTCTTTTTACTTACTTTTTTTCAAAGGCAAAGAGACACAAAGGTCTTCCATCTACCGATTTACTCACCAGATGCCCACAGTGTCCGGGACTGAGCCACTCTGAAGCTGGGAGCCTGGAACTCCATCCAGGTCTCCCATGTGGATAGCAGGGATCCAAGTACGTAAGCATCCCAGCCTGCCCCCCGGGGCACACAGCAGCAGGAAGTGGAGGCGGGACCTGCACCCAGGCACTCTGATGGGGGTGCAGGTGTTCCAAGCAGCATCTTTACCAGTGCACCAAACGCCTGTCCCCAGCTGTAATTTTCTCTGTGCCCGCCATTCTGTTCTTCATAGTAGCTGGGCCATCTTACATCCTCACCAGCGGTGCATAAAGCTTCCAGTTTCTCCGGTGGCCATCCTGCCGGTCTGAGGTTTGTCGTGGACTTCTATTCTCCTCTTTGGCCTTAGAGTATATATGTACCCTTCCTGTGCTTATGGTTTATGGGTCACCGAAGTCCATATGTGGTCCTGCACTGTGACTCCAGTTTTCATAGCTTGTCCAGGCATAGATACTTGGTGGCAGGTGCTCAGTGATTTCCCGTTTGCAGGATATCAGGGTGCCAAACCCAGTTCACTCTTCAAGTTGGAGCGAGGAGAGCCCCCATGGATGGTAGAAGGAGCACCTGTGGTCAAACCTGTCCAGGTAAGTGAGTGAAAACCAAGACAGGGGCAGAAAGGCCACACCGATCCCAGGTGGTCATCGAAGGGTTGACACTCTCAAGGTGTGGTTGAGAGAACTTCTCTTGGCTGTTCCTCTTTGTTTGCTATTGCAGGGTGGTATCTTCTTTGTTCCTGTTTCTGGATCTGGCTGCAATCCATCTCACCTGGGGCCATGACTTCTTGTGTGATTCCATTCTTCCCAGCCTGCTTGTGTCTCTTCTCATTCCTGCAGTTTCACCTCCTGGCCTCTGCCTTGCTGGCTTTGAAGTCCCCTCGCTACCTGGCTGGATCCTTTTGCACTTAGCATGTAGGCATCTCTCTGCCCGGGAAGGGGCCGATCTCCTTCCCTGACGGTCTGCCGCTCTGTAGTTCATCTGAGGGCCTCCTGCACCTCATCTCTCAGGTCAGCTGTCTGCTTACTCACTCCCTGCTTCCCTGCCTGCCCAGCTGTTTTATCTGCTGCCTGAATGTATTAAATTCATTCTTAAGGCCTGCTGGAGACTACCAAACTGACACCTCTGCCGCTGATGTCTGACCTGTATCTAATCCTGTGTGCTGTCAGCCCGATTTCCTGCTAATGCATGTGAAACCAGAAGTTGTCTTTCTCCCAGATCTTGGACCGAAGTACATTCACAGACACTGAAGATTTAAGCTGTCTGTATTCTGACAGATGCTCTCCAGTCAGCGTCTCCCTTCTGGAATCTCACCTGCTCTGTGGTGCTGTATTTTGCTGCAGCCAAGACAGGTATCCTGTGGAATTCTTTTTCCTTCGGCGTCAGTGTCTGAAACCCGGATCATTATCCCTCCCAGCAAACATGCGTGCTCAGGTGCACTTCACTTGGCTCTGCTATGGGCTGTACTCTCCAGTGCCTCATCAGCTTGGAGTTGTCTTCAGTCTGCCTTTCACTCTGTTCTATTGCGGGTTTTTTTGTTTTTTGTGTTTTTTTTGTTGTTGTTGTTATTTATTTATTTATTTATTTGAAAGGCAGAGTTACAGAGAGGCAGTGGCAGAGAGAGCAAGAGAGAGCTTTTCCATCCACTGGTTCACTTTCCAAATGGCCCCAATGGCTGGAGCTGTGCTGAACCCAAGCCAGGAGCCAGGAGCTTCTTCCAGACTTGCTACATTGGTGCAGGAGCCCAAGGAGTTGGGCGATTGTCTACTGCTTTCCCAGACCATAGCAGAGAGCTGGATTGGAAGTGGAGCATCCAGGACTTGAACCAGTGCCCATATGGGATGCCAGAACTACAGGCAGTGGCTTTACCAGCTACGCCACAGTGCTGGCCCCCTGTTCTACTGTTTTTAAAAGTCTCTGCTGTTCTTGTTCATTTTTGTTGTTTTGAAAAGACTGTGAATTCCACAATTTCCATCTCAAGCCATGGTAACGGGCTTGCGTTGCCCCATTGGCTATATACGCTGACTGATCTCAGTGTTTCTGTTAGTTCCTTTTGATGTTATAGCTGTGTTCCTGTGTGGAGGACAGAACATCAGAGCACGGGGAGCTGGGTGAGAAAACATAAGGTTGACTCCTGGTTGCGGAGTGTATTTTTAGAGCTTGAAAAGAATAAGGAATTTCAGCAGAGTAGAATGAGGAATTCCAGGGCTGTGAGTAAGAGCAGAGCCAGAAGGTGTCCCCAAACAAGGGACAGAATTATTCCAGGGAGGAACAAAAGGATGTATTGTCTTGACTGCTGCAGAGGATGTCAGAGGGGTGTGGGTGCCGTCTGTGCCTGTGAGGATGTCAGAGGGGTGTGGGTGCCGTCTGTGCCTGTGAGGATGTCAGAGGGGTGTGGGTGCCGTCTGTGCCTGTGAGGATGTCAGAGGAGTGTGGGTGCCGTCTGTGCCTGTGAGGATGTCAGAGGGGATGTGGGTGCCGTCTGTGCCTGTGAGGATGTCAGAGGGGTGTGGGTGCCGTCTGTGCCTGTGAGGTGTCAGAGGGGTGTGGGTGCCGTCTGTGCCTGTGAGGATGTCAGAGGGGTGTGGGTGCCGTCTGTGCCTGTGAGGATGTCAGAGGAGTGCGGTGCCGTCTGTGCCTGTGAGGATGTCAGAGGGGTGTGGGTGCCGTCTGTGCCTGTGAGGATGTCAGAGGGGTGCGGTGCCGTCTGTGCCTGTGAGGATGTCAGAGGAGTGCGGTGCCGTCTGTGCCTGTGAGGATGTCAGAGGAGTGTGGGTGCATCAGTGCCTGTGATTACACCCCGATTCTGCCATCTTTGACTCCACTCACTCTCTCTTCAGGAAGTGCTGTGTGACTGCTCTCCGGCTCACCTGGAACTGTTTCCTGACCGCCTCTCTACTTTGGAATTATGCTCTGCCAACTCAATAATGGCCACGTGTGGTGTTTATGTTGAAAAGGGTCTGTGTAGTCTCCTTCCTTCCTTAGGACAGACGACTGACCGTGCAAGTGAGCTCACACCATAGTTCACTGATCATGCGGGGGACATCAGTGCATGCATTTACCATAGCTTTCTACACACAGGTCTTCTTTTGCTTCGTTTTGTTTTTGATTCAGTTATGCGTATTGACTAATGGGGATATTTTCAAACAGCACGCTGTGTCTCCAGATTGGGCTTCCGATTGCTCAGTAGGGGAAGTGACCTAATGGATGCAGAGAAGACGTACAAGTAGAAATTAAGGAAATTATAATAGGAATGATGACATGGTGAGCTGGATGCACAGAGACACGGGAAACAGGCCCACTTACATAACCCACACTTTCATGAGAACTGCTGTCTGGGGGCAAGGCTCCAGTGACCTGAACACCTCCCACCAGGACGACCTCCAGAGCCATAATTGGATCAAGTCTCCACCCTTGCTCCATCAGCATCAGACTCCGGGGTTTATAGGTCTGCATGAGTTTGGGGAGCCAAGTCTTACTTAATCTGTAACAATGGGTATCTTTACTGCTATGTTGAACAACCACTCCCTTCGTTTCCCTTTTTGTATTCAGTGGCACCAGCGCTTGTATGAATGTGTAACCCACATAGTGTGGAGCCATCCTTAGTTTTTCTCTTTTCTACTTTGGACATTTTTAAAAAGAATTTATTTATTGAAGAGGTAAAGCTACAGACAGAGAAAGGTCTTCCATCTGTTGGCTCACTCCCCAGATGGCCACAGTGGCTGGAGCTGAGCTGAGCTGAAGCCAAGAGCCAGGCCTCCAGACCTCCAGACCTCCAGGTCTCCATGCGGGTGCAGGGACCCAAGCACTGGGACCATCTTCCGCTGCTTTCCCAGGCTGCAGGCAGGGAGCTGGACTGGAAGAGGAGCACTGAGACACAAACCGGCACCATGTGGGATGCTGGTGCCACAGGCATAGGATTAGCTTACTATGCCACAACGCCGGACACCTGAACATTTGTTTTACAGAGTTCTTTCTTTCCCACATGGATGGCTTTTCCATCTTCATGCTCTGGGCTTTACTTTTGCACATTTCACTACCTCCATGTTAATGATTCATTCTCAGAACTCCCTAAACTGTACCATAGCTTTCTTTGTAATCTCTTATACAATTTCATATCTTTAGTTTATTTTCCATAGAGCAATCTAATGACTATTTGGAACTACCAATCCAGAATATGACCAGAAAAAAAAAGTTCAATGGCTCATATAGAATTTAGTTACTAACAACATCTTTCTGCAGGATTTATGAAGTTGCTTTAAACAGTTCATGAGGGCCAGAATCCCATATGGACACTGGTTCCAGTCCCGGCTGCTCCACTTCTGATCCAGCTCTCTGCTATGGCCTGGGAAAGCAGTAGAAGATGGCCCAAGTGCTTTGGCCCCTGCTCTTGCATGGGAGACCCAGAGGAAGCTCCTAGCTCCTGGCTTCGGATTATCTCAGCTCTGGCTGTTGCAGCCATTTGGGGAGTGAACCAGTGAGTGGATGGAAGACCTCTCTCTCTCTGGCTCTACCTCCCTGTGTAACTCTGTCTTACAAACAAATAAAATTAATCTTTAAAAGAAATAAAAATAAACAGTTCATAGATAGAGGGAATAAAAAGAGAAGTTTATTTTGGTGCAAACATTTGACAATCTGTGCACTTTTTTTCACGTACACATTTTCCAGGAACTCTGTTGTCAGTTATGCCAGTCTTGCCCAAGTTAACTATTTCTACTTCACTTTAAGCTCAAGACCTTCCAGGTGCTCCAGGCCTCTCTCACATGTCCTGGTCATGCCTGTGTTCTCTGCCTCTGGGTTTGTACACTGGCAGCTCCCTCTTTTACATCTAGTTCTTTTCATTATGTTGCTCATCCTTATCCTGTGAGGTAAATGCAGCCTTCTGTATTTTGTGGGTGACTGTTGTATCTAAGATTTACCTACCACTGCTGTATCACCTCTTCCATACCATTTCTCACATTCTGTAATTGTGTTAACTTCTTTGCTTCCCTGTTGATTCTCTCTCCTCTTATAGAATGACAGCTTTATGGAGATAGAGAATATTATTATTAGTCACTTTAGTTCCCAACTCCTAGCACACTCAATATTTGTTGGAAGAATGGATGCAATCTGTCTTTTAATTTATTCCAGGTGCAGTGTGTTTGTTTCTAGGTGTGTCAACGTTCTGCAGTATTCTATTTGGAGAGTAGCCAAAGTTATGTGTGTTCATTATAGATTAAACATTATTATTTTTAAAAGTAGCTGTTTCATTTTTCATTTTCATTTTTTCATTGCTCTTTTTCCCAGAAGAAATATGGGAGATTGAGCACGTGTAGTGGCACCCACAAATTCAAGACAGGTTTAAAAAGTATGGGGAGATGTCAGCAAAGTTATGCCCTTGGATATTATTTCTGTTTCATATAAAATGTAAGTTTGACTAACGTGTAAAACTATGAAATCTCATTTAGGTTCTGCTATCCAGAATGGAAGATATGCAGGAAAGGATCCGGGTCAGTTTGTTGGATATGGGGAATCGTGTGTCCACATCAAGTGCGATCAAACTAATGGAAATAAAGCCCATGAATATGTTAAACCCGGTACCACCAATTCACAACCCAGTGACCATCAAAAAAATTACCGAGGAGAGAAACCACATGTGTGCAGTGAGCGTGGGAAAGCCTTTTCCTGGAGAGCACAGCTCATTGGACAGAGAGATCTGAAAGCGGAAACACCACAGCTGTGATGAATGTGGGAAAATATTATGAGGAGGATTCAGCTCACGGAGCACCAGAGGACTCACATGGGAGAGAAGCCCTATGAATGTAAAGAGTGTGGGAAAGCCTTCTCCAGGAAGTCACAGCTCCCGGGTCCTAAGAGAACCCACACAGGAGAGAAACCCTGCAGATGCAGTGAATGTGGAAAAGCCTTCAGCAGGAAGTGCTGGCTCAGTAGACATCCGCAAGCTCACACAGGAGAGAAACTCTACGGATGCAGTGTGTGTGGGAAAGCCTTTTCCCAGAAGGCCTGTCTCCTTGCACACCAGGGACTTCACACGGGAGAGAAGCCTTATGAGTGCAGTGAATGTAGAAAAACCTTTTTTTTAAGTCAGACCTGACCAAACATCAGAGAATTCATACAGGAAAGAAACCTTATGAGTGTAGTGAGTGCCAAAAAGCCTTTAGAAGCAAGTCAAATCTAATGCAGCATCAGCAAACTCATACTGGAGAGAGACCATATGCTTGCAGTGAATGTGGCAAAGCCTTTACCCACCTGTCAGTCCTCATTAAACAGAAGAAAACGCACACAAGGCAGAAGGCTATAAATTCACAGAAGGTGGAAAAATCTTCCTTGGGGGATCATACATCTTTATGCATGAGTGGGCTTGGGCAGGTGGCAAACCGTGTGAACACAGTGTCTTCAGGAACCCAGCCTTTGCTGAGCATCACCAAGTTCCTGGGAGGCAGCAGTGTAGTGATTGGGAAGCAGCCTTTCCCAGGAAGTGAGATCTTAGTAAGTAATCAGCAATGTGCACAAGGAGGACGCTTTACAAATGCAGTGAATGGGACCATGCCTTCAGTAATAAGTTATGTCTTATCTGTTACAGGTATTGTATAGGAAAACAAATCTCCTGATACTAGAAATGTAGGAAAGTTCTTTTAGCAGAAGTCTTCCATTATTTGTCAGAGCTCGTTTAAGGCAGAACCCTATGGCTGCAGTGGTTGGTGAGCACACTTGTGAGAGAAGTCAGACCTACCAAACATCAATGAAATCATGTTGGGGAAAACAGAGCTATTGTGGGAGAAGCCTTTATGTGGAGATGATATCCCAGTTGGTGTCAAAGAATTCTCAGGAATTCTTAAGAAAGAATGTGATGTTTCCATTCATATTGTGTACGTATACGAATGTATGTCAGAAACAAGACAACTTTAGAGACACTGAATATACATATACTTTTTAGTAAAACATGGGAGAACTTATAGAAAAGAGAAACCTGTGAAAGCAAGAAAGAGTAGAAATTCACTGAACTAATTTATGTATTACAATTTTATACCTAGGGAGCCTTGGAAAGACTTCACTTACTATAAATGAAATCGTGAACACCCAGACTGATACTATTTAATGGACACCTGTGAACCTTATGAATGTAGAAGCACAACTGTAATCTTACAAGTTTCTTATGCTGCTATAACAGATGGCCACAAATTTGGTCATTAAAATGAAGGCAGACTTACCATTTTATAGTTTTGGAGATCAGAAATTTATAACATCAAAGCTGTTGCCAGGACTGCGATTCTGGAGGTTCTGGGGGCAAATCTGTTTCCTTGCCTTCCAGTTCTTTGCCCAGACTCATTCTGTGACTGGTGGCTATCTTTCAGCATCAAAGCCAGCAGTGCCCAGTCAGCTCTTTGCTGACTCTAATAGTAGATCTGCCTGCCTCTTCCATGTTGAAGGATCCTGAGATTATACTGGGTCCACCCAAATATACCAGGAAAGTCTCCCTGGCTTAAAATAATCTGATTAGCAATCCTGATTCCACCAGCCACAAAAGTTCCCCATTGCCATGTAATGTAACATAGTCATGAGTTCTGGGGCCTAGGAGATAGACATCTTTGGAGGCCATGATTCTGTTTACAACATACTGATTTCAGAGATTTCAATACTGGTAAGTTCCCAGCTGGTCATTAAATGCATTTGAAAACCATGTTCTCAGAGAAGTAATTTCTCTGTGGTAATTATGATCCAAATGCATACTGTCTTTCCCTAGAATCAGATTCTTACACTGTGATTGTTTTATATGAACATTCTAGAATGTTCTTGAAATGTGTCGATCAAATTATCATCTCTGGAAAAGAGCTTTTAAATCTAAAAGAACATGGATTTACGCTGCTTGAAATGTCACCAAAACTAACTTTGCGTGTCTTTTGACTTTGTGTAAGTTAACATATCCTATTCTGAGTCTGGAATACAGATGCCATAATGTAGCTAATTGTTGACAGATATTTCTCATAACCAATTTCAACAACAGCTTCTTCTTGAACAGTAAATGTTTAATGTATTTACTCTCCCATCGTATATATCTAAAAAAGATAAAGTATAGGGGTGAGTTTTTTCTGACTTTACGGCGTAGGGACATCCGGATAGCTTTGCCCGAGAATAGGCAACAAATAAAGTGAGCCTCTGATTACCCCAGCTCACTTCCTGGTGAAAATTTCAGTCTGCAGGGAGGCCAGACCCAGACTTCAGCTGTCTTTGAAGGGAGCTAACTGAGATTAGAGTTCAGGGTATTCAAGGAGGCTTAAATTCCTGGGCCAGATTATGGAGAAGAGAGTTGCATTCCTGCTGTGTGAGAATTCCACAGTGCCACAGAGACCCCTTCAGGAGCCTGTGTCTAAGTCATAGTCATGTATGTGAGGAGACTCCTTGGGATGGAGAAGGAACCAGAGGAAAAGAATGGGCAGAACAATCCTTGGAGCTCACACAAGATTGGGTGTGATTTGTGTTTCCACCATCTGCAGTGGAGAGTCCTAACGTTCAGAGGCTCACGGTGGATCTGCAGAAGAGTGTTGCCCAGTGGGTGGCTCAAATGAACTAGGCTAAAGGCTGCTCTGAACTCCTCTCAAAGCATGAATGTAGGCCACTAAAGGGCCAAACTATTTCTAACAACTTCCAGAACAAAACCCAGTGATGAAAGGAATAGGAAGCAGTCCATCAACTAATAACGTAAAATCCACAGTCTGCCATCCAGTCAAGACTTACCAAGGTATATATGTAAAGAAGAGGAAAATATAACCCATAACATGAAGAAAAGTCAATACAAAGATTCAGAAGTAGTGTGGGTATGGAACTAACAGAAAAGAATTAAAAACATGTGTTAGAAATATTCCATATACTCAAGGCTGTGTCAGGTAGATTAAAGTGACTGTGGGATTTCCTTTGTCTGAACAAAGGGCAAATGAGGTTTAGTCTAGGAAGTTCAGCCTCTTTAGAGGCCAGAAGGAGGTAGTTGTCAGCAGTGGAGACCAGGGTACTCAGATGAAACTGGAAAGTGAAGTTGTGCCTGTGTTGAGTCCCTCTTAGCCTTTTCTGGGAACTGTGGCTACTGTACAGGGCTGCTGAGGCTTCTGGGAAATACAGTTTAGGAACCTAACCATTGCCTTTCTGGTTTGGGGCTGGTATGTCTTGTTTGCTTAACCCCCACATAGGTTTCTGGGGCACATATTTCACCTACCTTTGGTCATTTTTCCCCACATGAGTGAATTGTATCTGGGTATGCACAGTGATTTAAGAGGATACTAGGATAATTGTATTAAGATGACAGAATAGGGAGGGAGCTTGCTGCTCCAACCTAGGAGAAGATAGTGTAAAAGAAATGGAAGGAGTGCAGTCTCAGGGAAGAGTTAGGGAGAAAACAGCTGAGGAAACTCTGCACAAAAGGAGGAACACTGGACCTACATGGAGGGTGAGGATGTTCAGAACTTAGGACCCCAGTAGCGAAGAGCCTGCACACTAGTGTTGGAGAGTGAGGGGAGACCAGACTGTAGCAGCCCAAGCCACTGGTGAAAAAACTGCAGGAAAAGCCTAGAGCGAATCCAGCTTGGAACCCTGGGGGGATAGTGTACCTGTGAAACCAGAGGAGAAAAAACAAGGGGTGGGGAATTCATGCTTTCTCTATCCCTGATCACCTCGCAAAGGCATCCTGTAATAAGCTGACAGAGAGCAGGCACCATTTTGGACATATGTAACAGCTGCGTCAGTTCAGGTCCCTACCCAGCAACAAGCCAGGCAGAGCCTTCTGAGTTTGGTGAAGAGAACAGACAGGGGGCTGGGTGCTCATGACTGTGGGAGACGTGTGCTGGGACTGTGAAAACACTGAGGCTGCGTGGGAGGACTCAGGGTGTGACTGGGACATTGGACAGGCACTGTGGGAGGCTCCACATAATCAGGGCTCCCTGGTTACCTGGTGAGGGACATTGCTGGGGAATCTGAGTTTACACTGAGGACTGCACAGATCCTTTGTGTGGTCCTTGTGGCAGAGTGGACAAATAATATACTTACTGGGGCTAGCACCCAGGCAATGGTCTCCTTCAAGGAAAGGAGCTCAGCTGAGTCTACACCAACAGACAAGAAGAACCTCCCCTCTGATTAAAAAAAAAAAAAAGATTTTCTACACCAAACCTTGGTGTATCACTTCAGACATGCCTTTCACCCTGGAGCACTGAACAGAGCTCCCTGGCCACACCCACCACAGGACTCCAGATAGTCCCTGAAGGCAGACACTCCACTAATCCACTCATAGTCCAAGGGTAAAAGCTACCAGTGGAAAAACAAAGGATAAACCAACAAGTATCTCCACAAATGCAGAATAACAAACACCAATTCAAGAAACAAGAATAAGGAATAAGGAAGAAACATAACACCTCCAAAAGAACACAACACTTCAATACTAGATTGTGCAGATGATGGTAATGAAGAAATGCTAGAAATGGAATTCAAAAAATTGATCATAGGATTGCTTAGAAGTAATCAGAAGTAAATACATGAGCTAATGAAATCCATACATGACATGGAAGAAAATTTCTCCCATGAAATTGAGATCTTAAAGAGAAATCAAAATGAAATCTTGGAAATGAAGAATAAATAGAACAAATGAAAAATATAGTGGAAAGCCTTAACAGAATTGGTGAAGCCAAAGAAAGAATATCTGACTTGGAAGACAAAGTGTGGATGGCGCCATGGCTTAACAGGCTAATCCTCTGCCTTGCGGCGCTGGCACACCGGTTTCTAGTCCTGGTTGGGGCACCAGATTCTATCCCGGTTGCCCCTCTTCCAGGCCAGCTCTCTGCTATGGCCCAGGAAGGCAGTGGAGGACGGCCCAAGTCCTTGGGCCCTGCACCTGCATGGGAGACCAGGAGAAGCACCTGGCTCCTGGCTTTGGATCAGTGCGATGTGCCGGCCACAGCGGCCATTAGAGGGTGAACCAATGGCAAAAAGGAAGACCTCTCTCTCTGTCTCTCTCTCTCACTATACACTCTGCCTGTCAAAAAAAAAAAAAAAAAGACAAAGCGTGAGAAATTATAAGTCAGACCAAACACAAGGGAAATTAAAAAACTAAAAAACACTGTTAGGAATCTACCAGGTATTATTAAATAACCCAACATACAGATCTTGGAGTTCCTGAAAGCATGGAAAGAGAGAAATGAATAGAAAGCTTTTTTAGTGAAATAATAACAAAAAATTTCCCCAATTTGGAGAAGGAAAGGGACATCCAAATACAGGAAGTACATAGAACCCCTAATAGACATGACCAGAAAATATCTTCACCGAGACATATTATAATCAAACTTTTCACAGTATAACATAAAGAAAATATTCTAAAATGTGCATGAGAGAAACACCATATTACTTTGAGAAGATCTCCAATTAGACTTGCAGTGGACTTCTCATCAGAAACCCTGCAAGCTAGGAGAGAATAGTGAGATATATTCCAACTCTTATGAGAAAAAAACTGTCAACCCAGAATATTATACCCGGCAAAGCTCTCTTTTATGAACAAAGGTGAAATAAACACCTTCCATGACAAACAGAAACTGAAAAAATTTGTCATCACCCATACAGCCCTGCCGAAGATGCTTAAGGATGTGCTGCACACAGAAATACAGAAACATGGTCATCACTACGGAAGAAGGTAAAGGAAGGAAATCTCCCAGGAAAAGTAAAAAGGAAATCCAAAGTAAAAAATAGGAATATCAGGAAAAATAGCAGGGCAAGGTTGTTACTTATCAATAGTCATGTAAATGTCCTTAATTTTCCAATTAGAAGATACAAACTGGCTGAGCGGATTAAAAAACAAAACCCATCTATTTGCTGCCTCCAAGAAACACATCTCACCAACAAAGATGAACACAGACTGAAAGTGAAAGGATGGAAAAGGATATTTCATGCTAACAGAAACCAAAAAAGAGCTGGTGTAGCCATCCTAATATCAGACAAAACAGGTATTAACACACACACACACACACTGTTAAAAGAGACAAAGAAGAGCTCTATGTAATGATTAAGGTATCAATTCAACAGGAAGATATAACTATTATAAATATATATGCACCTAATTACAGGGCTCCTACTATTTAAAATAAATGTCAAGGGATCTAAAGGGAGTCAAAGACTCAGAAACAATATTATGGGGGATTTCAGTAACCCACTTTTAGTAATGGACAGATCAACTAGACAGAAAATCAGCAAGGAAACAGCAGAGCTAGTTGACATTATAGACCAAATGGACCTAACATATCTACAGAACTTTTCATCCGACAGTTGCAGAATACACATTCTTCTCACCAGTGCATGGAACCTTTTCAAGGATTGACCACATGCCAGGACATAAAACAACTCTAAGCAAATTTTAAAAAATCAAAATCATACTAGGCATCTTCTTGGACCACAATGGAATGAAGCTGGAAATCAACAACTCAGGAATATCTAGAACATAGGCAAATACATGGAGACTGAACAACATGCTCCTGAATGACCAGTGGGTCTTAGAGGAAATAAAAAAATTTCTGGAAACAAATGAAGACAACAGTACAACATATCAAAACTTATGGGATACAGCAAAAGCAGTGTTAACAGGGAAGTTTATGGCCATTGGTGCCTGCATCAAGAAATTGGAAAGGCACCAAATAAATGAGCTATCAGTGCATCTCAAGGATTGAGAATAGCAATAGCAGACCAGACCAAAACTAGTAGGAAAATAGAAGTAATTAAAATTAGAGAAGAAATCAACAAAATTGAAGCCAAAAAACCAATACAAAAGATCAGCAAAATGAAGAGCTGCTTTTTTGAAAAAATAAACAAAATTGACACACCATTGGCCCAACTAACCAAAAAAAAGGAGAGAAGACCCAAATCAATAAAAGTAGAGATGAAAAAGGAAATGTAACAGACACCACAGAAATAAAAGGAATCATCAGAAATTACTACAAAGAGCTGTATGCCAACAAACTGGGAAACCTGGAAGAAATGGATAGATTCCTGGACACATACAACCTACCTAAATTGAGCCATGAAGACATAGAAAACCTAAACAGACCCATCACCAAGGTGGAAATTGAATCAGTAAGAAAGACCCTCCCAACAAAGAAAAGCCCAGGACCAGATGGCTTCACTACTGAATTCTATCAGACATTTAAAGAACTAACTCCAGTTCTTCTCAAGTTATTCAAAACAATGGAAAGGGAGGGAATCCTCTCAAATTCTTCCTATGAAGCCAGCATCACTTTAATTCCTAAACCCAGAAAAGATGCAACAGAGAAAGAGTTCTATAGACCAATTTCCCTGATGAACATAGATGCAAAAATCCTCAATAAAATTCTGACCAATCGAATCCAACAACACATCAGAAAGATCATTCACCCAGACCAAGTGGGATTTAGCCCTGGTATGCAGGGATGGTTCAACACTCAGCATTCGCAAATCAAGATGATGTATCACATTAACGAACAGAAGAGCAAAAAACATATGATTATCTTAATAGTTGCAGAGAAAGCATTTGATAAAATACAACACCCCTTCATGATGAAAACTTTAAGCAAATTGGTTATAGAAGGAACATTCCTCAACATACTCAAGGCAATTTATGACAAACCCATGGCCAGCATCCTATTGAATTGGAAAAAGTTGGAAGCATTTCCACTGAGATTCTGAACCAGACAAGGATGCCCACTCTCACCATTGCTACTCAATATAGTCCTGGAAGTTTTAGCCACACCATTAGGGAAGAAAAAGAAATCAAAGGGATTCAAATTGGGAAAGAGGAAGTCAGACTCCCAATTTGCAGATGATATAATTATATATATATATATAAAGTCTTGCACACATATATAAATTTATATATATAATATATTTATATATTATATGTAATATATATTTATAATATATAATATATAATATTGCATATATATATATAAATGATACCAAAGACTCCACTAAGAGACTATTGGAACTCATGGGAAAGTTTGGTAAAGTAGCAGGATACAAAATCAATACACAGAAATCAAAAGCTTTTGTATACACAGACAATGCCACAGCTGAAAAAGAACTAAGATCAATCTCATTCATAATAGATACAAAAAATCACCTAAATTGACATTAAAATAGAAAAAGAAGTATCCATGGAGTATAAAGGAAACATGAACAGAAAAAAATCTATCCTGGGTAGGAGAATGGAAAAAGGGGAAGTGAGACTATGGGTTGCATCATGACTATGGCAGGGACTAAAAAATTAGGGTAGAAGCACTTTCAGAAAGGCTGTCACGTTTGCTGTGCTTCCTTGGCCCTAGGACAAAAAGACAAAATTGGGAATGACCTGTGGTGTGATTGAGGCTGGCAGGAATTTCTTTCTTTTCTTTTTAAAATAGATTTATTTATTTGAGAGGCAGAGTAACAGAGAGAGGGAGAGATATATAGAGAGAGATCGTCCATCTGCTGATTCACTCCCCAAATGGCTGCAACAGCTAGGGGGGCTGATCCGAAGCCATGAACCAGGAGTTTCTTCCAGGTCTCCCACATGGGTGCAGGGGCCCAAGCACATGGGCCATCTTCTACTGCTTTTCCAGATCATAGCAGAGAGAGGAACAGCTGGGATATGAACCAGTGTCCTTATGGGAGGCCAGCACCGCAGGTGGAGGTTTAGCCCACTCCACCACAGCATCGGCCTGGCCTGGGCTGGCAGGAATTTCCTGCAAGGATGAGGGAATAGCACGGAGTCAGAGCTTTCCTGGCTTCCAGATGACCCAGCTGCCTCGGCAGAGGCTGGGACCCTCAGCTTGGTCTAGCATGGATATGACACATCTCACCACCATGACC
This sequence comes from Lepus europaeus, assembly GCF_033115175.1. Lineage (NCBI taxonomy): Eukaryota > Metazoa > Chordata > Mammalia > Lagomorpha > Leporidae > Lepus > Lepus europaeus. The sequence continues at coordinate 5,290,490 of NC_084845.1, forward strand.
CTACACAGAGCAGGACTTGGAAACGAGGCCCTGCTTTGCAAACCCTGGTGGGAGCAGCCGAGCCAGCGCTGAGGTCTTGGTGCCCTTTCTTCCCTCTTAGGCACAGAGTCCACTGTGTTGGCCTCAGGAAAGCCCTGCACCTTTAATGAATCAGTTAGTTAATTCTGCCTCAGGAATCCCCAGGACTTGCTGGTTTGTCCTGGGGACTAGCGCTGACAGCGCCACGGTCCCTTTGCAGAGGATGTCAGCGCACGGCAGGTGACAGAGTAATTGAGCCCTGGGGCGACAGGAGCTCAGGGCATCTCGAGACCTATAACTGCTGTGGCTCCAGGTGGCTCATGTTTTCTGAAGAGCGCACTTCGCTGCTGGTGCCAGCAACAGAGACCAGCCCCGTGAGTGTCGCCTTAGGACTCACATGCCACGCAGGTGTGGGAGACCCTGCGAGAGGGCGGGTGAGGAGCTGGACAGGGCAGAGGCTTTCCCGGCCCCAGCACAGCTTCTTCTAAGCCTGATTAGGGCAAGGCAAGTCTGATGATGGGGACCCCCAGTGGCAGGGTTCTTGGCTTGGGAGGGACTGGATGTTGCTGTGTCCTCCTGCTTGCTCTGTGATCCCTAAGGTGGGCACTGGCCGTCGGCCAGACTGCTGAGAACTAGCTGGGAGAAGTTGACACATTGCTGTCTAGAGCTTAGGGTGCACACGCCGACTCTGGGCTGCAGGCTGTGTGAACCCGGCGGAATCATGTGGGCTGGCCCTGCCAGGGCAGCTGCAGGTGGGACTTGAAATTCAATCTGCAGCAGGATAATTTTTAAGGTGGTATTCTTGAATGGCCCACGCACAAATTATGGTGTGGATATCCAAATGGCCCTTGGCAGAAAAAGGTTCCCCACCCCTGCGGCAAGATAGAAATGCAGCTGGTAGCACCTGTCATCAAATTTCACTCCCTCTCAGAGTAACCCTGTTGATTTTATTCTATCTTGTTTTGGAGATGTTGTGGGATGGATCTGAATTTTGTGCGTGTGAGAGACAGAGACACAGAGACAGCAATTGTGTCTGGTCTACACCGGTGATTCCCATGTGCCAGGGAGCTAATCTACTCTGGGTGTCTATGCATAGTAAGACACCACATGCCTCAGGTCGTCTCAGACCCAGGCTGCCACCTAACTACAACTAACTGAGATCATTTAAAAAGAATCTCTGTGTCTTGTTTACTTGCCCTTTGCATCATGATGTAGGTGAAAACCAACAAGTGCACAAGTCTCCCGTGTACAATGTGAGAAGGTCTGACAAACTCACACACCCACGAAACGATGATGTAATGAAAACAGTGAGCAGTCCCTACACATTGCCTCATATTCTTTGTACACCTTCCCTCCCGCCCTCCCCTCCCCCAACTACTAGGCAGCTACTGAGCTGCTCTGTATTGCTGTGGGTGGATTTGCGTTTTCCAGAGTGTTATATAAATCTGTGGCTTATTTTCTATCCATGTAAAATGTAGTAAGACTATTGTGTGTTTTAAGATTTATTTTATTTATTTGAAAGACAAAATTACAGACAGAGGTAGAGAAGACAGAGAGAGAGAGAGAGGAGGTCTTCCATCTACTGGTTCACTCCACAGATGGCTGCAATGGCCAAAACTGAGCTGATCTGAAGCCAGGAGCCAGAAGCTTCTTCCAGGTCTACCACATGGGTGCAGGGGCCCAAGGACTTGGACCATCTTCTACTGCTTTCCCAGGCCATAGTAGAAAGCTGGATCAGAAGTGGAGCAGCTGGGACTCGAACTCGCTCCCATATGGGATGCTGGCACTGCAGGCCAGGGCTTTAACCCACGGTGCCACAGCGCTGGCCAAGAACGTTGTTTGACACTGAGCATTCAGTGTTGTCTTCCATGAGAGGCTTGTGCCGAGCCCTAAAGCTCACACAGAAAGTCACTCATCAATTGTATCTACTGGTATTTTCTCTGACTGGACCTGGAGCCACATTTTGGCAAGTGGATTAAAACCGAGAAGCTGGTACCCCTGCCCTAACTTCACCCTCTCTTTATCTTTATTTCCGTCTCTAACCACTTAGCTTCTCCATCTCTCTCCTGTGCTTCTCCCTCACAGGACAAGGTCAATCCCAAGTCTATTCTACCTTTTCCAGGTCTATCCTTTTTAAAAAGTAGGGATTTCTCCAGCACTTTTGCAGGCAGGAGCTCTCTCAAATATCACTGCCCCTGGCTCTATGTACAATGTCTGACCACCTGACACCCCCGTATGTGGCTTGTTGTTTGTAAGCTCTTTCCACTTTTCATTTTCTCATGCTGTTGGCCTCCATGGCACTTGCAAAGCTCAGATTTGATCTTTGCCTTACTACTGTCCCTGCTGTCCAGTTTTAAACATTCTTTTTCATAAAGAGAAAACCATGTAGCACCAAGCACATGGGGAAAAGCAGGCACCCTGAGTTACATTGTGGGAGCTTTTCCTCTACACTGAGATAAAAAGACAGGGCCCCTCGGACCTGGGATCAGCCCCCCATCATCCACCACGAGCGGCTGTGACTTTGGACAAAACCTGACTTTCCTGTGCCCCATTGTGATCCGCTGCCTAATGAGAATGGTAACTACCACATTTGGCTCATTGGATTTCTAGTGATTAAATGGATCAATCTATTTCTGACCCTTTGAGCAGTGCCTGGCACGGGGTCCACGTTCAGTAAACTTCCTCTGTGTGTGTGGTTTTTTTTTCTGGTATTGCAAAGCATAAAGTGGCTGAATCTTCGTGGGCCTGGATCATGGCTAGGATTTGGAACTGACCCAGGAGCCCCATGGGTCACCTTTACAAATCCCAGCCTGGGTTTGAGCCGTGAGCTGGAGGTGATGTTTCCTCTCGTGTTCTGGAGTGTTGACCCTGAGGGTGTACTCACGCGGGAAAAAGATGCATGGTGACGGCTGAGGTCACCGTGAGAGGTGTTCTTGTGTGTTTCTTTTCTTCTCCTTGTCCCTCTTCTCTCACCAGGGGCTCAGCATTCCCATGTTCAGGTCTCACTGCTCTTTATGGAGCCCGCATTGCAACTCCAGAAAAGGCTGGTCTTGACAGACAGGCGGGGCCGGCTGGACGGCGTGCTGGAGCAGCAACACCAGCAGCAGAACACGGGGACCACAGGATGCAGGCGTGGGGGCGGGCACCAGAGTTGTGGGCACCTCTCACAGGGCCCCTGCTGTGCTCCCCATCCAGATCCTCCACCTCTGTTCTCTGGGCCCTGCTCTTGCTTTCCTTCTTGGGGTTTGTCTCTCCCTCATCAGTGCAGCGAGCTGAATGGTTCTGTCCCCCAGAAAACTGTGTGGAAATCCTAACCCCCATAGTGATGGTGTTAGGAGGTGGGGCCTTTGAGGGGTGCTGGGGGGACTCTTGTGAGAGACTTGTGCCTTTAAAGGGGAGCCTGGAGGGCTCCCGTCCCCTCTTTTCACACAGGCACATACGGAGAGACTCTGGTCCGTCAGCAGGGCTCCCTGCAGGTGGGAGAGACTCTGGTCCGTCAGCAGGGCACCGTGCAGGTGGGAGAGACTCTGGTCCGTCAGCAGGGCTCCGTGCAGGTGGGAGAGACTCTGGTCCGTCAGCAGGGCTCCGTGCAGGTGGGAGAGACTCTGGTCCGTCAGCAGGGCTCCGTGCAGGTGGGAGAGACTCTGGTCCGTCAGCAGGGCTCCGTGCAGGTGGGAGAGACTCTGGTCCGTCAGCAGGGCTCCGTGCAGGTGGGAGAGACTCTGGTCCGTCAGCAGGGCTCCGTGCAGGTGGCCTGAGCTCAGCCTTCCAGGCTCCAGAGCTGTAAGTTGTACATCTCTGACGTCTGAGCTACCGGGGCCGCGGTCCTTCGTTTCAGCAGCCCAGAGCGGGGCAGTGACCTCCTGTTGTTGTCTGGGTGGTTGTATATTCAGTTCTAGAGTTCTCATTCGGTTCCCTAGTGTGATTACTGTTCTCCTCATTTACTCACCTTCTTTGTCCCCTTGACCACAGGTACAACATCTGCCTTAAACCCGTCGCCTGCTGAGTCCAGCATCCTGACTCTCTGGGGTTTGGTTTGCATCAGTGGCGTTTTGTCTTGAACGTGGGTTGCATTTCCCCGTGTGCTTCTCTGTTTAGCCATTTGGGGTGGTATCCTGCACAGGGTGGGGACTGGATTCTGTTCCATTTCTGTAACAGAAGCAGAAAAGTTACTTTTCCTTCAGCAGGCAGTTAACTGGTTAAACACAAACTCCATAGTCCAAAATATTGGTCGTGTATTTGGGTTTTACATGGAATGCTTGGCGTCTGCCCCGTGGGCATTCAGGCCCGGGCCAGAGACTTGGCACAGGAGTTGCAGTTAAGAAGTGTGACGCCTCCTCTGTGTCTCTGTTGGTCACAGCTTCCTCCTAACCCTGCAGGCTTTGCAGTCATCCTGGACACTGTTGCCCCTTCGGTTCTTTTGATCAATAGGACTCTGAGGATCTGTTTTGGCTTTAGTCTGAATGTTCTAACCACAGCGCGCCCTCAGGCTCAGAGGCACTCACACCCTTAGAAGACTCCCCCCCCTTCCCTGCTATCCGGCCTCCGGGATCTGCCCGCTTCTGTCCGCCCATTAGTGAAATTCATAGGCAACGTGTTTTATATCGTGTGCAGTCTGTGGTTTCCTTTGCAAGAGAGGCGTTTCAGTAGGATTTGTCCAGCTGTATCCGAAGCAGAACCTGTCCTTTCTCTCGTATTTTGCTTAGTATTTTTGGCCATGAAAAAAAAAAAAAAAAAACCAGAATTGGTTTTATGTAGTTAAGTTTCTTGGTCTCTTATCATCTACTGATTTATTTTTAATTTTTTTATTTTTTGACAGGCAGAGTGGACATTGAGAGAGAGAGAGACAGAGAGAAAGGTCTTCCTTTTTGCCGTTGGTTCACCCTCCAATGGCCGCTGCAGCCGGCGCATCTCGCTGATCTGATGGCAGGAGCCAGGTGCTTCTCCTGGTCTCCCATGGGGTGCAGGGAGGGCCCAAGTACTTGGGCCATCCTCCACTGCCTTCCCGGGCCATAGCAGAGAGCTGGCCTGGAAGAGGGGCAACCGGGACAGAATCCGGTGCCCCGACCGGGACTAGAACCCGCAGGTGGAGGATTAGCCTAGTGAGCCACGGCGCCGGCCTCATCTACTGATTTTGAGCCACAGTTACAAAGCCTTTCTCTCGGCCCAAGTCATGGAAGAATTCACCCGTGTTACCTTCTAAAATTTGCATGGATGGTTTGCTTTAACATGTTAGATCTCTTTCTGCTCTCATCTGTTTCATTGCTCTGTTTTCTTCTGCTATACACAGGTATACGCTGTTTTAATTACAGAGACATCGAGGTATGTTTGCACGTGTGGTAGAGCTCTCGCATGGCTCATAGTTCTTCTACACTTGTCCTAACAGTGCATGTTATTTTCTGTTTAAATTTTAGTATCCACTTGCTCAGTTCCAGGAAAAACGTTGTGGTATATATACTTGCTTCCTTAATTTTTTCAATGAAAGTATGGGGAACTGATATCTCTATAATGTTCAGATATCAAATCCAAAAACAAAGCATGCCTTCCATTTGATCATGTTTACTTCGGCTACTGGAGTGTTTATTTATAGTTTGTTTGTATCATGCTTTTCTATGATGTTTCCTAAGTTAATTCTTAAAAATTATACATTTTTGTTGGTTTTAAAATAGAATTTCCTCTACCATGATCTATTTTTTGTGTGTACAAAGGTTGTTGACTTTTATATATTAATTTTATAGATTATTACTTTTCTAAACTCACCTGTAATTAATTTTAACATTGATTAGCTAGGGGCTTCTTACTATTATATCATCTAAGTGTACAGTTCTACTTCTTTTAAAATTGTTGTGCTTACTTATTTTCTCCTGAACAATTACATTAACTCATACTTATAGGACAGTATTAATTGAAATAGTGGTCTTCTTTCTTTGTTCCTGCACTATTTCTTAATAAAGTGCTAGTGTGTCTTTGTGCACATAAGTGTGCACACACACATATGTATGCATATACAAAATACCTCAAAAAGTTCATGCAAAATGGCTAAGTTTATTTGGTTGTTGATTTTTTGAATTCTTTGCATAGCTTTTTCATAATATACGCTAAAATAAACTTATCTTTTCATCTCATTTTCCATGTACACTTTGAAGTCTCCTCACACATAATCACACTAAGGATATCTGTACATTCCTTTATCTTGTAGTGTATTTTTAATCATGTTGATTTTTTTTGTCAAACCTTTTTAAAATTTTGTTTTTTAAAAAAATTTGATTTAGTTATTTGAGAGGCAGAGAGAGACAAAAAGAATGAGACAGTTACACAGAAAGATGGCTGCCCCAATCCCCATATCCCTACAGTGGCTGGAGGGCCAACGCCCGGAGCCAGGAACACAATCCCGGTCTCCCACGTGGGTGGCAGGGACCCAGCTACTTAACCATCACTGCTGCCCCCCAGGGCACACATGAGCAGAAGCTGAAGTGGGAGCTGAAGCCGGATCATGACTGCGAGCTCTGACATGGTTTAACCGCGAGGCCAAACACCTGCCCCAAGGGTTCTGTTCTGTTTTTTTTTTCAGAGTAGTAGGGGAGACAGTCATATGAATTTTCTTCCTAATATCAGTATGGCAAATTTTATTAATAAATGTTGTAATATTAAGCTGTCCTTACATTTCTGGTATAAGCCTCCCATGGCCATGGTATATGATTTTCTTAATTTTTCTTTGTCCTAGGAGGTATGATGAAGAATGCTTTAAATTTCCAAGCACAAAAATTTCTAAATATATTTATATATTTTATATGTATATATATATATATATAATCTATCTTTATTTTGAATTGCTGTAAGACACACATAGTTTGTAAGAACATGAAGAAAATTATGGAGGAATCTCATACCTTAGAGATATGGTTATCTCAGGGAAGAGGAATTAGGCTGTGAGTGAGAGATGGGGCCTACATTAACTTTTTTCTTTTATCTTTGTATTATTTATTAATTGTGGTATACACATTTTTAAGAATTTGCAAGAACAGTTTACAAAACTCATAAAAATTGAAATGCCTTTGTATTACAACAGAATCACCAAGGGCTAAAATCTCCCATACATATTTCTACACTACCATTTCTATCATGCATTCGTAGCATGATTTATACTTTATCCTAATCATATTCTATCTATGTGTCTCCCATTCTAAGCTCTGAGGCCCGAGGACAGATGGCTTGTCCTGGAATGCAGTGAATATTTGGGAAATCACTTTGATATGAGAGATAAGACTTGACTTTGGGGATTATGTCCGGGCAGTGAAGGACCGGGGAAATGGGTAAGGAATGGCCCAGCAGCTGGCAGGGCGGCTCCCTGAATGGCGACGCTGAGCTTCCTGGTGCAGTTGTGGCCGTCAATGGGGTCGTCCTCAGGACAGTGTGTGCAGGGCTGAACGTCCCTGTTAGAACCAGGACTGTCGGAGTCAGCTTACTTGAGCTCTAACATGGGGACCTTCGAATCGGTAACCTGCCTCTGCGTGGCCTGAGAATGGATTTCGGTGACTTTATCCTCAGGCTGTTTTCCCTGGCCCAGAATGGGATTGGGGTCCTGGGGAATACCATTCTCCTCTCCAGCTACGCCTCCATGGCCTGTGCCGGCCACTTGCTGCGGCCCACACATCTGATCGTGGCCAACATGGCTGTGGCCAACTTCCTGGTTCTTCTCTTCAAGGGGATCCCTCAGATGATATTTACCTGGGGAGTGGTTTATGTCCTTGGGGACGCTGCGTGTAAACTTGTCTATTACATCCACAGAATGGCCCGGGGCCTCTCTCTCTGCACCACATGTCTCCTGAGCGTTTTCCAGGCACTCACCATCAGCCCCGCAGGTGGCGGGTGGACGCGGCTCAAGGACGTAGCTCGGAGGAAGGTACGTTTCTCGTGCCTTCTGTGTTGGGTGTTGTCCAACCTGCTGATGAACCTCTTTATTCCTCTGAAAATACAGGCCCGTCCGCGTGGCCTCAACTCCACCAGCATGCAGCATTATGGACTGTGCTCTTCCGAGACCCCTAAGACGGCCGCTGCCAAATACGCCGTCCTGTTGACCTTCCCAGATGTGGCGTTCATGGCGCTCATGGCTGCGGCCAGCGCCTACATGGTGCTTCTCCTGCACAGGCACCACCAGCGGGTGAGGCATGTGCACAGCCACAGTGGCACCCACAGACTCTCCCCAGAGACAAAGGCCACGCACACCATCCTGCTTCTAGCAGGCACCTTCATTTTCTTCTACTTCACCAACTCTGTCCTCACGATTTCTGATATTTATTTTTCCCAGTCTCACCTCTGGCTGCAGCATGCGCCCACCTTTGTGGCAGCCTGTTATCCCACCCTCAGCCCCCTGATACTGATGCTTCGAGATCCCCGGGCGCCCACTCTGTTTTTAAGTGGCGAGAAAGGAATAGCAAGTCACCGATGATCTCACAATGGTGGCTCTTTCAATCACCTGGTTATTCCTACTCATGTAATGACTTATGGATGTCTAGAACGTGAAAGGCAGCACTCAAAATACAATGATAAAGAGATTTGTATGGAGGGCAGTGCTGTGGTGTAGTGGGTAAAGCCACCACCCGCAGTGCCGGCTTCCCATGTGGGTGCCAGTTCGAGTCCTGGCTGCTCCACTTCAGATCCAGCTCCTTGCTAATGCGCCTGGGAAAGCAGTGGAAATGGCCCAAATGCTTGGGTCTTGCACCTGTGTGGGAGACCCCGAAGAAGCTCCAGGCTCCTGGCTTCAGATCCTCTCTGCTGTGGCCATTGTGGCCATTTAGGGAGCAAACTAGTGGATGGAAGACCTCTCTGCTTCTCTCTCTCTCTCTCTCTCTCTCCCTCTGCCTTTCAAATAAATAAATACATCTTTTTAAAAAAGAGAGATGTGTACGACACTGGCATTGCCGTGTGGAAGCTTTCATCTTCACTCCCAAGTCAGACGTATAACCAAATGAACACAATCCATCTATTAGCATTATCCAGCTGCATTCTCATCGTATTTTTCCTTTGTAATATCTTATGTAAGCACAGAGGTAGATTGGGTAGAAATAATTTTGGGAACATATTAGAAGTTTTAATGATTTACAGGACAATTATTAATTGGACTCAGTTTTATATAATGAGAAACAGCAATGACTTTAAGATTTAGTTCAAGTATCAAGAAATTAATCTACTAAAACTGTACAAGACCTCTATAAAAGACAGTAACTTTACTCAGACATTAGTGAAGAGCCAAATAAATGGAGCAATGCACTGTCCATGGATTTTAAAACTTCACAGTGTAACGATCTCATGACTTGTTAAAATGGTTTATAAATTCCCTGTCCAATGCAAATCTGAGCCATGTGTTTTGGGTGGAAAATACCAAGGTGATTTTAAAAAGTTATATGAGGGGCCGGTGCTGTGGCACACTAGGTTAATCCTCCTCCTGCAGCACCGGCTTCGTATATGGGCGCCGGTTCTAGTCCCTGCTGCTCCTCTTCCAATCCAGCTCTCTGCTGTGGCCTGGGAAAGCAGCAGAGGATGGCTCAAGTGCTTGGGCCCCTGTACCCATGTAGGAGACTGGGAAGAGGCACCTGGCTCCTGGCTTCGGATTGGCACAACTCCGGCTATTGTGGCCATTTGGGGAGTGAACCAGCAGAAAGAAGACCTTTCCCTCTGTCTCTCCCTCTCACTGTCTGTAACTCTACCTCTCAAAAAAATAAATAAAATCTTTTAAAAAAAGTTATATGAAGATACAAAGGGTCAAAAGAACAAAGAGACTCTATAGAAAAAGAGTGCTATGAGGCCTTGCTCTATGAGATCTGTAGAACTAGAATGATCTCATGGTTGAGTTGGGGTAATGTTGACCCAGGGACAAGCAACAGACTCGCGGAGAACTGGAGTACTGAGTCATTGCTGTGGGGATAGGAACACTTAACAGACTCGTGGAGTGCTGCGTCATCGCCATGCGGATATGAACACTTTACGTGCGACAGGCACGGCAGGAACCAATGGTGAGAAAGAGACTGTAAGTCATGCTGTTGGGACTGTAAGAAATGCTGTCCAGGGTGGAAAGAAAGCTGACCATTACGTCACAGTGCTCACAAAAACAAATGTCTGGGATTCAGGAGAAGTCGGACCCTCTGCCGTACTCTCTGTGGTAAACGAATTCTTCACAATCCAGGTTAGTTCTCTAATGATTGGAGTACATGGGAGATCCAGCGGAGGTTGCTCATGAAATAAGTCTCACAAAGAAAGGCACGGATTTGAGATTCCCGTTCAGACTCCATGGGAGAGTCCTCAGAGGTGAGCAGCCTGTATCTATTTTTTTTTTGGTAATGGTTTTGCCTAGTTGTGGTATAATTTGCACAATAGCATGCTTCAGTTTTTCATCTCTAATTGGATGAGTTTCACACTTACCTTTGTGTAGCTATCAGCTGAATCCGTCTGTAGCAGGCGTCCATGAACCCAGAAAGTCAACCACACTTCCCTTTCTCATCTTCTGTTGCCGTGAGACCACTTCTGTGTTAGGTAACCACATTGCAGGAATTCGCACAAACGGAGTTATCCATGGGCGCTCGGATTCCTGCCTGCTGTCTGACTTAACTCACAGAGAGTAATGACTCTGTATATCATTAGTTTACCCCTTTCCACTGCTGAGCAGTACTCAGTGGTGTAAGCTGTAATATGCATGTCCATCCTCCAGTTATGGACAATTTTAATTTTCTGGTATGGCTTGGATATTATTAATAAAGGTACAGTGTGTATTCATAACTCAAGTCACGATGTCTATACCTTTTTGCATTTTTGCCAACAATACTTGAAAGTTATTGTTACTCTGCATCCCTGTACTGAGTATTACCCATCTTTAGTTGTAGCCATTGTAACTGGAATGTAGCAATAGTTTCTTTGGCTTTACTGTATTTCTGTTATAAAGCCAAAAGCAGCTTTTCATATGTTTATTTGTTCTCTCTCTCTCTCTCTCTCTCTGTCTCTCTCTCTGTGTCTCTCTCTCTCTGTCTCTCTCCTTCTCTGTCTCAGTATCTGTTCAAATATTTTGTTTCTTTTGTATTGTTTGTTTTACTAGGTTGGAAATGTCCTTTGTGTATTTTGGACAGAAGTCCTTTGGTCAGGTTTATGCTTTGCAGATACTGTGTCTTATCCTGTGGCTTCATTCTTCCTCATTTTAAAAATAGCACATTTAGGGGCCAGCGTTGTGGCGTATCGGGTAAAGCTGCCGCCTGCAGTACTGGCATCCCATATGGGCACCAGTTTGTGTCCCAGCTGCTCCTCTTCCAATCCAGCTCTCTGATATGGCCTGGGAAAGCAGTGGAAGATGGCCCAAGTCCTGGGACCCCTGCACCCGCATGGAGACCCAGAAGAAGCTCCTGGCTCCTGGCTTCGGATGGACACAGCTCTGGTCATTGCAGCCAATTGGGCAGTGAACCAGTGGGTGGAAGACTTTCTCTCTCTCTCTCTCCCTCTCTCTCCCTCTCTCTCCCTCTCTTTCTCTCTCTATGTAACTTTGACTTTCTAATAAAATAATTCTTTAAAAAATAGCACATTTAGAAGATCAAAAGGTTTCAGTACTGAGAATAAATGATTTATCATTTTTTCTCTTCTATCATGCTTTCTGTTCCCATATATAGGAATCTTTACCAAATCTCAGGTCACTTAAAATTTTCTCTGCTTTATTCTAGAAGCTTTCTAGTTTTAACTTTTACATCTACAATCCGTTTGGAGTCATTTTCATTTGTGTGATATAAACACATCCACTTGTTTTGGTAGCATCTGTTAAACATTTTCTCATCATGCTCATGCTTCTCTAACTTCTTAAAAATATGGAATAAACATAAAAATAAGATTTAAAAAATGTATTTGAGAGCCAAAGAGATGGGGGGTTGGGTGGCGAGAATGCCTGTGATCGCCAGACCTGGGGTGAAGCTGAAGCTGGGACCAGGAACTCAAGTCAGGTCCCCCGTGTGGGTGGCAGGAGTCCAGGTACTTGAGCATTGGCACTGACCTCTGGGGTCTGGGAGACAGGAAGCTGGAGGTGACCGTGCAGCCCAGGCACTCTGACAGGGGACGTGGGCATTCTAAACAGTGTCTAAGTACCAAGCCAATGCGCTGGATCATTTTATCACTTTGAAGTAGACATACCTGCCAATACCATCTTCTTGTTTGTTTTGTTTTCTCTTGCTTGATTTTCAAACTGTGTCATGTTTTTTCCGGCTTCTTAATATATGGTGATATTTTATTGGATGTCAGACATTGTCAGTTTTACATTATTGCTTGACAGATTTTCTTTTATCCCTATAACTACTTTTATGTTTTCCTCTGGAATTTACTTAAATTAAAGCAGCAGGATTTTTTTAAGCTTGCTTTTAAGCTGTTAGGTAGGTCTACAATAGTATTTTGTCTAAGACTACTTTTTCTTTTTTGCTGATTCGATACCTTTCAGAGCACTCTATTCACAGTCTCTGTGTATTACAAAGTCCTTTTGTTGTTGATTTTGACATGACAAATGTTTTATATGTCTAGAATCATCAGGGTCTTGGTGCACGAGAAATTAACATCAGACAGCAGCTGACTTTAGAGACCACACATACATGGGCAGCAGTTGCCACAAGCGAGCTTGCCTTTTGTGTCAAGTTTACATGTGCATACATACATGTGTGTGTGTGTGTTTACAGACACAGTATGAGATCCGGCGAGAAGGGCTCATGTGGATCCAGACGGGGCAGGGGCGGTTCTAACCGCCAGGGCTGAGGCCACGGTAGAGGCACATAGAAGAGGTGAGAGTGGCAGCATCCTCTCCATTGTCCCTCCCTGGGCCAAAGAGAGGACCTGGGAAGTAGGTCAATACACAAAGGAAGATGGAAATTACTGGAAAGGGAACCCACCTTTTACCAAACTCCCGAGAGCCCCTGAGGCATTCTACCTGCCTGGCAGGACGGACCTCTCCCATGCCTCTCAGCAAGTGGCCGAGCCGATGGTCACTCTGGCCTCGAGCCACACTGATCCGGGGTCTAAGGCGGGCTCTACGATGCACATGTCCAGGGTACCAGGGCTGGTAGCAGAAAGTCAGCATCTGCAAGGCCCACTCCCCAAATTCCCAAGTCCTCTCCACCGAGAGATCCTAGGGATCTGCTTCACAGGTTGCAGGGTAAAGCATAGGAAAAGGAGAGAGATTAATTCCTCCGTGAATGCCCTAGGGCTTTCCCAACACAGGAGAGTGGAGGAACCACTAACAGGGGTTTGGAGAGGCAAGAAGGTCGTTCTCAGGAGATGCTACACACGGAGAAACAGGACTCAGTGCAGGGTAGACTCCTCAAGTGGGCTGTGCTCAGCAGAGTCCATTCCCGGGGGGCTGCGGGCAGGAGCTCCTCTTGGTGTCACCGGGCGGCCCCTATCCTCCACAGTCAGCGTCCAGGCATTCAGAATGGCCTAGGCAGACGTGGAGAAAGGTTGGCAGGACCCAGCGGCACGGGGAGGCAGGTCAGTGCGCAGTGATTTACATGGTCTGGGGGGTACAGAGAGCAGGAAGCACTGGCCGGACTCAGGGCAGCCAGAGCCGCTGGGTTCAGGGCCCCCAAGGGAACTGCTCCATTCAGCTGCAAGGTGGCAGCTGCCACTGCTGTGGTTGGCAGTTGGATTCCAGAGCCATGAGCTGGAGTTTGGCCATGAGCTGCAGACCTGGTGATACAGAGATGCCTGGACCACCCACCTGGTGTTTTAATCCCTCCCACCAGGTAGGAGGCCTGGACCACCCACCTGGTGTTTTAACCCCTCCCACCAGGTAGGAGGCCTGGACCACCCACCTGGTGTTTTAACCCCTCCCACCAGGTAGGAGGCCTGGACCACCCACCTGGTGATCCTGGATCCAGCTCCTGGTCACCATCAGGGAAAGTATCTGTGGTACCATCCGGTCGCTCAGCCACGTGGCCAACCCTCCTAGGTCGACCAGCAAGCTCAAAGCCATTTGCTGGCTCCAGGCCACACTCGGAATCAGAATGAAACCACAACCTTTACCGCAGCCTGTGTCTGAATCCTTCATCAGGACACTATTGTCAATTTTGCCAGAGGGCTCACGGATGCCCCCGGAGCATGTCCTCAGTGATACTGAAATGCAGGGAGCCCACAGAGAGGCGCACTGGCCCTTCTGCAAGTCCTTGGCATGGTTGCCCGTCGGTTTTTCTCAGCCTGGGAGGCCTCAACCACGACAGGTTCTCCCAGTCAGCCCAATGGCCAGGGGCACAGGCTGGATGTCACAGAATGCCCTTAGTTCTGACCTGAGATGACCCGCACCTCGCGAACCCCACCAACAGCAGAGGCAAAGTCCTCCAGGTCTGGAGGCCCAATGCAAGCAGCCGACTGCAGGTGAAGAAGTGCGCAGGCGTCACGCTCTTCGGGGCTTAGCTTATCCACTGGCTGCCCGTGGGATTCTTCCTCTGCCCACCCCTGGGCCCAGTGGCAAGCAGAGAACCCCGGTAGTGCTCTGGGTTCCCCGGCGCCGGTCCCAGCTACGGCTGCGGCTGCGCCTCCTCTTCTTCCTTTTTTCTTACAGGGAGCTTCCAGCATGGCCTCAATCACAATATCAGACGCCATCGTGTCAGATCGGTTCCGGGTCCCCACAGAGGGGCCCGGGCTCTCCAGTCTCCTCTTGGCGGGGGCGCAGAGCTTGGCTGAAATGGCTACGAAGTCTCTCAGCCGTGGCTGGACACAACACGGAGCCTTCCTGTCTTTGTGTGTCTGACAGCTGTCCTAAATAGTTTTCTGGTTTTTGGTTTTTTTTTTTTTTTTTTTTTTTACTGCTTAACACTGAAGCATCATTATGGCAATTCTGCCTGAAATCAAAGATTTTTATCCATTGGAAAGTTTGTGTTTAACCCCTCCTCCACCATTTGCTTTTTACTGGGGCACAACCTGCCCTGTCTTGGTTTTCTCTGAAATGGAGTGATCCTAGCACCTCCCAGAGGTGTTGAGAGTTAAAGGAGACTGTAGCATGTTGAAACAGCCCCTTGCAGACTCACACACGTGCTCTCACTGTTTCCACATCGGAGGAGCTTCTATCAGAGCGCCTGTGTTCAAGTGCCAGCACCGCTTCTGTTTCCGGCTTCCTGCCAGTGCACACTCTGGGGGACAGCAGGGGCTGGCGCAGGTAGTTGGGTCCATGCCACCCGTGTGAGAGTCAGATTCAGTTCCAGCCTCCTGGGTATGGCCTGGCCTAGCCCCAGCTGCCGTGGGCATTTGGGGAATGAACCAGTGGATAGGAGATTTCTTTCTTTCTCCTTGTTTCTCTCACTCTCTCTCTGCCTCTCCCTCTGCCTCTCCCTCTCTCTCCCCTCCCCTTTCCTCTTCCTCTCCCTGCCTTTCAAGTAAATGAGTAATTTAAACCATTTTTTAAACCCGAAGACTCTGGCTTTACAGAATGAAGCAGCTCCTGCAATACAGAAACAAGAACAACACGGATCCCTGGCCAGAAAGCTACAGTCGTTGAGGACTCCCCCCCACCCCCGTCTCTGGCGAGATTTCATGACCAGAATCCCAAGGGTGGGACATGTCCCGAGAGCTGCCAGGAGCAGCCCAGTTCCAGGTTTGCATAAATTTATAACAAGTGTGTATAGCCAGATGCAACAATGTACATAGATACATTGTAGCCAGGAAGGAGAAGCTTAGAATGGGAAACAGAAAAAAAGCTAAGGAAACGGAACCAATCAGGAAGGGAAATCTGTTTGTCTTGGGATCCTGGGAGGCACTGCTATGTCCCATTGCCAAATGAACAACAGAACCCAGAGCCAAGTTGCAAACATTTCTATGGTAACACTGGCAACCATTAAATGAGAATTTTTTAAATTACAAGATTTACTTTGTCCAGAAGTAGGAAATGAGTTCCTTGAAATCTGTAAACTTTTTTTTAAGATTTATTTATTTTCACGTGAAAGGCAGAGTTACAGAGGGGCAGAGGCAGAGGTAGAGAGAGGTCTTCCATCGGCTAGTTCACTCTCCAATCGGCTACAGAGCTGTGCTAATTAGCTTGCTAATTAGCCAGAGCTGTGCTAATCCGAAGCCAGGAGCCAGGGGCTTCTTCCGGGTCTCCCACGTGGGTGCAGGGGCCCAAGGACTTGGGCCATCTTCTACTGTTTTCCCAGGGCACAGCAGAGAGCTGGATTGGAAGAAGAGCAGCCGGGACTCAAACCCACGCCCATATGGGATGCCGGCACTGCAGGCCAGGGCTTTACCTGCTGCACCACAGCACCGGCCCCAAAATCCATAAACATTTTAGAGGCCTTGAGTGTAAGGAACTATCTTTGTTGTGTCTTCCTCTTCTGTTTCTCTGATCCAGCAATGAACAGTTGTTGTCCTAAGAAAATATGAAAGGCACAAGAAAACTTAAAACATTTCTTTTTATCTCTAGGAACAAGAGAATGGAGCTTACATAAAGGTTATTGCACAGATACCTGTAAAATCTTTAGAATGATACATAGCATATAGTAAGAGCTCCGGTTTACTTCTATGAGCATTGTGGTTCAACGTGCGATGCGATTTCTAAAACACATTCCAACATTGCAGTGGCTACCAAGCATCTACAGGAAATGCACACACAGGTGCTCCGAGACCCATTCCCACCCAGCACATGGGCGTCCATCTGTCCTCTTTAGCCTCCTCTTCGTTACTGACCTGTTTGCAATTCCTTAAACCCAGCCTGGGATTTGATCCCCTTACCGTGTCATTCCTTTCTGGAAGACGTATTGCCCTCACCTCTTCCACCTCTTACTGTTGAATGCCCTGTGAACTGTGCTGGGACTGATTCCAGTACCCGTACTCCGCGGTACTATTATTGCCTTATCTAGTTGTGCCCATGTGAGCATGGTTCCGTCGTACCCCTTGTTAAACCCTAATAGCTTGACATGCGTAGACTCTGCAGAGGAGTCTGCTTGCCACTCCCGCAAGGGCAGAGGCTCCTGGGAGCAGGGCCTTGCTTCATTGATGTTCTCATTGCCCTGGGTGTATAACTGGGAACACTAAATCCTGCTCTGAAGGGTTGCAGATGGTTTTTAGGTAGTTCAGTTTTAATGAGATTTTACTTCCGGAGACTGAACGAGTAAAAGGAATAAAGAAATGGTAGTTTTAATGAATTTCAGCCACAAAGTATGACTCAAAACTAGATAAGGGAGATCTTTGCGAATTTACACATTAAAAACAATCAGAGGGGCCGGTGCTGTGGCGTAGGGAGTGAAGCCGCCATCTGCAGCACCAGCATCCCATATGGGTGCCAGTTTGAGTCCCAGCTGCTCCACTTCCAATCCAGCTCTCTGCTGTAGCCTGGGAAAGCAGTAGAAGATGGCTCAAGTCCCTACACCTGCCTGGGAGACCCAGAAGAATCTCCTGGCTCCTGGTTTCAGATCAGTGCAGCTCCAGCCATTGCAGCCATCTGGAGAGTGAACCAGCGGATGGAAGACCTTTCTCTCTCGCTCTCGCTCTCGCTCTCGCTCTCTCTCTGCCCCTCTGTAACTCTACCTTTCAAATAAATAAATAAATCTTTTAAAAAAAAATCGGAATACTTTCCTGTAGGTCTTTTGTACTTTGTGGCTTTGTATTAACTCCAGATTTAAAAGAATTGTTATTCCAGAGCTTCCTGGCTTAGTGATGCGGCGATGGACTACACCCGGGGGGAGAGGGGAGGGAATGCCGGCTGTTAGACAGTGTTCGGAAGAACTTCTACCGAGATGTGATGTTGGAAGATCACAGCAACCTACTGTCCTTGGTGAAGACCTCTTTCGCAGGTATCTTAAATATCGTGTAGACACAGTACTTGACTTTTACTCTGGCGTCCACAGTGCAGGGGTATTCTGATGTCCCCAGTTACTGGATTCAGATTTAACAGGTGATAGGACCCTATCACAGCTGTGTGTAATTCTTTCCAAGTGACAAGTTTCAATGTTGTGGAGACGTAAACACATTCCATAAAGCAGAACCTTCCGTCTCAGGGCCCAGGTCACTCCAATTCTGTGTGATGCCCACTTCCAGGTGAGCAAGCTGCCGAGCCGGAAGAGTGGTCAGCTGGAGAAGGGAGAACAAGGAAGAGCAGAGGGGGGATTTCCAAGTCATTGCCATTCAAGAGTAAAACCAGTGCAGTAGAAGTCGGTTAACCACTGATGGGTTGGAACCATTGTCACATTATCTTTAACACATTTTCTCATGGTGTGTGGGCCTTTGGAGTGAATTAGAAAGAGGTTTCCAGTATGACTGATCTCTCCTCCTCTTACCGCCTTTCTATATAAAGTTCCTTTGAGCTGTGATTTTGCTGAGATATTTGCTGAGTTCATTTGATGCTTGCTTTTTAGCATAGTCACTCTTCTGCACCCTATTAGAATGGCCACCCTTTATCACCTGCTGTCAATATTCATACACCTCTTCTGTTATGTTTTAAATATTCAAGTCCAATGACATTTATGTCCATGTCCATAAGTAGCTACCTTCTGTTTCCTTGATTGAATTTCTCAGACTTATATTGTGCACCTGCTGGATCCCTTCTGGAATTATCTCTGGATGGTGAATCGAGATTGCATCTCTCTGCATTCTGTGTTGGTAACAGGATTCGTTGATTTTTTTGTTGTTGCTTTCTAGAAATAGTGTGGTAAGTTTACAGTTGATATCCTGAAGATATTGAGAAGAATGAACCTCTGTAGAAAGGTTGTGAAAATAATGCATTGGGGAAAATGTTTTCTTTGCACAAAAATATTGTACCATTTACAGAAAGAGCCCATAAATGTGACTCAAGATAAATGACTCTGAAATAAAATTCAGATTCAAGTTGCCAAAGTAAAAACCATACAGAAGCTCACTCTGATGTGTTAAGTGGTCATGAGAAGTCATCCCTCTGTGCTATACATGAACCCTCCCATTCTCAAGGCAGTACCATGGACATAATGCATCTGTAAAGGCTTTCAGCATGGTGACAAACTTTAAAGACACTATAGAATTCAGGGCTGGCACCGTGATGTAGCAGGTAAAGCAGCCATCTACAACACCAGTAAAGCATATGGGTGCTGGTTCACATCCTGGCTGCTCCACTTCCTATCCAGCTTCCTGCTAATGTGCCTGGGAAAGCAGCAAAAAATGGCCCTAGTGCTTGGGCATCCACATTGGAGACTTGGAAGAAGCTCCTGGCTCCTGGCTTCAGATCAGCCCAGCTCTGGCCAGATGGACCAGATAATAGGAGACCTCATGCTCTCTGTGTCTATCTGTAACTTTACCTTTCAAACAAATGAATAAATCTGTTTTTTAAAAAATATGTTACAGGGGCTGGCACTGTGGTATAGTGGGTAAAGCCACCATCTGCAGTGCTGGCATCCCATATGGGTGCCAGTTCAAGTCTCAGCTGCTCCACTTCTGATCCAGCTCTCTGCTATGGCCTCAGAAAGCAGTACAAGATGGCCCAAGTCCTTGGGCCTCTGCACACACGTGGAAGACTCAGAAGAAGCCCCTGGCTCCTGGCTTTGGATCAGCATAGCTCCGGCCATTGCAGCCAATTGGGGAGTGAACAGCAGATGGAAGACTCTCTCTCTCTCTCTCCTCTCTCTCTCTCTCTCTCTCTGCCTCTCTCTCTCTCTCTGCCTCTCTCTGTGTAACTCTGACTTTCAAATAAAATAAATCTTTTTTTAAAAGGACACGTTCACACAGAAAAGTCACATTACGTATCAAATAATTAGGAATTTCTACCATCCAGATAACAACGACAGTTCATGATCAAAGGACACATTAATTCTCAAAGATTAGCAGAGGGGCCAGCGCTGTGGCGTAGTGGGTAAAGTTGCTGCCTGCAGTGCCAGCATCCCATATGAGCAGCGGTTCAAGTCCTGGCTGCTCCACCTCCTATCCAGCTCTCTGCTATGGCCTGGGAAAGCCATGGAAGATGGCCCAAGTCCTTGGGCCCCTGCACTCTAGTGGGAGACCTGGAAGAAGCTCCTGGCTTCAGATCAGCCCTGCTCTGGCTGTTGTGGCCATTTGGGGAGTAAACCAGTGGATGGGAAGACCTCTCTGTCCGTCTGTCTGTCTGTCTATCAGTCTGTGTCTCTCTCTGCTTCTGCCTGCCTGTAATTCTCCCTTTCAAGTAAATAAATCTTTTTTTTTTTTTTGGAAAAAAAAAAAGCAGAAAAAATGGCAGACGATACAGGTGCCTGATATTCAGGATGTGTTTTCTGACCTTGAGGAGTTTGTCTTTTTGCTCCTGGTTTACGCAAATCTTGAACATTTTACTCTGTGTCAGGGCTGCATGACTGCCAGAGAAAAGTTCACAGTGCTGCTCGGGACCCAGCACCCAGTGTTCCAAGTATGAGTTAGGGTAGCTGAGTTTGAGATGAACTCCCAGGACCCAGGGAAAGCTGCTACCCTCACGTGTGTGGTTTGTGAGAAGGAAAGAACATGGACTAGAATCAGCAAAAGGAAAAGGGGCCCAGGCAAAGCCCAGACGAGACCAGGTGGGAAGTCGCAGTGGCCCTTTTCCAAGGGAGTCCCAGAGACAGCGTAACTTTCCCGGCAACGATGCAGCGGCTGCCAACCCGGAGAGCTCCCCCGAGGCTTGGAGCTGTGGTGTAAACAAGGGTGCGGTAGCAGCTTGACTGCCTTTGGCCCCTGAGGCCCCCAGGAGGCCAACGGAGGGTGGCCCAGGGTCCCAAACCCACAAGAAGGGGCGTTGGTCACAAACTACAAACTAAGGTGCAAGTATATACAATGTAGCATCATCCAAGGCCTTGGGAATACAAAGATACTTCTTCTTCTTCTCCTTCTCCTCCTCCTCCTCCTCCTCCTCCTCCTCCTCCTCCTCCTCCTCCTCCTTCTTCTTCTTCTTCTTATTCATTCTTTATTTAGTTGAAAGTCAAAGTTACAGAGAGAGAAGGAGAGGCAGAGAGAGAGAGAGAGAGAGAGAGGGAGAGGTCTTCCATCTGCTGGTTCACTCCCCAGATGGCCACAACAGCTGGAGCTGGGCCAATCCGGAGCCAGGAGCCAGGAGCTTCTTTCCAGTCTTGCACACAGGTACAGGAGCCCAAAGACTTGGACCATCTTCTACTGCCTTTCCAGGCCATGGCAGAGAGCTGGACCGGTGCCCATATGGGATGCTGGCACTGCAGGTGGCGGCTCCACCCGCTGCGCCACAGCACCGGCACCCCAAGTGGCATCTTAACCACTACACCAGACACCTCCCTCCATGAACTTTGCAGAGCACCGTTGTGTATCAGATCTCTGGGACCTGAACTAGAACCTTGATTCTGTGGGTATCCTTTCTGTCCCGCGTGTCCACTCTTGTCCCCATATCACTGACTGTCTTAATTTCTGTGTGTCAGTCACCGAGCCACACCCTCCTAATACGTGTGTTACCAGCAAGGACGAAAGAGAAGATCGCAGTGAGAGGGGACGGCGAGGCAGGTACGGGCAGCGAGCAGAGTCCTGGAGAGGAGAGAACGCGGGCTCAGTGTCAGTAAGACGCCGGTCCTCCCCGACTAACTTCCAGATGCAATAACGTGGTGACAACCCGACTCTAAGAAGGCATTTCGGCAGGCAGCGAGCTAAGACAGCCAGAATGGTTCTGAAGGACAAGGCTGGAGGCGCATGAAATTGTATCTCAAGGCTTAGATAAAGCGAGGCTGACGAAGACAGGGTGGCACTGGCAGAAGATGCAACGGAAAGAGGGAAGCAGGGCTGTGGACTTCTGAGGCAGACGGAGCTAGGCATCTGAGGGGTCCCCAGTGCGGAGGGGGAATCTAGAGCTGGAAGAACACATGACCGAGGAAGACAGCTGAGCCTTAGGTACCCCAGTGTCTGCGTGTCAACCCGAGGGGAGTCAGTGGAGATGCCTGAGAAAGAGGAAGGCAGAAAAGCGAACGAGAGGCTTATTTAAAGATGAGAGGGGTGGTCAGCTGAGCCCTGTACGCTTAGAGGCCTTTAGCTTACTCTGTCAGTCATCCCACGAATGCTATGTACTTCCACCGGCTGTCTAACCAAGCACCCAGCGTTGGAACCTGCAGTACACACACATGGCTGCAGATGGCAGTATTGTTCTTGCTAAGAGTCAACCCCTTGCGTGCTAGCTTTCCCTTCCCCATTCCATAGCCCGGTCTCGCTCAGAAAGAACCTTACCTGGAATGAGACAAGCCGCCACTGCTGAAAGGCCTCGGCCACCAGCAGTCCTGCCTGCTCTGGGCTGTTGCGGTTTTCCACTGATGTTAATCGACAGAACATATTGGTATTAAGAGATGCCCTAAGGATCCTTCTGTATCCCAAACATTCCTCTGTATCCCCACTTTTCCTCCTGGTGATCAGCATCAACCTCTCCAGCCAGCGCATTAACCCCTTGTTCGCTGACTCCGAGGTGACAGGAGCCCAACACAGGGTGGCAGTCTGAGCTTCTACATCGGGGGGGGGGGGGTCCTTGTTGTCTGAGGTTTTTTTTTGGGGGGGGGTGTAGATATTTTTCTCCCTTTGATTCTAAGATCTCTGTACCAACACACCTTGAGATCATGGGGATGAGAGGTAAAAACCTTGCAGGTGGTAACTACAAATAATAGTGATGTTTCTCCAATTTCTGCCCCCAAGTGCAGGCTGTGGCTGGGACAGCATCCTGGGTGCTGGGTGGTGATACATAGCATAGGCTGCCCATGGGAGGACCTGACCTAGCCACTTAGCTGCTGCTGTAACTGAGTCTCCAACAGGCCATCCTGCGTCCCTTCAGGCCAGCTGCTTCAGCGACGGAGAGCATACGGTAAGACCAGCAAATTCCAGAGCCTGGACCCATGGTCACACTTATTGCTATGAGTGAGATCCTTGGTGAGAACCCTTCTGTGCAGAGTATAAAGAAGATGAATGAGGCATTCTGTAGGTCCAGAGAAAACAAGGCAAATCCATATACAGGGTAAATGTCTATCCCAGTAGGAACAAGACACTGTGCTTCCCACAATGGAGGCGTCCATTGTGATTGGCTGGACGGCATCCCAGTGAGTGGTGCTGATAACCCACTAAGGGCAGACTGCGCCCTCAGCAATGACTGCTCTCAGCAATGACTACAGCCGGCGTGGTGGCCTTAGAGGAGGAAACCCAAAACTAGGGTGGGGGGAAGACAGAGAAGGGTTGGAAACTAGATTTCTTGGAATGCATCCAGTGTTTCTATGGTGTTTTGACTGTCATGGTCACGGAAATATCGGAGTATGAGGTGCCAATTATATTGCTGTGTGCTTAATACATTTGCAATATGAATAAGCATTGTGGGCTCTTGCCTGATATTCAGAGAAGCCTGAATACTGGCGTAAATGAACAAGGCAGCTTAAGTTCTAAGCTTTTTATTCAGTGAGAGAAATGCATAGGAGAATGAGGGCCCTGTGTAAAAGAGAGAGGGAAATCTGGGTTCATACCGAGTACCAGGAGCTGGTCACGTCGAGGAGCACGCAGGCCAGGAAGCACGGGGCGGGTGGCAGCAAGGGCCCGCAATGGTGGAAGAGGCAAAAGGCCCAAAAAGGGCTGGGTCCACTTCCAAAGGGGAGTGGCTCATTAGCCTGATTGGCAGGTGGGCACACAGGTGTGGCCAGGTAGGGGCATGAGGTCACACAGGGGCGTGGTGAAGGCATGGTCTTCCAGCTCACAAACCTGATCAATTTTATCCTATCTGCCTGCCCACAACACTGGGATAGGAGATGACAAACTGGGAAGGCATTGCACCAGGTGTAGAGCGGCACAGCTTGCATACTTCTCTGCTGACAACCCTCCTCTTTAGCTGGACTTGGAACGTGTATCCCTACACCCATGGTGTGGACGCCCAGCCTAAGGGGTGAGACGGTCACTGGGATCATTTGTGAGCTTTCCCAAGGCCCTTCTATTCATCCCACCCCACCCGTCCTCAGCACAGGTAACCCACTCGCCTTCAGCTTGAGAGCTGGGGTGACTTCTCCCTCCTCTGGAACCTGGGACTGTCCTGTAGAGTGGGGTCCAGCCGAGAGCACGCTCCATGACGTCCAAGTCTAAGTCATGAAAGGAATGGAATTTCTACTCCTTCTCACCCAGATCACTCATTCTGGGGGGAGCCCCCAGCGACGTCGTGGGGATACTCAAGGTGTCCTGTGGTGAGGAACCAACTTGCCAGCCTTGTGAGTGTCACCTGAGACAGCAGCCTCACCAGCCATCTGCCTGCAACCTCATGAGAGTTCTCAATGCAGAAACACTTAAGCCACTTCTAAATTTCCCACACACAGAAGCTGTAAGCAACCATAGATTGGATGACTGTTGTTTCATGCCATTGGCTTTGGGGAATGATTTTTTTTTTGGGGGGGGACAGGTAGAGATATAGATAGAGAGAGAGAAAAAGGTCTTCCATTGGTTCACTCCCCAAATGGCTGCTACGGCCGGCACTGCGCCAATCCGAAGCCAGGAGCCAGGTGCTTCCTCCTGGTCTCCCATGCGGATGCAGGAGCCCAAGCACCTGGGCCATCCTCCACTGCCTTCCCAGGCCACAGCAGAGAGCTGGCCTGGAAGAGGAGCTACCGGGACTAGAACCCAGCGTCCATATAGGATGCCAGCACCGCGGGCAGAGGATTAACCAAGTGAGCCACGGCTCCAGCCCCCAGGAATGATTTGCTGTGCAGGTAACATCTACAGGACCGGAATCAGCCATGTCTTGGAATCAGGTCAACCAGAGTGTCTTCTAATTCACAAAATAGCTATCTTATCTAGTTAATTCTTTACCTGTATCTTCCCAAATTGACAGGAGATTGCAACTTCAACTGAAACAGCCTGTTCTGTTGTAACCGTGTGGCAACCCATTCTTTGCAAACAGGCAATTATTGGAACCGGAGGGAGTGGGAGAGGAAGGTGTGGCTCGTGTGGTAAATAAGGGTTCCCGTTGTACCAGAGGTTCTTCCTCTTACTTGTCTAAGCGCCTCTCCTGTGCTTTCTGCGTCAAGGCGCACAGATGACCCAGTACGGATGAGTTGATTTCCTTTTGTGGTGGGAATGGGGAGGGGGAGGCTGGGGGAGAGTTCACTCTAATCATCGGCTCTCCTAATTGATCCTGGGAAGCTCTTCTCAGAACAGCGGGATGTTGACAGCTCAGCTTGCCCCCACCAGCTACCTTGAGGGCCAAGAGGCTCCCAGAGCACCTTGCCCAGGATGTGGGCACAACAGCTCTCCCTGGAGATGTGCTGGCTTACCTGGGCTTCTGCATCACTAGCCCCATAGCCAGAGCTTGGGTGTGGACTATAAAAATACATCTGCGGGGCCGGCGCCGTGGCTCAGTAGGCTAATCCTCCGCCTTGCGGCACCGGCACACCGGGTTCCAGTCCCAGTCGGGGCACCGATCCTGTCCCGGTTGCCCCTCTTCCAGGCCAGCTCTCTGCTGTGGCCAGGGAGTGCAGTGGAGGATGGCCCAAGTTCTTGGGCCCTGCACCCGCATGGGAGACCAGGAGAAGCACCTGGCTCCTGGCTTCGGATCAGCGCGATGCACCGGCCGCAGCGGCCATTGGAGGGTGAACCAATGGCAAAAAGGAAGACCTTTCTCTCTGTCTCCCTCTACTGTCCACTCTGCCTGTCAAAAATTAAAAAAAAAAAAATACATCTGTGTTTTCAAGGTCCAACACTAGTTCTCAGGCAAAGAGGCTGTTATTTAATTACCAACAATCAGGGGACTCTGGCTGCTCGTCACCATCACCAGGGAGCTTTGTGAATAAACACAGATTCCTAGATTCTGCAGCAGACTCCAGGAATCGGATGCTGAGACACTGCAGTGACCTAACCCACACTTTACAAAATCCCTCTCCTGGGGCTGGGCATTTGGCACAGCAGTGAAGATGCCACTCGGGATGCCTGTATCCCATATCAGAGTGTCTGGTTCCAGTCTTGGCTCCTCCACTTGTAATCCAATTTCCTGATACCGTGCACCCTGGGAAGTAGCTGGTGACGGCTCAGAACTCAGATTTCTACTACTCAAGGGGGAGACTCTGATGTGTTCCCAACTCCTGGGTTCAGCCTGGCCCAGAGACCTGGCTGCTACAGGCATTTGGGGAGCGAACCAGAGGATGCATGATATTCTCTCTCTCTCTCTCTCTCTCTCTCTCTCTCTCTCTCTCTCCTTTCTGTGTCTCTGTCAAATAGGATGAAAATGAATACATACAACTTTTAGAAAATACCTTCCCTGTTAATTCTGTTGGAACAGCACCTGTTGTAGATGAATGTTTGGGCACGAGTTGCCTCGGGGTATTTGGAGGCACAAGACAGGAATGTGAGAGGGGAAACACTGCGCGTCCCAAGGTTATGAAACATCTGCGTTCACTTGCTTTTATCGGCTAGGAGTGGTAACTCCTAGGGCGGGATGGGATTCAGGAGAGATCTCCAGACTTCTCCAATCTCCGGAATGTGTGTTCTGGAATGAAGGGGACTTCCCGGATTTTTAAAAAAACCAAAGTTCCTGGTTCAAATGTACTCAGAAATTCCCTGCAGGGGGAGCTCACAGGAAAAGAATGAGCTGTCCCTGGGTGATTTCCGGATGAGGTCACTTAGCTGAAGATGAGCCCCGACCTCCCTTTCTTTGCTGTGTGTTAGAGCAGCCGCAAGGTGGCGCTCAGTGTCCAGTGAGTTCGTTTTCATTGGCTCTGGAGACCAACAGCAGGTCCTGCAGGGCTGGTCCATTGTGGCTGCACTTGACCTCTCAGCCCTGTCCCCTGCCCCTTAGACCCAAATTAGAACTTAGCCTCCATGAACAGAGTTTCTTTCCTCAGGCAGCCTAAATCTAGATGGATACAGCGCTCCTGGTGTAAAAGAAAAGGGACTTGAGTTTAACTGACCCATTTTTTTTTTTTTGAACTTTCAAAATCTAGACTGCAATAAACCTATAACCCCCAAAATTCCCAACAGGTTAGCATGACTCTTAATGGATTTTTGTAGAAGAAACACCCATGTCCCCCTACCCAAGTTGAGACATAGACTGTGTCAGCATTCCAAAAGTCACCACGATGACGTGACCCTAACCAGTCACGGCTCCTCTCCTCCCTAACTGCAATCACTGTCTTGACTGTTACACTGACTAATTCATCAATTTTCTTTATGGTTTTGCTCCATAGTTATGTGTCCCCAAACTATGTAGTGTAATTTTGCTGATTTATGTTGTATGTAAACAGAAAGATATTGAATATACTCTGTTATGTCTCGTTTTCTCAGCATAATGCCTAAGATTCAACCATGTAGTTTCTAAAAATTCATTGCTGAATAGTAATTTACTGAATGAAGACGCTGTGATTTCATTCTGCTATTAACGAACTTTTGGATTATTTACAGATTTTAACTACTGTGAACAATTTTGCAATAAGCATTTGTGAACCCGTGTGGTGTCAAATATGAATATACAAATATAATGGAAAATATTTACCTGGGTGTAGAATTACTGGATATGGGAGACTCTTTCAAAAATATCTTAATAGGAATTTCAAGTATACCTAACAGTAAAGAAAAATTCATCGGGGCCAGCGCTGTGGCACAGTGGGTTAAAGCCCTGGCTTGAATCGCCCACATCCTATATGAGTGCCGGTTCTAGTCCCGGTTGCTCCTCTTCTGATCCAGCTCTCTGCCATGGCCTGGGAAAGCAGTAGAAGATGGCCCAAGTCCTTGAGCCCCTGCATCTGTATGGAAGACCAAGAAGAAGCTCCTGGTTCCTGGCTTCGGATCAGCCCTGCTCCAGCCATTGCAGCCATCTGGGGAGTGAACCATCGGATGGAAGACCTCTCTCTCTGTCTCTACCTCTCTCCGTAACTCTGACTTTCAAATAAATAAAATAAATTTTAAAAAAATTCACCACCTTCAAAAATTGCATTTTGCCAATCTTTTTAATTTAGCCACTTCTTTCTTTCTTCTAGTCCAAAATGTTTAAAAGAAAATTTCAGAAATTCTATTATAAATCACTTCCGTCTGCATCTCTATCAGATAAGCATTTAAAAAGGAAACAGTAGCCATCAAGGCGGGCCTCTGTCACCGGTCCGATCCCTCTGGGACACCTGCACCCCGTGTCGGAGTGCCTGCTCTGAGTGCCAGCTCAGCTCCCAAGTCCTGCTTCCTGCCAGCGGGCGCCCTGGGAGGCGCCAGTGACGGCTCCAGGAGTTGGGTCCCTGCTCCCCACACGGAGTCTCAGATTGAGATCCAGGTTCTTGCTTCAGCCTGGCTCAGTCCCAGATGCCGTGGGCATTTGGGGTGTGAATCAATGAGTGGACGCTCTGTGTCTACCTTTCAAGTAAAATGAAAATAAATTTTAAAAAAGGTAAACAGTAGCCACAACAGCACTACCACATCAAACAAAGAAGAGCGATTCTTTAATTGGATTGAGGCTTCTTAGCTAATCTAATCAGGCTTCCAGAGAGGCACCAAGAAAAGTCTTCCTGAGGCTTAGCAACTGGCTTATAGCTCCAGCAGCAGTTAAGGACGGGGAGCTCGTTCATTACATACTGTCTTCCACACTTGATCTTAGCCAAAAGGCCGAGAAGCGATCATTACATACTGTCTTCCAATCCATCCTACAGGCAAGTCCTCACACCTACAAAAGGGCGTTATTTCTTATAGCGCTGTTGGTAACTTCAAAAGATTAAAACTCATTAAAATGTGCCTGCTTAGGTACATTTTTTATATCTAACAGAATACAGTGTAGGAATTTTTAAAAAATGAATAACCAGGCCGGTGCCGTGGCTTAATAGGCTAATCCTACACCTTGCGGCGCCGGCACACCGGGTTCTAGTCCCGGTCGGGGCACCGATCCTGTCCCGGTTGCCCCTCTTCCAGGCCAGCTCTCTGCTGTGGCCAGGGAGTGCAGTGGAGGATGGCCCAATTCCTTGGGCCCTGCACCCCATGGGAGACCAGGAGAAGCACCTGGCTCCTGCCATCGGATCAGTGCGGTGCGCCGGCCGCAGCGCACCTACCGCGGCGGCCATTGGAGGGTGAACCAACGGCAAAAGGAAGACCTTTCTGTCTGTCTCTCTCTCACTGTCCACTCTGCCTGTCAAAAATAAAAAAAAAAAAATTTAAAAAAAATTAAAAAAAAAAAGATTAAAACTTTTAAAACTCATTAAAATGTGCCTGCTTAGGTACATCTAACAGAATACAGTGTAGGAATTTTTAAAAAATGAATAACCGTAAGAAGATAGAAACAGAGGAAATACTCTCAAATTTGCGTTATGGCTGGTGCCATCCTAATACCAAATCCGGATAAAGATAGCTCAAGAAAACTACAGACCAATATTTATCATTAACATAAATCAACAAAATATTAGCAAATCAAGCTTTGCAATGTAAAAATAAATTATACATCAATGTGTAAAAGTTTAAAAAATATTTATCCCAGATATGAAGTTTGGTTCAACATTCAAAATAAAATAGTGTAGTCCGCCAAACTAAAAGACTAACAGAAAAATTACTGATTGTATCAACAGATGCCAAGAGAGCATCTGAAAAAATCAACACCAGCACATGGTTTAAAAAAGGAAAAAAGGAAAAACTCCCAGCAAACTATAGAGGAGAATTTTCTCAACTTAAAGTAATAGCTACAAAAAACCTACAGCCAGCATTGTATTTAATGGTGAGAAAGTTAAAACTGCCCTATGAAAGATCAGAAATAAGACAAACATCTCATATTGCTTTTCAACACTTTATGGAAAGCCCCAACACAAGACAAAAACCAAACAATGAAGGAACTCAGTGGTTCACTGATCAGGAAGGAAGAAATCAAACTGTCCTTGTTCACAGATGACATGATGTCTATACGGAAAATCCAAAAGAACTGACCAAAATAAACTATCTTGGAATTAAATTTAGCAAGGTTGCAGGATATAAGATTAATAAAGGGGCTGGCACTGTGGCGTAGTGGGTAAGGTGCTGCCTGCAGTGCCAGCATTCCATATGGGCGGCTGATTGGTGTCCCGGCTGCTCCACCTCTGATCCAGCTCTCTGCTATGGCCTGGGAAAGCAGTAGAAGATGGCCAAGTCCTTGGGCCCCTGCACCTGCGTGGGAGACCTGGAAGAAGCTCCTGGCTCCTGGCTTCGGATCGGCGCAGCTCTGGCCATTGTGGCCAATTGGGGAGTGTCATTATCCTGTACATCAGCAATGAACAAGTGTCATTTGAAAATAAACCACAATAACATTCGCATTAGAGATCCCAGAAATGAGATGCTATCAACTATGTACAAGATTAATCTATAAATGGAAAACTACAAAACTCTGATTTTAAAAAAGGACTAAATAGGCCGGCGCCGCGGCTCACTAGGCTAATCCTCCGCCTGCGGTGCCGGCACACCAGGTTCTAGTCCCGGTCGGGGCACCGATCCTGTCCCGGTTGCCCCTCTTCCAGGCCAGCTCTCTGCTGAGGCCAGGGAGTGCAGTGGAGGATGGCCCAAGTGCTTGGGCCCTGCACCCCATGGGAGACCAGGAGAAGCACCTGGCTCCTGCCATCGGAACAGCGCGGTGCGCCGGCCGCAGTGCGCTACCGCAGCGGCCATTGGAGGGTGAACCAACGGCAAAAGGAAGACCTTTCTGTCTGTCTCTCTCTCACTGTCCACTCTGCCTGTCAAAAATTAAAAAAAAAAAAAAAACCACAATAACATTTGCATTAGAGATCCCCAAAAATGAGATACTATCAAATATGTACAAGATTAATCTATAAATGGAAAACTACAAAACTCTGTTTTTAAAAAAAGGACTAAATAGGCCGGCGCCGCGGCTCACTAGGCTAATCCTCCGCCTGCGGCGCCGGCACACCGGGTTCTAGTCCCGGTCAGGGCGCTGGATTCTGTCCCGGTTGCCCCTCTTCCAGTCCAGCTCTCTGCTGTGGCCCAGGAGTGCAGTGGAGGATGGCCCAAGTCCTTGGGCCCTGCACCCGCATGGGAGACCAGGAGAAGCACCTGGCTCCTGGCTTCAGATCAGTGTGGCGTGCTGGCTGTAGTGGCCATTTGGGGGGTAAACCAACGGAAGGAAGACCTTTCTCTCTCTCTCTCTCTCTCTCTCTCTCTCTCTCTCTCACTGTCTAACTCTGCCTGTCAAAAAAAAAGGACTAAATACATATTCCATGTTCATGGCTAGGAAGACTCAATGTTGACAAGGTGTTTCTTCCCAACTTGATCTATCCATTCAATACTATCCCAATAAAATCTCAGCAAGTTATTTTGTGGATATGACAAACCGTTCCTAGAGTTTATATGGAAAAGCCAAAGACTCTTAATAGCCGATATAACATTGAAGAAGGATGATGTTGGAGGACTAACACTAGCAGACAAACTGCAACAATCAATCAAGGGAGTGCTCATTGGCAAAAGAACAAACACATCAACAGAACTGAATAGAGAAAAGTAAACTTAGTCGGGGCTCAGTAGGACATGTAGATGGGTATATCAAGGGGACTTTATTAGGGAAATTGGCTGAACGGACGATGGCAGCTGAGAATTCCCACGATAGCCATCTGCAGGCTGGGGGCCCCAGGATACCAGGGGCCCTGGCTTGATCTGAGACTGAGGGCCTCAGGGAGGCGTAGGGTGTCGCTCTCAGTGGGAGGCCGAAAATCCAAGTGTCAGCAAGGGGGCCACTGGCACGAGTCCTGGAGTCCCAAGGCCAGCACCAGATGTCCACTGAGTCTAACTGGCTCAGCTCTGGGAGCCAGGGATCAGGGCATCTCCCACAGTTCCTCCCTCCAGGCCCCGGCTGGGAGATGGTGCCTGCCTGCCTCCGGAGCGAGGTCTCCCCACCAAGTTCATCCAGACTCATACTGCTCTCGTTGGGAAACACCTTCACACGCGTGTGCAGTGTTTTTCCAGGCTCCGAGTTATTCTTTGATACACTTAAATGGAGGGACTGGCACTGTGGCATAGCTAGTAAAGCCACCGCCTGCAATGCCAGCATTCCATGTGGGCACCGGTTCGAGTCCCAGGTGCTGCACTTCTGATCCAGCTCCCTGCTAATGCACCTGGGAGAAAAAGTGAAAGATGGCCCAAAGTGTCTGAACCCCTGCCACCCAAGTGGGACAATCGGATGAAGCTCCTGGCTCCTGGCTTCCCTGTCTCTCTGTAACTCTGACTTTCAAAATAAACAAACAACTTTTTAAAACTATAGCTAGTTGGTACCACAACATTAACCATCAAATAATCCCATGGAGAAAAAAATAGTCTTTTCAACCAGTGGTCACGGAACAACCGGATATCCATGTGCAAAAGAAGTGAACAAAGAAACAGACCTCACCCCCTTGTCCACGGAAACAATCAGGATCTGGCTGGGGAATCAAAGCTGGAGTTTCTACAGTGAGTCACACTGCAGATTAAAGCCAGAAGCAAGTAGCCAGCTGGCTGAGTCAGCTCTTCCACAAGCCAGAATGTGTTACAGGTTTAATACGTTTCTTATGGAGAGATGTTGAATGGGATTTAAACACAGATTTATGTGTGGTTATCTACCCTATTGAAGATCAAGGAATCCCTGGTGGTAATGAACAGACCTGATTATTGATTACAGGAGGGTGCACTGCCTCCCCACATTCAGTGTTGCCTGCGTGCAGGGAGAGGCGGACGCTGGGCTCACTCATCCTTCCTTTAACAGCCCTAAGACACAACGCTTGCATCTGACAGCTCAGTGGGCGTTTCCTGGGGGTCCAGCTGAGGTCCCTTGGAGGATCCTGCTACCCGGGAACTAGCTCCAGGGCGTCCTCACTGACCCAGGCCCCTGCAGTCACCATTCCATTCCCAAGTCCACACCCCTCACAGAATAAACTCTACATGGATCACAGAATGCTTTCTCCCTAAGATCGGAAGCTTGGAAACTAGTGTGGTTATCACTGTTACTGCTCATTGTTTTAGCTGAGGTCCTAGAGTCATAAGATGAGAAGAAATAAAATACAGAAATATTGGAAAGGAAAAAAGCAACTGATCACACATCTAAATGCGAAACTATAAACTCCTAGAAGAAAATCTAAAGGAGCTTGGATAACATTTTAGATGAACATAAAAGGCAAAAGCCATGAAATAAAGACTTGATAAGGTGGCCCTATTGAAAATTAAATCTTTCAGCTGGAGCTGTGGCATAGCGGGTTAAGTCGCCGCTTGCAGTGCCGACATCCCATATGGGCGCTGGTTTGAGTCCCGGCTGCTTCACTTCTGATCCAGTTCTCTGCTGTGGCCTGGGAAAGCAGTAGAAGATGGCCAAAGTCCTTGGGCCCCTGCACCCATGTGGGAGACCTGGAAGAAGCTCCTGGCTTCGGATCAACTCAGCTCCAGGCCATTGTGGCCAATGGAGAAGTGAACCAGAGGATGGAAGACTTCTCTCACTCTCTCGCTCTCGCTCTCTGCATCTCCTTCTCTCTCTGTGTAATTCTTTCAAATAAATAATTTAAAAATGGGCCAAAGATCTTAGTACATCTCACCATAGAAGACAGGCAGATGGTAGAAAAGTCTAGGAAGGTAAGCTTCACATCATGTACATCAGCGAAGTACAAGTCAAAACAGTGAGGTACCAGTGTGCACATACCAGGGATGACCCAAACCCAGAACACTGACAACACCAGATGACAGCAAGCATACGGAGCACCCTTAGTCATTGTTGATGAGAATACAAACCACAAAGCTACTTTGGAAGACAGCTTTGTGCTCTCTTAGCACTAAACATACTTTTTTTTTTTTTTATTTGACAGGCAGAGTGGACAGTGAGAGAGAGAGACAGAGAGAAAGGTCTTCCTTTTTGCCGTTGGTTCACCCTCCAATGGCCGCCGCGGCTGGCGTGCTGCGCTGATCCGAAGCCAGGAGCCAGGTGCTTCTCCTCGTCTCCCATGCAGGTGCAGGGCCCAAGGACCTGGGCCATCCTCCACTGCACTCCCGGGCCACAGCAGAGAGCTGGCCTGGAAGAGGGGCAACCGGGACAGAATCCAGCACCCCGACCAGGACTAGAACCCGGTGTGCTGGCGCCGCAGGTGGAAGATTAGCCTATTGAGCCGCGGCGCCGGCCATACTAAACATATGTTTAACATACAATTCCACAGTCAAGTTTCCTGATGTTTACCCAAAGGAGTTGAAGAGCTATGTTCACGCAAAAACCTGGACGTGGATGTTGACAGCAGCTTTATTTGTAATTATCAAAACCTGGTAGCAATGGAAATGCCCGTCAGCCAATGAATAGATAAACAAAGTGTGGTCCATTATCCAGCGCTGAAAAGAACCGAGTGAAAGGCGTGGAGGAAACTTCAATGATATTAGTCTTTCAAATAAATAAAATAACGTTTAAAAATAGAGGTTTATTTATTATTTGAAAGTCAGAGTTACAGGGATAGAGAGGGCTTCCATTCGCTAGTTCACTCCCCAGTTGGCTGCAACGGCCTGAGCTGCGTCGATCCAAAGCCAGGAACCAGGAGCTTCTTCTGGGACTCCCACACGGCTGCAGGGACCCAAGGACTTGGGCCATCTTCTATTGCTTTCCCAGGCCACAGCAGAGAGCTGGATCAGAAGTGGAGCAGCTGAGTCTCGAACCAGCATCCATATGGGATGCCAGCACTGCAGGTGGTGGCTTTACCCACAACACCACAGCGCCAGCCCCAATAAATAATAAATATCTAAGAAAATGTAATCCACATGGACATTTATAAATAATATGAGCAGGGGAATAGGAATTTGCTGGACATGGTCTGTTATGAGAGGTGTAGGTAATTAGCCATTAAAGATTTTCAGTTGATACCTAGGTGATACTGTTATTTACTGATTCACTAATCCAATAAATCATACATGTTTATGTATTTATTCAATAAGCAGGCACTACCTTACACATCGATGACAGTGAATGATACAGATTACAATCTCTACCTTCAGATCACATACATTATCTGAAAGAAATCACGTCAAGTTTTGTACACAATAATTTTGACGGTTTGGATGAAATGGTCAAATTCCATTAAAATTACTTTTTACCAAAGCTGAAAGAGGAGAAAAAAACAGAAAGACCTCATAACTATTACATTAATTGAAGTTGTAACTAAAAGCCTTCCCAGAAAGAAAACCCAAGATCCAGTTGATTAAACTAGAGAATTTTATAAACATTTTAGATGTAACATCAGAGAGCAGACTCCGAGAACTCCTTTCCCAAACCCTTCTCAGAGAGCATTATAAATTTGATGTAAATCCTGATGATGACATTCAAGGTAGGTACATAGTAGAGTCATTTTTATGTAGACACAGAAACTCTGAAGAAATCCATTAAAACCAATTTATAAGCATGTGAACTATATCACAACAATAAGTAGTTTGTTCCAGGAACACGAGGGTTCTTGAACACTTTAAAACTAGTCAATGTAATTTATGACGATGTACATAAAAAGAGTAAAATGGTATAATCCTTAAACAAATGCATTTGACAAAATCCAACATCCATTAATGGTTAAAAAAAAAAAAATAGAATAGAATCAAGGAAAACTTCCAGAGTCAGATTTTCTTTAAAAATTGCTACAAAACCCTGAACAGTTTATTTAATGGTGATAATAAAATACTAACTAATACAGTTTTTGCATCTTATATACACTATCTTATCTAAGTCGTAGAAATCCCATTATGCTTTCTCTTATGTCTGTTTAGCCCAGGATCCGAGCTGAGCTCTAAAACCCAAAAATGACACCAGTGGTAGCACCATGGTCCATTTTGACCACCCAACCAGAGGGCACAGAAGGGTTTTTCTAGATATTTTTCAATGTTTTCCAACACCTTCAGCCACTCATACCTGAGTAACCCAGGGTGACTCAGGGTAAGATGAAGCTGGAACTAGGGTCAACTTGCAATGAGACAGAGCTCAAAAATGTGCCTGAGCCCCCTTCCTCACAGCACCTGTGACTCGGCCTCTGCTGGAGCTGAGGTGGCGTTGGTTCCTGCGTCACTGGTCTGGGCCGGGTCCTCACTCAGGGCCCTCTCCAGACTGGCGGGCAAGGAGTGGATGAGCCGCTCTCGGAAGTCCTGGCCCATGAAGACGTAGAGCATGGGGTTGAGGCAGCTGTTGAAGAAGGCCAGGGAGCTGGTTGGGTTAACCAGGACGTTGAGGATCTGATACTTTCCATCAAACAGCATCTCTTTGAGCCAGACTGTGCTCAGAAGGGCGACCAGTTGAAAAGGGAACCAGCAGATGAAGAAGGAAGCCACCACGGCAGTGAGGACCCGTAAGGGACGGCTGGATTTAATCATGCCTTTTTTGTGCATCCTTGCAGCAATGAGCCCGTAGCAGATAGCGACGATGGACATTGGCATACTGAAACCGATAACGAAGCGGATGATACCTCTGGCCGTCAGCATGGTGGTGGCCACCATCACTCTCTTTTCAAAGGTGTCACCCCAGGACTTAAAATTGAAAGTACAGTACGTGTCCCCTTTCCCATCCTCGACTGTGGTCAAGAACATGAAGACTGGTAAGGTCAGGATTAGGGCAAGAATCCAGGGTCCAGCGATCATCTTCCTGGCTAGGTTGACAGTGCGGTGATTCTGAGCCCAGATTGGGTGCAACACACAGATGCAGCGGTCCAGGGCGATGAACGCTATCAGGAAGACGCTTCCAAACAAGTTTATGTCCACCACAATGTGAACCAGCTTGCACAGGAACCAGCCAAAAGGCCATTTTTCTCCCATGGCCATTGAGACGATGAGGAATGGTAGGGTAGCAATGAAAGAGAAGTCAGCCAAGGCCAGGTTCAGGTAGCAGATGGTGGTGACTGTGTGCGCCATCCGGAACCCCGCTACCCAGATCACAAGCCCATTGCCCAGGATGCCCAGGACAAAGGCGACCCCAAGTACAATCAGCGGGAGGATTCGCAGAGCAGTGTAGCCGGCAGACTCATAGAGCACTTCTTCAGATCCATTCAGAGGGATGGAGATGTTGCTTTCCATCTTGCCCACACCTGAAACATTTCAACGTTTATTGGTTGTGTAACTGTCTTATAGAATTCCTGCTCGTGCATCCACCCTACTGAACCCTGTGGCCTGAGATACTATACAATTGGCAGTCTCTTCATTGTTCTTTTGGAAAGAATAGTTCTGTATATGCCAATAATTATTGAAGTTCATTCCACCTAGCCAGCTGATCACTTTACCAAGAGAATTCAAGGCTCCTTCCACCAGCAGAAAGACTGAACGAGGGGCATGGGCAGTGAGCATGGGAAGCTTTGGCAAAGTGAGGGAAGCACTGGACTCAGAGTTAGTAGGTCCAAGTCTGTTTCCGCCCATGACTCACTGCAAAACTACTGGCCATCTCTTCAACCTTTATTCAATGCCAAGTTCCCTCCCAGTCTCCTGGCTCCCGTTCCGCCTCACCGTGAGAACCCTTGATCTGTGATTTGGTTGGTGTTTTAGCTAAGTTTTCAGGTTTGGCTTGGGTTTGTAGTCGAAGAGACTCTTGGAAAGTGACTGTAATAAATAGTAATGTGTCACATCCTGTGCTACAGGAAGTCAGTGGAAGGGGAACCCTCTCTACTTTCAGTCCAGTGTTCTCCCTGCCCCTGCTTGAATCAGAGTTCTTACCTTGAAGGCAGAGAACTTGTCCTCATTGTATAGCTCAGTGTTCCGTGGGATTAAGAGTAGTAAAATGTGTTAATATTTGTGGGATTTATAGAGACCATGCATTGTGTTATTCCTACATGTGAGATCCTTTGCCCTGCGTATCTCCATAATGTTCATTATGTTTTATGTTTTAACAAGAATAAGTTGATGTTCCAAGTAGTTATTATTATTTTTTTGGACAGGCAGAGTGGATAGTGAGAGAGAGAGAGACAGAGAGAAAGGTCTTCCTTTTTGCCGTTGGTTCACCCTCCAATGGCCGCTGCGGCTGGCGCATCTCGCTGATCTGAAGCCAGGAGCCTGTTAAGCCATGGCGCCGGCCCCAAGCAATTATGACATCTACCAGAGGCCAAGTAAGTAAGAAGTAGCAGCAGGGGCCGGCGCCGTGGCTCACTAGGCTAATCCTCCGCCTTGTGGCGCCGGCACACCGGGTTCTAGTCCCGGTCGGGGCACCGATCCTGTCCCGGTTGCCCCTCTTCCAGGCCAGCTCTCTGCTGAGGCCAGGGAGTGCAGTGGAGGATGGCCCAAGTGCTTGGGCCCTGCACCCCATGGGAGACCAGGAGAAGCACCTGGCTCCTGCCATCGGATCAGCGCAGTGCGCCGGCCGCAGCGCGCCTACCGCGGCAGCCATTGGAGGGTGAACCAACGGCAAAAGGAAGACCTTTCTGTCTCTCTCACTGTCCACTCTGCCTGTCAAAAATTAAAAAAAAAAAAAAGAAGTAGCAGCAGGAAGACTTCAACCCAACTTAGTCTAACTTCCAATGCTTCCTCCACTACACCAGTTGCAACAAATGTTGCTGATTGCCCACTCCACATCTCTTCACTCATTCTTGTCTGCCAACCAGATCACAATGTTTAATTCATTCATCCCTCAGGAAAGATGTCCTTTCCCTACCTTTGGAGTAAATCCTGCTTAGTCTATCCAGCAATCGGAGTCCCTTTGGTGATGGAAACATAACTAATTATGGATGAAAATACTATGGGAAGATGCTTGGGGGAAGTTTCTGGGATGTATTTCCTTTCTCTGAAGAGCAAGAATTTAAAAAAAAAAATGTAGCCCCTTCCTCTGGAGCAGATCACACCTGTGACTATTGCATCCAATTCAGCTCAGGGGTCTCTGACCCTCATGTCCATGCCACAGACCACATTTCCTTCTACTGTGTTATATGGGCAATATCAGAAATATCTAGGGTGTCTATATTAAAATGCTTGTTCATAAGCCCCATTCTAGAATATTTTGCAGTGAAAGCAAGGGTGGTTTTCTATGGCCATGAGATTTTAAACTATTCTTCCTCTTTAAAGGA
Source organism: Lepus europaeus (assembly GCF_033115175.1). NCBI lineage: Eukaryota > Metazoa > Chordata > Mammalia > Lagomorpha > Leporidae > Lepus > Lepus europaeus. The sequence goes on from NC_084845.1 coordinate 5,329,375, forward strand.
AATAGTAGGCCGGCACCGTGGCTTAACAGGCTAATCCTCCACCTTGCGGCGCCGGCACACCGGGTTCTAGTCCCGGTCAGGGCACCGGATTCTGTCCTGGTTGCCCCTCTTCCAGGCCAGCTCTCTGCTATGGCCCGGGGGTGCAGTGGAGGATGGCCCAAGTCCTTGGGCCCTGCACCCGCATGGGAGACCAGGAGAAGCACCTGGCTCCTGGCTTTGGATCAGCGTGATGAGCCGGCCGCAGTAGCCATTGGAGGGTGAACCAACGGCAAAAAGGAAGACCTTTCTCTCTGTCTCTCTCTCTCACTATCCACTCTGCCTGTCAAAAAAAAAAGATTAAAAAAAAAAAAAAGGAAATAGTGATTCCTGAGCACTTGTCCACATTTAATACTCAGAGTACTACTGTGAGCCAGTCATTGTCACCATCCTTCTCTTACCAGGAAAGCCATGGCCAGGGCTCTCGGTAGTTTCTTCAATATCATCTCCAGCCACTCAGTGGAAGCTGCAAGCTTTGAAAGCCAGGCTTAACCAACTCCAAGGCCACGGCTTCTGCTGCTCTAAGGTGCTTCCTTTGAAAACGGTTCTCCCAAGATTTCTTGGAGATAATTAGACACAGTGTCATGATTTTATCCCCCCTCCCCTTCTCACTTCCTGCGTTGCTTCCTGTCTTTACCCATCACTTTCGCTGAGATCTTGTACGAGACATTGTACAGGGTTCCTCAACATCGGCACTGTTCACATCTGTGGCTGGAAGATCCTTTGCTGTGGGCAGCTGCCCTACCCGTGCCTTGCAGCATGCATGTTCAGCAGCACCCCCGATGTCTGTCCTCTACGTGCCAGTTAGGAAAACCAAAAGTGTCGGTACACATCGTCAATTGTGCCCCAGGTCTCCTACATGGGTGGCAGGGGCCCAAGCACTTTGGCCATCTTCCACTGACGTCCCAAGTGCATTAGCAGGGAGCTAGATCAGAAGTAGAGTAACCAGGAATCTCCAACATGGGATGCTGGTGTTGCAAGCAGCGGCTTAACCCTCTGTACCCCAATGCTGGCCCCAGTGACATCTCCCTGAGCCTCAGTTTCTTCCTCTGCAGAAGGGAGGCACTATGAAGACTGACTTTCAGGGAAAGACTAAATGAGAACAGACGGGGAAATCTTCCAGGATAGACCACATGTGTCTCTAGCAAACAGGGACTCTGGGTCTTCACCGGGCTCTGTGCTACGTCATGGGGCTCCACGCTTGGCCATGCGTGTGGAAATGCAAGGATGGGCCAAGAACGGCACTAATGACCACAGTAACCACAACTTATGAATATTGTGCACCTGCCAAGAGCTGCTCTTTTAACTCTCACAACAACTCGTCCCACGGGCTCTTGTCAAGCGCATGCATTCGACATGCATACTCTGAGACATTGTCCATACTGAATAGTGTTAGCTAACTAGATAACCGTTGCATAGATGAGGACGTTGAGCCTTACCCTTGCTACGTGCATTGTTCAAATTCCCCGGGTGCAAAGAAGTAGAGCCCGAATCAGAGCTCTGACTGGTGCCCCCAAATTGTGCTCTTAAGCTTCTCCCAACCCCTGTTTCCTCAACAGGCCCAGGTTGTCTCTACCTACCCGACAAACATCCTACAAGGCACTCAGAAGCTAAATCACCAATGTTAAAATGTCCACATAGAAAGGAAAGACAGGGGCGGAGCCAAGATGGCGGATAGTGAGGACGTGTGCCTTAGTTTGGGAAAATAAACTCTCATAAAAGTGGAATTACTGTAGCCTCAGGAAAAGACTCAAAAAAAAAAAAACTGCAGAGGAGACGCTTCCGGACCTTGTGGATGAGACACGGAGGACTTACAGGGAACCCACCGCGTGGAAAACCAACCGAGACGAGCCGAGCGGGAGAGGAGCCAGAGCCACAGAATCTCGCCAGCGCGGGAACGGAGGTCGGTAAGACAAAGACCTGAGAAGTCCGAGACACTGGGGGGAGGGGGAACAGAGGCCTCTCCCTTCACTCACCAAGCAAAACAAAGAGCACCGCGATTTTACATATGTAAAGCTCAGCCAAACTCAGTATCATTAGCGAAACTGGAGAACACATTGAGGGCTGCATAAACCCTGTGTATGTTCCCAGGCATAAATCAAACGAATACCCACAGAGGCTAGATTTCAACTACCCTCAACTCCACTCCCAACTGAGTCAAAAGAAAAAAAAAAAAAAAGAGAGAGAGAGAGAGAGAGAGAGAGCGTCCCAGCAAGGAGCAAGTAATCCAGGAGAGTCGCTCTTTACACAGCCTTAAACCTCAAGAAACAAGCATAGCTCTCTAGCCACACCCATCACAGCCCCTAAGGCTCCAACAAAACAGACAGCTCACTCAGAGGCACAGTATAACGAGAGAAAAAAACAAAAACAAAAACAAAAACAAAAACAAAAACAAAAACACCACAAACTATCTCTAACATGCCAAGCAAGAAACATAGAAGCGGAGGTACCAAAGATAAGGATAGCACTATGACGCCCCCAAGTGAACAAGACACGCCAATGCAAGATTATGAAGAGGAACAGTTAGAGCAAATGCACGAAGCAGATGGCAAAAATTTCATAAGAACATTAAGAAGTTCTCAAAAACAAATTCTTGAACTACAGAAATCCTTAATGGACAAGATAGAAAATCTCTCCCGTGAAAATGAAATATTAAGGAGGAATCAAAATGAAATGAAAAAATTAGTGGAACAGGAAACTGCAGTACTGGCAAAAAATCTCAATGAAATGAAGAACTCAATAGATCAAATGGCAAACACATTAGAGAGCCTTAAAAACAGAATGGATGAAGCAGAAGAGAGAATATCGGAATTAGAAGACAGAGAACAGGAAAGGAAACAGTCAAATCAAAAAAAAGAAGAAGAAATCAGTAATCTAAAAAATACTGTTAGGAATCTACAGGATACTATTAAAAAACCCAACATTCGGGTTCTAGGAGTTCCTGAAGGCATGGAAAGGGAGAAAGGATTAGAAGGCCTTTTTAGTGAGATACTAGCAGAAAATTTCCCAGGTTTGGAGAAGGACAGAGACATCCTAGTACAGGAAGCTCAGAGAACCCCTAATAAACATGATCAAAAGAGATCCTCACCAAGACACGTCGTAATCAAACTCACCACAGTGAAACACAAAGAAAAGATCCTAAAATGTGCAAGAGAGAAACGCCAGATTACTCTCAGAGGATCTCCAATTAGACTTACAGCTGATTTCTCATCAGAAACCCTACAAGCCAGGAGAGAATGGCGAGATATAGCCCAGGTACTAAGAGAGAAAAACTGCCAGCCCAGAATATTATATCCTGCAAAGCTCTCATTTGTGAATGAAGGTGAAATTAAGACCTTTCACAGCAAACAGAAATTGAAAGAATTTGTCGCCACTCGTCCAGCCCTGCAAAAGATGCTTAAAGATGTGTTACATACAGAAACACAGAAACACGGTCACCAATATGAAAGAAGGTAAAGGAAGGAAACCTCAGAGCAAAAGATCACAAGAAGCTCAAACCAGATATTAGAAAATATCTTTGGCAAATGGCAGGGCAAAGTTACTCCCTCTCAATAGTCACATTGAATGTTAATGGCTTGAACTGTCCAGTTAAAAGACACCGATTGGCCGATTGGGTTAAGGACCAAAACCCATCCTTTTGCTGCTTACAAGAAACCCATCTATCCAACAATGATCCATACAAGCTGAGAGTGAAAGGCTGGAAAAAGATATACCACGCCAACAGAAATGAAAAGAGAGCGGGCGTAGCCATCTTAATATCGGACAACATAAACTTTACCACAAAAACTGTTAGGAGAGACAAAGAGGGGCACTATATAATGATTAAGGGATCCATCCAACAGGAAGATATAACGATTATCAACGTATATGCACCTAATTACAGGGCACCAGCCTATTTAAAAGACTTGTTAAGGGACTTAAAGGGAGACTTAGACCCTAATACAATAGTACTGGGGGACTTCAATACTCCACTCTCAGAGATAGACAGATCAACAGGACAGAAGATCAACAAGGAGACAGTAGATTTAAATGACACTATAGCCCAAATGGATCTAACAGACATCTACAGAACATTTCATCCTACATCTAAGGACTTTACATTCTTCTCAGCAGTACATGGAACCCTCTCTAGGATTGACCACATACTAGGCCATAAAGCAAGTCTCAGCAAATTCAAAAGAATTAGAATCATACCATGCAGCTTCTCAGACCACAAAGGAATGAAATTGGAAATTGGCAACTCAGGAATCCCTAGAGCACGTGCAAACACATGGAGATTGAACAACATGCTCCTGAATGAACAATGGGTCATAGAAGAAATTAAAAGAGAAATCAAAAATTTTCTGGAAGTAAATGAGGATAACAGCACAACATACCAAAACCTATGGGATACAACAAAAGCAGTGTTAAGAGGAAAGTTTATATCAATAGGTGCCTACATCAAGAAATTGGAAAGGCACCAAATAGATGAGCTTTCAAGTCACCTCAAGGATCTAGAAAATCTGCAGCAAACCAAACCCAAACCCAGTAGGAGAAGAGAAATAATTAAAATCCGAGAAGAAATCAACAAGATTGAATCCAAAAAAACATTACAAAAAATCAGCCAAACGAGGAGCTGGTTTTTTGAAAAAATAAACAAAATTGACACCCCATTGGCCCAACTCACTAAAAAAAGAAGAGAAAAGACCCAAATCAATAGGATCAGAGATGAAATGGGAAACGTAACAACAGACGCCACAGAAATAAAAAGAATCATCAGAAATTACTACAAGGACTTGTATGCCAGCAAACAAGAAAATCTATCAGAAATGGACAGATTCTTGGACACATACAACCTCCCTAAATTGAGCCAGGAAGACATAGAAAACCTAAACAGACCAATAACTGACACAGAAATTGAAACAGTAATAAAGGCCCTCCCAACAAAGAAAAGCCCAGGGCCAGATGGATTCACTGCTGAGTTCTACCAGACATTTAGAGAAGAACTAACTCCAATTCTTCTCAAACTATTCAGAGCAATCGAAAAAGAGGGAATCCTCCCAAATTCCTTCTATGAAGCCACCATCACCTTAATTCCTAAGCCAGAAAGAGACGCAACACTGAAAGAGAATTACAGACCAATATCCCTGATGAACATAGATGCAAAAATTCTCAATAAAATTCTGGCCAATAGAATGCAACAACACATCAGAAAGATCATCCACCCAGACCAAGTGGGATTCATCCCCGGTATGCAGGGATGGTTCAACATTCGCAAAACAATCAACGTAATACACTACATTAACAGACTGCAGAAGAAAAACCATATGATTCTCTCAATAGACGCAGAGAAAGCATTTGATAAAATACAACACCCTTTCATGATGAAAACTCTAAGCAAACTGGGTATGGAAGGAACATTCCTTAATACAATCAAAGCAATATATGAAAAACCCACGGCCAACATCCTATTGAATGGGGAAAGGTTGGAAGCATTTCCACTGAAATCTGGTACGAGACAGGGATGCCCTCTCTCACCACTGCTATTCAATATAGTTCTGGAAGTTTTGGCCAGAGCTATTAGGCAAGAAAAAGAAATTAAAGGGATACAAATCGGGAAGGACGAACTCAAACTATCCCTCTTTGCAGATGATATGATTCTTTATTTAGGGGACCCAAAGAACTCTACTAAGAGACTGCTGGAACTCATCGAAGAGTTTGGCAAAGTAGCAGGATATAAAATCAATGCACAAAAATCAACAGCCTTTGTATACACAGGCAATGCCACGGCTGAGGAAGAACTTCTAAAATCAATCCCATTCACAATAGCTACAAAAACAATCAAATACCTTGGAATAAACTTAACCAAAGACGTTAAAGATCTCTACGATGAAAACTACAAAACCTTACAGAAAGAAATAGAAGAGGATACCAAAAAATGGAGAAATCTTCCATGCTCATGGATTGGAAGAATCAACATCATCAAAATGTCTATCCTCCCAAAAGCAATTTATACATTCAATGCAATACCCATCAAGATCCCGAAGACCTTCTTCACAGATCTAGAAAAAATGATGCTGAAATTCATATGGAGACACAGAAGACCTCGAATAGCCAAAGCAATCCTGTACAACAAAAACAAAGCCGGAGGCATCACAATACCAGATTTTAGGACATACTACAGGGCAGTTGTTATCAAAACAGCATGGTACTGGTACAGAAACAGATGGATAGACCAATGGAACAGAATAGAAACACCAGAAATCAATCCAAACATCTACAGCCAACTTATATTTGACCAAAGATCCAAATCTAATCCCTGGAATAAGGACAGTCTATTCAATAAATGGTGCTGGGAAAATTGGATTTCCACGTGCAGAAGCTTGAAGCAAGACCCATACCTATCACCTTACACAAAAATTCACTCAACATGGATTAAAGACTTAAATCTACGACCCGAAACCATCAAATTATTAGAGAGCATTGGAGAAACCCTGCAAGATATAGGCACAGGCAAAGACTTCCTGGAAAATACTCCAAAAGCACAGGCAGTCAAAACCAAAATTAACATTTGGGATTGCATCAAATTGAGAAGCTTCTGTACCTCGAAAGAAACAGTCAGGAAAGTGAAGAGGCAACCAACAGAATGGGAAAAAATATTCGCAAATTATACTACAGATAAAGGATTGATAACCAGAATCTACAAAGAAATCAAGAAAAACCACAATAACAAAACAAACAACCCACTTAAGAGATGGGCCAAGGAACTCAATAGACATTTTTCGAAAGAGGAAATCCAAATGGCCAACAGACACATGAAAAAATGTTCAAGATCACTAGCAATCAGAGAAATGCAAATCAAAACCACAATGAGGTTCCATCTCACCCCGGTGAGAATAGCTCACATTCAGAAATCTACCAACAACAGATGCTGGAGAGGATGTGGGGAAAAAGGGACACTAACCCACTGTTGGTGGGAATGCAAACTGGTTAAGCCACTATGGAAGTCTGTCTGGAGATTCCTCAGAAACCTGAATATAACCCTACCATACAACCCAGCCATCCCACTCCTTGGAATTTACCCAAAGGAATTTAATTTGGCAAATAAAAAAGCCATCTGCACATTAATGTTTATTGCAGCTCAATTCACAATAGCTAAGACCTGGAACCAACCCAAATGCCCATCAACAGTAGACTGGATAAAGATTATGGGACATGTACTCCATAGAATACTATACAGCAGTAAGAAACAATGAAACCCAGTCATTTGCAACAAGATGGAGCAAACTGGAAAACATCATGCTGAGTGAATTAAGCCAGTCCCAAAGAGACAAATTTCATTTGTTTTCCCTGATCGGTGACAACTGAGCGCCAAAGAGAAAACCTGTTAAGTGAAATGGACACTATAAGCAACAATGAACTGATCAGCTCCTGTCCTGACTTTAGATGTACAATGTAATACTATATCCTTTTTAGTATTCGTTGTTGTTGTTGTTGTTCTAGTACTATTGGTTGAACTCAGTAATTAACACACAATTACTCTTAGGTGTTTAAATTTTAACTGAAAAGTGATCCCTGTTAAATCTAAGAGTGGAAAAAGAGAGGGAGGAGGTAAACAATTAGGAACATGCTCAATCGGACTGGCTGCAAATGGGGGAGTTAGAAATGTGCAGGGGATTCCAACACAATTCCATCAAGATGGCATGTACCAATGCCATCGCACTAGTCCAAGTGATCAATTTCAGCTCACAATTGATAGCTCTGATAGGTCTAAGAGTCAAAGAGATCACACAAACAAGATTAGTATCTGCTAATACTGATAGAATCAAAAAGGGAGAGAAAGATCCAACATGGGAAGTGGGATACACAGCAGACTCATAGGATGGCAGATGTCCTAAACAACACTCCGGCCTCAGAATCAGCCCTCAAGGCATTCAGATCTGACTGAAGAGCCCATGAGAGTATAGCAGGCATGGAAAGCCAAGATACCATGGGAAAAAAAAAAAAAGACCTAAGTGAATGATCTCTGTGAGTGAGATCCCAGTGGAAAGAACGGGGCCATCAAAGAAGGAGGTACCCTTCTCCGAAGGGAGGAGAGAACATCCACTTTGACTATGACCCTATCGGAATAAGATCAAAGTCAGCGAACCCTAAAGGCTTCCATAGCCCTTGCAACTCATGACTAGAGCCCAGGGAGATTACTGACGCCATGAACAGGAGTGTCAAATTGTTAAGTCAGCAACAGGAGTCACTGTGTACTTACACCCCATGCGGGATCTGTCCCCAGTGTGTCGTCTAAAGCCAAGTGATGCTACGACTGGTACTGAAACAGTATTTTTATACTTTGCGTTTCTGTGTGGGCGCAGACTGATGAGGTCTTTGCTAATTATATACTGAAGTGATCTTCTGTATATAAAGAGAATTGGAAATGAAAAAAAAAAAAAAAACAACCTGGTGTTAAAATGGAAATGGCATAGAAAATTAATTATTTTGAAAAAAAATTATGTAGGATCTCTGTCTTTAATGTGCTGTACATTGCTATTTTATGCTATAATTAGTAATCCAATGGTAGTTTTTTCACTTGATGTTGCTATATGGGCAAAATGTTGAAATCTTTACCTAATATATACTAAACTGATCTTCTGTATACAAAAAGAATTGAAAATGAATCTTTACACGAATGGAGGGGGAAAGGGAGCGGGAGGGGGGAGGGTTGCGGGCGGGAGGGAGGTTATGGGACGGGGGAAGCCATTGTAACCCACAAGCTATACTTTGGAAATTTATATTCATTAAATAAAAGTTTAATTAAAAAAAAAAAAAAAAAAAGAAAGGAAAGACAATGATAGATGCACAACAGGTAGGGACAGGCAAGGAGGCAAATTATCAGGTCACCCCAGCGGCATGGTGGGAACCACATCTGATGTCTGCAATGCCTATGAGGGCCACTGTTTGGTGAAACCCCCATGTGTGCCAGCCACTGTGCAGTTCATCGTCTCTACTTACAACACCCTTGCTCTGGGACAAGTATCATCGTGGTGTGACGCGAGAGGAAACTGGCTCAGAGGAGGGAAATGACTTAGCTGATGTCACAGTTGTTGAAGGGTGCAATTGAATGCATGACCACTGCTTTTAAACGAAAGCTCGTTGCTTTCTTGCTAGCTCATTCTACTTCCTCCAGCGTACCCACTTTCCCATCTTCACAGCTGTGAAACAATCTGACGTCCTCTATTACTCCAGCTCCCAGCCACCGCTCTGGACTGATTTCGTAACGAGGCAATGGTAACAAGTAGACCTCTCAGCCTTTCCCTTCATAATCCCTCAAACCAATGGCCTCTTTTCAGTTCTCCACCCCAGCGACATAGGACCCATTAGATCTTTCTTCCTTCTTTTCAAAAAAAAAATGTTTTAAATTTATTTGAAAGGCTGAGTGAGAGAGAGAGGGAGAGAGAGAGAGAGAGAGAGAGAGAGAGATTCACTCCCCAAAATAATGATCAAGGCTGGGCCAGGAGCCTGGAACTCCATCCATGTCTCCCATATGGGTGGCAAGGGTCCAAGTACTAGGGCCATCGTCTCTGGCCTTCTGGGCATCTTTGCAGGGAGCCAGACCACAGGCAGAACAGCTGGGACTTGCACAGGCACTCCCATGGGGGATGCCAGTGTGGCAGCAGCATGACATACTGTGCCACACTGTGGGCCCCTCTTCCTCCCTAAGACACATTTTGTGCCTCAAGATGATAAAATATACACAATGCATTCCTGGTTGTCTTTAGAGCTCAGTCATCTACCCCTTTTTTCAGTCTGATTTACTAGATTTGTCTCCCTAAATTTGAATCTAAATTCTGGGATGGCCCAGGACTGGTACCTGTTCCACCTCCCCACCCTCTCTGGTCTTTCTCTATCATCCTATATCAGGGATTAAAACATCGTAACTTTCTATCTAAAGCCTCAGCCTCGGCCACTCCCCAGAACCTTGGCCTAAATAATCAACTGACTTCTCAACATCTTCCCAAGGGAGTCCTAACATTGCCCAAGCCAGACTCTTGAATGGCACGTCCTCTCAGACCCGCCACTCCGTCAGTGGAAGCTCAAACATCCGTGGTTAAGGCTCCAAATCTAGGCCCCACCTTGGACTTCCATGCTCCTTACCATTCAAACCCAACCCAAGCCTCCCAGGTCTATTTCTAGGATAAGCTGAACGCCAGAATCACCACCCTGGCCCCCAGCCTGTGCCTGGCCTGTGCCTTTACACTAACCCTGCAAATAGCTTTTGTCCCCCCTGGCACCTGCTGTCCCCTAGAGAGAAGCCAAAGGACGGAGGAGACCAGGACGTTGTCCTGTGAACACCCCCTATAACCTTCAACCCTCTTCACTTTCCAGACACGCATGCTCCTGCCCTGCTGACCCTTCAGGCCTCCCAGGTCCACCCTTGGTGCTGTTCTCGGTCCACCCAGCGGCCTCTGGGTCCTTGGCCAGGCAAGCTCATTGCCGCTCTTCCTCTTAAGTTTCCCCCACACCTGGCTCGTTCTGCATTTTCATATTTCAGCTTCAATATTGCAGACCCCACAGAGGTCCAGCTTGGTCCACAATGCAAACAAAGCAGTTGTGCCAGGCCCCGTCTATCTCACCAGTTTATGTTTCTGTTTCATCAATCCAATCATGCATTTGTTCCCCATCCTGAACACCCTCCACACTAGGATGCAAGTTCCAACAAGACTATGCATTTTCTGAGTCACACCGTCCAATAGAACCGTCACACATGCCACACGTGACACTCAGAACGTTCGAGTACCCATGTTTCTGAAAACGTTTTTAAATTCTGGGGAGACCGGTTTTCATAACACACTTTAACTCAACGTATCATGAAAGGACACCACTGGAACCTTTAGCCAAAATGCAAATCATTCGTGAGCTCATTTACATCTTTTCCTACTAAGCCTTCGAGTCTATGAAGTGCTGTCACACTCCCAGTACACTCCAGATCCCACTGGAAGCTTGGCCAGAGCTCAGGAGCCGTACACGGCCAGTGGATCCCACGTGTGACAGCCCTGCCCGGGAGCCATGCACAGCGAGTGGACCCCATGTGTGACGGCCCTGCCTGGGAGCCATACACGGCGAGTGGACCCCGCATGTGACGGTCCTGCCTGGGAGCCATACATGGCGAGTGGACCCCCACGTGTGATGGCCCTGCCCGGGAGCCATACACGGCGAGTGGACCCCGCGTGTGACAGCCCTGCCCGGGAGCCATGCATGGCGAGTGGACCCCACGTGTGCCGGCCCTGCCCAAGCATACAGGAGGTGTCTGCCACATAATCAACGCTCGAGGACTTTCTAAGCTGTCAGGACCTCCCCCAACCACTCACCACAGGCTGAAATCCTTTTCCCGTGCTGGTGTCTGGCTTCCTGTGGCTCCGAGCACTTCTGCAGGGACTTTAATGAGGGGGGAGGGCCCGCA